>NC_133770.1:252655390-252712927 GCF_003597395.2 Chelonoidis abingdonii | reverse complement strand
ACAGAAATCAATTTAAAGAGCCCTTTATATCGATATAAAGGGCGTTGTAGTGTGCATGGGTACAGCGTTAAATCAATTTAACGCTCTTTAAATCGATTTAAACGCGTAGTGTAGACCAGGCCTTAGCTAGCTGTTCAATGTTTCATGATATATGCTGGGTCCAGTGAGCTCACTGGCCTGCCAGTCGCTACTATCAGTTCCCTTCCATGTATTTCGCTCTGTTGGACTATGCATAGGAGAACACCTTGCTGCACAGCTCTACCCGAGGCTCACTTCTGCTTTTAGAACTCTCTTGTGTACATCCTGCAGGAACACAGCATTGGGCTCACAAAGGCCTGCTCCCACTGAAACCAATGAGAGTTCTGCCTTTTACTTCAACAGGAGTAGGAGTAGAATTTTATTTAGAATAGTTCTTAATTGAGCTTCGTTAAAGCATTTGTTATGTTTCATCCTATATTACAATTTTTAAGACTGGTATTTTACAGCAATTTGGATTTTATTCATGGTTATGTAGCTTCATAAGTCATAATATTTTTCTAAATATACTGCTTCAGCAGTTTCATTTTGGCTCCTGCAGAATCATTTTAACAATTTTGATATTTTCCCCACAGGTAATAAAGTGCTCCAGTAGTCTTTTAGTTTTGTGGCAATTGTAATGGTTCAGTCCTGTCTTAGTTTCTTATATTATATCTTTTTAATAATTTCTTTTAAGCTCTGTTATTAGCTGCATAGGGGGAGAAGATTTGAAATAAACCTACACCTGACATTACCCACAGGAAGGAGAGCATGCAGCCCATCATGTTTCTTTTACTTAGTCTGTCTGACTAACAAAGTTTTGAGTGAAGTTCTGTTGTATTTGAATATTTTCTGTTTAATTGCACTCAGATAGTTTTGAGTTTTGCTTATATAAGGCCCAATCCAATGGTCTCTGAATTTGGATGTTTTTAAATAAAATGCATGCTCTAGTTCAAACAAGAATTAATCCAGCGAAGTTCTATACAGGAGGTCAGACTAGATTATCACAATGATGCCTTTTGCCCTTATAATCTATGAAATCACTCCACTGGAATCTTTTCCTTCAGTGGGAGTTGGATCAGGCCTTTAACAGAGTACTGTCTGAGGGCTTTGCACCAAGGTGTCTATAATCTAAATCATAAATAGAGTTTTGATCATAATACAAATAATTGAGGGCTTTTTAATGTATTTGTCAAATAATAAAATAAAGGTGGCTTTAGTTCACTTAAAATTTGCAGTACTGTAATTTTGTGATTTTTCCATAAAATTCTGAGAATTAGTTGTAACATCCTAGATTGGTTAAAACCTCTCAGCTCTGTACAATTATAAATGTATTGTACAAATATCTGAAGATCTTCATGTTCCCCCACCAAGTTACCTCACCTTATATTGAAAGGGGCCAAGTAAGCACAAACCTATTTTGGTAACATCTAGAGCAGACATTCTGTTAAACAAGGTGAAATTGTACCCCAAATTAGCCATAGTGAGATTGGCTGTTGATGGATTTTCATTCCTTCATTTTCTAGTAGTACCTAGTTTTGCCAAGGATATTAACATGAATCTGTTTCCACATAATTGAGTCTATATCCTCTAATCTCCAAAGCATCTCAAAAAAGGCAAGTTGTTTTTCTAGAAATAGAGATGCCCTCGCTACAAATAGACATTTTTGCTTTGCAAGTCTTTTTAGTGCAAAAATATTGTAGAACATTTGTGAATTTGTCCCAAAGTGATACTTCCATTTGATGGCAGACAAGAGATATGAATGCAATGCCTTGGCCCAAAGAAATTCATGAATAGAACTTTTAGAGGCCTTCCCTTTTGAAAGCTCTACTTGTTAACTAGGAGATTAATAAGTAGACTACCATCTTGGAGTTTCAGTTGAAAGAACTACATCTTTTTCTCCTGAGGGCATTCTGCACCAAAAAAAAATAAAAATTCTGCACACAATATAATAAAATTCTGGAAATTTTATTTGTCAAACAAATGTGGAGGCTCCAGCGTGGCAGGCCACTGGCTGCACAGAGGTGAGAGATCACTGTGCAGCTAGCTCCCATCCAGGAAACAAACTAAGTGGTGAGGCTACACCCAATTCTGACACAGCGCAAAGACTGGGCCTGCCCCAGAAACACCCCAGAGCTCTGCCCTCTATATGGGCAGAGAGGCACAGCAAGGCAGGATCCAAGTTTGGAGGGGCTTAATGTGAGGGTGTGGGTTGAGAGGGTTCTGTGTGGGGCAATTTGGGTGCAGGGGGAAATCTGGATGCACAAGGGCTTGTTGGGGGGTGGTTCTGGATGCATGGTAATGGGAGTCTGCAGGGGGTCCAGGTGAAGGTGGTTGGGGCTATGTGGCGGGGTCTGGGTATGTAGGAGATAGAACTTGGCAGGGAGGTCTGCATGTGGGGGCTTAGTGGTGGGTCCAGATGCTGGGGGAATGGGGTTCAGTGGGGTGGGGTTACAGGTGCGGCTTGGTGGGGTGGCGATCCCGTGGCAGGTGGCTCATTGGGGTGCTCCAGGTGCAGGGAGGTAAGGCTCAGAGGGAGGGCTTGGGTATAAG
Source organism: Chelonoidis abingdonii (assembly GCF_003597395.2). Lineage (NCBI taxonomy): Eukaryota > Metazoa > Chordata > Testudines > Testudinidae > Chelonoidis > Chelonoidis abingdonii. The sequence continues at coordinate 252,710,359 of NC_133770.1, read as the reverse complement.
GGGGTCTAGATGCATGGGGGTTGGGCAGATGGGGATGTAGCTCCCTGTACAGGGATCCCTTCCCATGCAGCTGAGGAGCAATGGGTGCAGGAAGCCAGGGGGACAGACTTTGCAGAGCTTCCTGCAGCCAGGGGAGAAATCTAGGGTAGGTCTGACCCAGCCCCAGATGCCATGCAGGGGAAGTAGTAGTCCTATCCTCCCCAGTCCACCTGGGACTAGCAGCTGAGCAAGGTGCAGGGTAGGCGCCACCAGCCAGGTCTTCCCCAGTTCCACCTCGTGCCCCACAGTGATTTACCTCTCTGCTAGCTGCCCTGGGCACCATACTATGAAACATACTGCTGGGGAGGGTCTCATGACGACTCTTGGGGCTTCCCTTTGCTACTCCATCAGCAAGTCCATTTTTCTGCAGGGAAGCAAAGAACTCTGCAAGGGACATAAAGTCTGCACATATGCAGTGGCATAGAATTCCCCCAGGAGTAAGAATCTTTTAGTGACACTATACAAATGGCATTTTCCTAATCAGGTCTTTGCCTTGTATTTATTATAATTCCTCACTGCTTACCTTAAATGGCAGTTAGTTTTCCTTCTTTTTAGTCCTGTTAGCTCTGCAGAACTCCTATAACTATGGGAGAGTAACATGGATTTTGTTGTGGCTTACACACCTAGCAACAGAATCATCAATTAAGTTCCAAATACAGATTTGTTATTTGATGTGTTCTAACCTGACAGAACAGTTTGACTTTCTGTGGCTCATAGTAACAAATATTTTTATTTGTAAACTGAGTGAATTTGATCTGAAAGTCACAACACACATGAAACCCCATAATATTTGTCATGAATATTTCTCAAAGTGTACTCTCAATTAAAAAATTTTAGCTGGTTTCTTTGAGGCTTTTCTTACTCTTCCTGTGGTTCTGTGGTATGATTTTTCTTCTTGCTATCAGAGAAAGTTCTTTCTATCTTACTGAATGACTATTGCTGTCTCTGAAATTAGTTTGTTCCAATGTCATGTTGCCTGATCCAAGCTTCCTGTAAGTATTATTGCCATCGATTTTTTTTCTGATTTACTTTTACCCAGTTTCTTCCCACTCCCTTTGCTGAAGATGAAGAACTGGTAGTACAGGATGGTATTGGCTTGTGCTTGATCTCTGCTGCTCTTGCTTCTGAATTCATTGCAGAAGCATCTAACTTTTAGTGTTGGAGGCTCCATGATTCTTCTGTGAGGTCAAATGGGTGGCAAGTTACTACCTCCATTCAAACAACATGGATTTGCTAGCTCAGCAAACTTCTCTGTGTCTTGGGTCTTGAAGTTGGGCATTCTGAGACTGATAGACTCGGCAGAATTACCTGGCTTAAACAGGCTATCTTACAATTGTAATAGTCCAGTGGGAAATATCCTTTCAGTTTTAAGTATAGTCATAGGTTACTCTATATGCTTTCCATAAGGATCAGTCCTGCTTTGCATTTAGAGATTGCATTAAAAAAGAGAGAGAGGGGCTGAGTTTGGAACAGAAGGTGGTTTAATCTCACTTAATTAAAAGTGGACAAACTTAGTCCAGGTACAAAACTACTTATGGAAGCAATATTCAACAGCTATTATTATTTTAACTCTATCCCCCACCCAACCCTACAATTAAAAAAAAATGAGTTAACACACCTGCATCTATCCACAGACTGCTCTAGCAGCAAAGTACTGCCTCCATTGGCACCCAATGGCTTCAAGTAGAGAGGGGATTCTTTCCTCTCCAACCTCCTCAGAGAAACCTTGGCACAAAGCCTGTTCACTCAGTTTATACAAGTAAGAATGATTTGAGAATTAGTGCAGACTCATTTGCTTTTAGTTCCAGTGTGATGAACCTGTTAATCTTGTCCTCTGCATTTTTTATCCTTTATTATAAGACTGTAAATAAACTCCTTAATTCCCATTACCAAAAGAGTATTGAGAGACATAAATAGGAGACATTTTAGTCCTCTTTTTGCCTACATTACTGCAGACTAGTAAGACTAGAAAGTTTTGGTCATAGCATAATGTGGAAAATATAAATTTAGAAAAACAAGATAGTAAAAATAATGCAAGCAATCAATTACATATACCAAAAATAGAATAATTATTCTACAAAACCCTAATGTGTCAGTATATTGTCTTTTTATAGTACTAATTTGTTTCCTGATAATGTAGGGTTACCAGATAAGGTCGTTCAGAGATACCAAATAGACTTATAGTGAATTTCTTTTAAACAGTGACTTATATTTCCTCATTAATCACAAGCTTTTTAAAAAATTCCTACTACTGTAGTGTGTTCCCAAAGAAAATTGTCAGCTCAGGTTATTACAAAATAATTTAAAGCACTAGTTTTCTTCTGTACTATGATTCATGCAGTATATTAACATCTCTGGTTTTCCATACGATTCATAAGTATCCAAAACAGCATGGGAAGTTCTGGTATTTAACTCATGAGTTATATCTGGAATTTAAGAGGTGTTTATTTAAGTTATGGCTTTCCAAGGAATTTTTCTTTTTTTCTGAACTTTGAATTTATATAATCATCTTGATTTTTCTATGGTACTTAACACATGGTATCTGGGTGCCTCCCATGGTTACAGTCTCTTGACCCGTACACCACTGGCACCATGCCTGTGGGATTTGGGGTGAAGTTTAGTGCACACATCCTAGGTGTAGGGTTGCCAGGCATCTGGTTTTTGACCGGAACACCTGGTCAAAAAGGGACCCTCGCTGCTCCGGTCAGCACTGCTGACCAGTCCATTAAAGGTCCGGTTGGCAGCGCAGTAGGGCTAAGGCAGTCTCCATGCCTGCTCTGGCTCCGCGCAGCTCCCAGAAGTAGCCAGCATGTCCCTGTGGCCCGTAGGTCCAGGGGCAATCAGGGAAGCTCCGCACACTTCCCCGTGCCCCGAGTGTCAGCTCCACAGCTCCCATTGGCCAGGAACCGTGATCAATGGGAGCTGCAGGGGCAGCACATGCTTTCACGAGCAGTACATACCTCACAGAGCCACCTGGTCATGCCTCTGCCTAGGGGCCAGACATACCGGCCACTTCCAGGAGCAGCACGGAGCCAGGGCAGGCAGGGAGTCTGCCTTACCCCACTGCACTGCCAATCAGGAGCCACCTGAGGCAAGCCCAGCTGGAGCCCATACCCCGAACCCTCTGCCCTAGGTCGGAGCCCCCTGCTGCACCCAAACTGCCTTCCAGACCCTGCACCCCAACCCTCTGCCCCAGGTCATAACCCCCTCACCCAAATCCTACACCCCCTCCTGCACCCCAATCCTCTACCCCAGCCCTGCACCCCTTTCTGAAGCCTGCACCCGCTCCCATACCCAGAACCCCTGTCCCAGCCCTGAGGCTCCTCCTGTACCCCAAACCCCTCATCCACGGACCCACTCCAGAGCCCAGCTGAAGCCTGCACCCCAACCCCCTGCCCCAGTCCTGAGCCCGCTCCTGCACCCTGAACCCATTTCTTGCCCTACTCTGGAGCCCGCAACCCCCTGCCCCATCCCAATGAAAGTGAGTTGCGGGGAGGAGAGCAAGCAATGGAGGGAGGGGGGCTGGAGTGAGTGGGGGTGGGGCCTCAGAGAAGAGGCAGGGCAAGTCTGTTCGGTTTTGTGCCATTAGAAAGTTGGCAATCCTACCTAGATGGAAGAAAGTGGTGGAAGAGCTCCAAGGGGACTGTCACAGGTTTTGTCTGTCTCGCTATTCTCTCAGTTAGTCCTTCATATCCTTTGTAACAGCAGTATTAAGAAACCCTTAATTTTCACTTAACTATGATCTTCTAGGATTGAAATGGTGGTTCTACTGGCATGTGTTGAACCATGTCCTTTGAGAAAACTGCTAGTTCCAAATTAAACCTTCTGATGAGATTTCCAAAAAACACTAGTGCAAAACACAGATGTAACACTTGTTTTGGCATGGGAAGTAAAGAATAAACAAACAGAAACCTGTTGGCAATTTTTATTGACCAACTAAATTGAAATGAGCACATGGAGGGGACAGCTAAAATTAAGATTCAATCAATTATTAACAGAGGAAGGGGGAAAATATTTTGATCTATGATCTTAGTTTTTGTTTTGCTTCCATTGTGTTTTGTATAAAGGTGACCATTAATACATTTTGTAAAATCCTGAGAAACTTTAAAAAAAAATTTATTTAATATTCACAAATTATTTCTGTTTGTGCACTCTAGAACTGTAGATTATCTGAATTAGAAAATAGGAATGTAGTTGTTAATTTTGGTTCTATGTCTCTGGGAAATGCATTCCGCAATCCAGACAATATTTCTGCTTTCTTGTTCCTTCAGCTTCACATAAGCGTAGAACACTCCAAAATGGAACTGATTATTGAAGGCAAGCACATTCATTTTTACCTGAGGAAAAACATTAAATCAGAACTATTTTTAAAATAATGCATTAAAGAAGAATAGGATTCTAGAGCACTTTACAAACGTAACTAACTATAACTAGGGATCGGCCCACTAAAAGCATGATCAAAATGGAGCCATGTCTGGTTTAATTGTGGCAACTCTTTAACAGACCACAGAAACATCATCCAAGAGTTTAGGGCAGGAAATGAATACCTTCTCCTATGGATACTGCAGAGGAAATTTCAGCAAATGGTTTATAATTGCTTGAGATGGAATTTGGCCAGACCATGATGCTTTACACCTGCATATGCACACTTTCAAAGAGTGCCCTGGCATTTGTTTTACTTAGAAAGTGAAGCCCTCTGTTTTGTCTCCTCCAAGTATGCCAACTATAGCAGTGCAATGTGTCCTAACACAATGTTGGGTTATTGGGTCAGTAGAGACTCAGAAGAAATAGCGCTATCTACTGAATGACCACCACCACTTCCTGTCACAGATGAGTAAAATTGTTTTGCTAGTAATACATTTAGAGGTGGAACGTCTTACCTCATGTTCAAAAAATGCATCTTCCAGTGTCTTTTCTCCCGTACCACTTCCTACGCCTTCAAATATAGCCTTGTATTCCTAGAAGCACAAACCATCACCAATGGGAAATAATATGTTCATTCATCCTATTTATCAAAATCAAACAAACCTTCTCTGTATTAAATAATCTTTCTGTAAATAGGAACCCATGCAGATTGTACTTGGTTGTCTGGAATGCATGGACCATACAAATATGCACTGAAAGAGAAAAATACTGACATTTGCCCATGTTTTTCCTTCCTCTTTCTCTCCAAATTTCATAATTTAAATGAGAAAACTGTAAGGGGTTTGCTATTGCATGAGTACAACTACCCTATTTACTTCAGGACTTCTTCAGTGACTTAAAAAATACATTTTCAGAAAGGCAGCCTCCATCTTGTGAATGCAGGTAAAGCAGCTAGAAGGACAAAAATCGTGCTTGCATTCACAGTTCATTTAGCAGATGCAAAGTATGGGTGCAATCTGAATGTATTAATTTGTGATGCAACTTGTGTTGCAAAAGGGAGGCTGAACCACAAAATTCACTATAAAGATCTGATAGAAAAGGGGAAAATAGTGTGTGTGTGTGTGTGTATGTGTGTGTGTGAGAGAGAGAGGAAGGGGGATGCTGATCAAATGGCACTCACGTGGGATGACAGTGGGGAGGAAAAGGGAGCAAATGCAAGCTCTGTGACATAGTTTTCCCCTCTAGATTCAGACCATGTGGAAACTCTCCTACTGCAGCTTCGTGGTACAAGGTCTCAGCATGATAATGGGAACAACCATGCTCTTCTCTGTACATGTGTTCTCCACATTCTCACCTCTGGCAGTGATGAGATATCTGTACTCAGGAAGGGCTTGTCTTCACTACCACGCTAAATCAGTGCTGCTGCATCAGTGCAGTGGCACCAATTTAGCATGTCTGGATAAGATGCATTATATTGATGGGAGAGCGTCTCCCGCTGACATAGCACAGTGCAGACACCGGTCAAGACTGCTGCAAGTAGCATTCACTTAGTCTCTGTTGCTTCACCCTCCTCACGGAGAACGTTTGTGTTTGCATGGGTGACATGCCTCCCCAGTGGCAGTGCAACTTGTGTAGGAACTACCAGTGGACAGGGAGGTCCTATGTGGGCTTGGACCCTTTTTCTATAAATCCCTATGATTTGTAGGTTTGGAAGGCTGCAGCCTGCACTTTCATGGCTGCCTAAACTCCTCTTCCCTGAGGTTACAATTGAGAAGCAGTGGTGCCCATTAGGGGAGAGCTGCAGATGCGGAGGCAGCCCCACACCCCAAGGTTTTTGCACTTACTCAAAGTACCGTAGGCTGTGGAACTGGAGAGAGATAGTCCAATCACTTTTAAGCAGTGGTCCTGTGCTAAATCAGTATGGCTGCTGCTGGAGCAGCCTGGAGCATCACTCCAGTTGGGTGGTCACAACACCAGTGAAATGTGTCCCCACCACTGCTCTGTCTAAAACAGACGGGTCACTAGGCTAAATGATGTTGCAGCCGGCACATGGGGAGCTTGTTTCTGTACGGCAGAGTGCAGGAGAATCCACTGGGAAATTGACTGCTGGCAGTACTGACTCATGCACTGTGCAGGTAAAAGAGAGGGAAAACTCTCTGGCTAAGGGAGAGACCCAGGGTCCCTACAGGATAGGGGTGGATAAGTGGGGACCAGAACTACCTTGGGATGAGGAGGGACCATAATCTGCCAAGAAATGTCAGACTTGACTTCACTGCCAAGAAATGAACCTGTGTTTCTTGGGACCTTTGTGGTATGGGAGCAGTTTTGCTTGTAGGAAGGTATGATTTGGCCCTACTTTCATGTCTCTGTGATGGGCACCTTGTACTATACTAACGTAATAACTTCAATGTTCACAATTTCTTGTACTGAAAGCCTTTGATTCAGTGCTCTTTTGTTTTGGATCCTTTAAATTTGATTCTTATGTTGGATACTTGACTTTTTTAAAAATGTTTTAATCTTGTACTGCAGGGCTTTTCTTGGAACCCACATCCTGGAATATAGAAAGACATTTGAAACATCTTACATACTGCATAGTAATCTGCCACACACTTCACTTGCTCGTAGTCTTCTGCGTTGGCCAGCAGACATAAGCCTTCTGGATAAAGTTTTCCACAAGTTGGATATAGTTTCTCTCTGTCATCTTTACTCAGCTCCGTGCCAAATGAATTAATAGTGATGATAAAAGCACGTCTGTCTGCTTCAAACTTAATTCATAAAACAAAACAGGCAACAGACTTAATTAGATGGCCTGGTTCTGAAAAACACCATAATAATGAATGCTAGTGTTTAATGCCATGAGTAGTCCCATTAAAGTCTAACAGGACTACTCAAATTAGTAAGTGCTACACTTGGTAGAAAGTGTTTGCAAGGAGTAGACCCTGTGATTTTTGATACTACATATTGGATGACTGCTCTATGTCATCTCAAAAGCTTATCTCTTTTCACAACAGAAATTCATCCAATAAAAGATATTACCTGACCCCCCTTGTCTCTCTAAAGAGAAATTAAGAAAGTTAAGCTTTTATTCTATGACTCTGGCACTGATGTCTCATCCGCACCCCACCCCATCATTTCCCTACTTCTTGCTTCTCAAAACACTTAGTTCTGCAGACTGCTGAGAAATCTCCTCCCTCCCCCCTTCTGAATTTAAATAACATTGCTCAAAACATTAAAAAGGAAAAGATCAAAAGTAGACCACATTTATTTCAGTAACTTCAGATCTCTGGAGAGCTGCTATTGAGATTAAAGGTGAAATGGAAAAGTTTAAAAAGAATTGCTACATGTGTGGACAACTTAAAACAACCGATAAGGACCTGGCAGAGGCGACCTGAGACATTTTGCCTGCCAAGTTCAGGCCTTCAGGTTTCTGTGTTTTCTCTGCACTAAATGATTACTAACACTTAAAGCAGAGGGCTATATTTCTTCTGACAGCTTTATATGTCAGTTATGTCTACTGCTGCAGTAAAATTCATGCCAATGTATAGGCCTTGTTTTGTTCCTCTGCACAGGAGAAAAATTCACTTACCACCCTGAGGGATTTAATTCATATTTTAAAGGTAAGTGAAAGTTTAAATTATCTTTAAGTTTACTAATTCTTTTACTGACTTGGGACCAAAATAGCTTTTTTTTTCTTTTTTCTGTTTTTAAAGCAAAGTACCTTTTCTAAAAAAAGTTGTGGATCAGCTAATTACTGGGACTTGTGTCAGAATTATCCAGATCAAAATACAGCATGAGCAAAATTTAGGCAGAGTGTGAAGTGCTTCTGAATACGTGAACTTTCAAAATGCTTTGGTGAGCAGAGAATTACAGTTTTCTATTGAGCAATATAATTTGTTTACATTTTAGCAGTTGCAACACAGTTTTGCAAATTTAAGAACAGATTCACATTCCTAGTTCCTGAGTGTATGGACTAGAACAAGTTGTAACGGTCACCAGATTGCACTCTGGCACTGGCTTCAGCATAGGGAAAGAGAATAAACAATGGAGAAGTGATTAGAATACAAGTGTGCATGAAAAGATTTCTGGTTAATAAGTAATAGAGACAAATCCTACTTGCCTTACTAATGTGAGTAGGCACATCAATTCCAGTGGGTATACTTTTATAAATAGAGAGAGCAGAAGAATTTGACCTATAATGTCTATATAGGGTGACTTTTAGCTGTTATATCTATAGTATTTTGAGGACAACGCACATTTTAATTATATTTGAATATAGTAACTTTTTTAGTTTTGGGAACGATCATGCAACCCTTTCTTATGGGAATAGTCCCATTGACTGCAGAATGGCTGGATGCTTGGGTAAGGTTTGCAGGATGAGACCTGAGCATATATATGAAAGTACGACATAAATGGCAACAACTTCTTCGTCCATATAATTAAACTTCTTTATTAGCTGTCTTTGTAAACAGCTGTCTTTCAACACGTCCTTAGATCAGTTTGGTATTATGGGGTGGGGCGGGAAGGAAATGCTTCTATAAAGAACTCTGCACTGATCTACTCAAAAATGCTTAGCATTGACCTACTCTTGTTCCCATTGAAGTTACTGCTAAAACTCCCATTGACTTCAACTAGAGTTGGTTCGGAATTTTGTATCTGAATTATTTTCTCATGGAAAATGCGATTTCTGCAAAATGGAAACTTTCCATAGGAAAATCTCAATTTGTGCAGAAAATGGAAATGAAATATTTTATTTTAGATCAGACTAACCCAAACAGGAATATCTTGGTTTTTGTTTTGTTGTTTCATTCTGAATCAGTTCAATAAAATATTAAATTGCATTTCCATATTCACACATAGCTCTCCATTCTCTCCTATACTCTCAGCTCTCTGGAGGACTACATCTCCCATAATGCAACACAGATTTCACTCTAACCAAGCTCTGTATGGCACGTCATGGGAGATGTAGGCCAGTCTCCCTGTCTGGCCTACCATAGATGAAAATGGGACCATCAACCTTCTGAGCTGCCTTATTGGAGTTGTAATGTAGTATAATGGGAAATGCAGTTGAAAATGATTTTAAACAAACCACTTTGCTTCATTTCAACAAATGAAAATGAAACATTTCAGTTTAGTAAATGTCAAACTATTTTATTTGAAAACTTTCAAAACAAAACATTTCAACGTTTCTGTCATAGGTTTCACCCCCACTCTGAACTTTAGGGTACAGATGTGAGGACCTGCATGAGAACCCTTAAGATGAATTACCAGCTTAGATCTGGTTGCTGCCACCACCCAAATCGTTTAGAACAGCTGTTTATGAGTCATTTGGGAAACTTTGTTTTCCCCCTCCAAATATCTCCCTCCCAAGAACTGTAACCCTTCCGTGGGTAACCTTGAGAGATTTCTCCACCAGTTTCCTGGTGAACACTGATCCAAACCCCTTGGATCTTAAAACAAGGAAAAAATCAATCAGGTTTTTAAAAAGAAGACTTTTAATTAAGGAAAAGGTGTAAAAGAAATACCTCTGAGAGATTAGCATACAAGCTACTCTCACAGACAACAGATTCAAAACATTGAGTATGTTCCCCTGGGCAAAACCTTAGTTACACAAAATAAAATCCAATTTGATTATCCCTCTAATACAAAAACACAGAGTCACAAAAGGAAATAAACATAAGCTAATTCATTCCTTTTCTAATACTCACTACCCTGGTTGGTTGATTCCTGGATCTTTTTACTCCAGCACAGAACTTAATGAACTGAACAAAGGAAAACTTCCCTCCTTCCTCTTGAAACATTTTGTCCATTTATTGGTTCCTCTGTTCAGGTGTCAGCTAGGCTAGGTGAACTTCTTAACCCTTTACTGTTTGTTTATGACAATTTCTGAATCAATTATTTTGGAATTTCTGTTCGACAGAAACATTCAAAGTTCTACTTTGGGTGCCAATCTGGGGTGAAAACAAATGTGTTGAAATGTCTGGATTTCCTGCAGAATGGAAATTTCAAAAGTCACTCAGCCCTGATTTGAAGCATTAAGTTCAAGGGGAACAGAATTAGACCAACAATAAGCACTTTTGAAAATCAAACTCCTACGACACTGTATTTCTTCCAGTTAATACCCTTTAAAAATCAGTGATTTGAGACCTTCAATATCAAGAACCTAATTTCAGGGGAATAGGTGTTAGAAAAATCTAAATCCGCTTTCTTCCTTCCTTATACCAAGTGTATTAGCAAATGTAAGCGATCTCTGATACTATTGCACACGTTGGTAACTCTCCTACTGTGGCAATTATAGAAAATTACTAACTGAGGCTGACTCCTCTCTTGAAATAAAATGGCTACTTCTGCAAGTAATGGTTGAATTTGGACCTGAAGCAAATGTTTTCATCGGATTCTAGTAAACCAATTGTCACTCGGAGAAAATTGAATGTCAGTTTCACAAATTGGGGAAAGAAGGAAGGAGCAGGAAAAGCATTAAATAATTGAGCTAGAAAATCCTCATGGAATACTTAGATGCGTAAGGTCTGTGCTTGTCTTACCTCAAGAACAGGGCACATTATTTCTGCTGTGGTGCCTCCTTGTTTTTCACAGAACTTATAAAACGCCTCGAGATAAGACTAAACAAGGAAGGAGAAAAAGATACATTTTATATAGAACTTCATTAAGGCCCCAGTGCAGCAAAGCACATAAGCATGTGAGTACCCCAGTTGAAATTGATGGGACTACTTACTTACTTAAAATCGGGACATCTAGTCACCCTAATTAAGACACTAACTTATACCCACGGCATTTTCATTTTCATTAGTGAGATTTTAAAAAATAGAACATGATGATAGTTCTCAAATTCTAAATGTTCTATCATTTTCTTGTGATTTTTTTTTACTTTTATAGGAAGTTCGTAGTATAGTATTCTAAGAAGCACTTACCTTGTACAGTTTGTTTCGCATTATTTCAATGTTCATTTCATCCAAATCATTTTCAGACAAGCAGTCTTGAAAGAAAGGAGCTGAAAGCAGAGTACGTTAACTTACAGAATAAATTCAGATGGAGATATGTGAGCATCCCTGACCAGTAGCAATCTACCAATTTTGTGGTAATGATCAAGGAATTGTGGTTTCAAGAAAGGGTAATTTGAGGGAGAAGTGGGAGGAGAAACAAGAAGGTAAATATGTGAAATCCTCTTAATTTTTCTCTTTATACTAGGATTCTGCTGCAAGGGGAATAAATCTAGCTGTCAGTGCTCAAATCTCCAGAGAGCATCAGATGGGAATGGCTAACAGAGTAATTATTTTAAGGCCGTAACCTAATCCCTAGCATTCAGCACAAGTAGTTGGGCTGGGCTTTGGAGAGATTTCCAGTGGAGAGTGAAGAGAAGAATCTTCCTTTCTAGTCATGGAGCTGCTCTACAGAGGGTACTCAAGCCCAATTGGTAGTGTAGCCTCCCTTCCCTAGCCATACTCCTGTGTGTGTTTTTGTATATGGGGAAGTGTCGTAGCTTCCTACTCAGATTTGAACCTTAGCATTCATAAACTGAGAAGCTAGCATGAACCCTCTAAGCTTAATTACCAGCTTAGATTTTATATCGCTGCCACCAGCCAGGAATTTCCAGGGCCTGACTCCCTCGGGTCTCCCCAAAACATTCCCTGGGGAACCCCAAGACTCAGATGCCCTGAGTCTTACAACAAAGGGAAATAACCTCCTCCCCTTGTCTCCTCTCTACCCCCTCCCAGGCTTCTTAGATCCACCCTCCGTAGATCTAACACAAAGAGAATTTCCCTGCCCTTCGTTCCTTAGCCTACCCAGAGAAAACTCAAACAGGTCTTAAAAAGAAAGCTTTATATAAAAAGAAAGAAAAAACACATAAACATAGTTTCTGTATCAAGCTGACAATACAGGGTCAATTGCTTAAAAGAAAAAATGAATAAACAACCTTATTCAAAAAAGAAATACAATTTAAACATTCCACACTACGCATGTAAATACAAAAAAAAAAAACAATAAAAGGCTACTGCTTCTCACCTGACTTACAACTGGGAAAACAGAATGAGAAGCTTGAAGATAGAAAGATCCTTTTCATAGCTGAGAGACAGACAAAAGACACAGACCCAAACATTCCCTCCCTGAGCTTTGAAAAATCCGGTTTCCTGATTGGTCTTCTGGTCAGGTGTTTGGTTCCCTTTGTTAACCCTTTACAGGTGAAAGAAACATTAACCCTTAGCTATCTGTTTATGACAGGAAGGACCAGAGGCTCCAGATAACAAAGGATCCTCCAGCCCCAATCTTCCCCAGTCCATCCCTGCTCTAGCTCCTTTACACAGGGAATGCTTACAGAGTTGGGCTCAACACAGTGCATAGGGTGCACATAAAATCCTATCCCACTTTGTGCAGTTGAATAACTTAAAATTACAATAAGTGTAACTAACAAAGCTTTGCCAATTGTTCACCATATTCCTTTACTTGTGTATTGTATCCACAACCTCATCCCTTGGTCTGTTTTAACTTTTGATTGTAAACCATTCAAGGCTCTTTCTGTGTTTGTACTGTGCCCAGCCCACAACCGACTGAGGCTTTTGGGCACTGCCATAAAATAAATATTCAGTAATAACAACTGGTGCCATTACCAGGGACCTTGGTGCCTAAAGAGGCATGGGCAGGATTTTGTCCTAAATGATTCACTTATGGAAACAGCTGTTGGCATATGTTTACAGTAAACCTTGAAATAACAATTCAACCATTATCAGAGTCACTTGATATTTCTGAAAGTAAGCTATAAAAGTCTGATCTAGTGTAGCATGTTTTCTATATGTGACTGCTATCCAGGTTAAATAACTGTCTTATTTTAAAGTTGTTTTGTTAAATGCACAAAATAACACTTCAAAACTGCATCTTGTCCTGCAGTGCAATTGCCAATTACTCATAAGTTAAATTATCAGATCATATAATCTCTGGTGAAACAACTGCTGGTGTGATCTGAAATGAAATTATCAGGAATATAGAAAGAGGAACATCTGTAGACAAATCATTAAATTTTCATACCTAATGGTGTGTCAACCAAAATTGCATTGAATAGCTCTGCAGGGTTTGGGGCAATGCTGACTGCTTCCATTTGCTCAAAACTGCCCAAAGGGTGGCACTTAGGAACAAGTTCAGCTATGGGTCGCTGATGCAGTGTACCAGTTATCAACAGAATCACGTTGTCAATCATATAGCTGTACCTGAGTTTGAAAAAAAAGGTACAAAACAACTTGATTTATTTCTTAAATATAAAAGAAACCATACAGATCTAAACCACCAAAATAATTGCTCTGTTTTCATCTATTCAGATATCAACATCTCACAGACAGAAAAATGACTGCTATATAACATTAATTTTGAATTCTGGTGTGGCTTTGACATATAAGTGCTTTTGAACTTGTTCTAAAGAAAGAACTAAGCATGAATGTAAGGTAAATCTTCTTATGCAGCATTAGGATGTGATTTTGATTTAAGATCTAATACATTCCATCAAAAGTACATCTAATGAACTAGAAGTTGTTGCTGTTTGGGGTTACTGCTGTTTCCCAGGAGGAACATTAGGATAACTGCAAATATCTAATGTGCCTGTATTCAAAGTTCCTCTGGAACTACCTCTGGTGGTAGTGTTCTTTTAAGTGAGCTATCATGACTTGTGGACACTATAACTACAGAGCTTGGGTGGATGACCCTGGCCTCCTGCAGATCCCCCAGGATCCTTGAGTAGTCCAGCCCCCTGGCTATAGGGATCCTCTCAGAGATTTCTTCCCTCTTAGTAGTCTTCTGTGGGTTTTACCATGAGAGTGAATGATCTGGACCTTTCCAGTGACTCCGAAATTGAAATGCAAAACCTATCACCCATGGATATCATGTTGCTATGACCCTGAGGAACTTTGGGGCTGTAACACATGTGGATGGAATAGATTTCCATAGTGTTTTACCTGTGACATTTAAAGAATGGTTACTACTCTTCAGGTTTGCTTAACAGATTAATGAAATTTCCTATGCAAAGTTTGAAAGGAGGTTAAAGGATTTTGGACATGTAGCTTAGTGAAGTGAAAGGCTTGTCACGTACTATGAAAGTACTATCCCTTCTGCAAAACACCACAGTGTATGGTGAGAGGGGAGGGGAATGTCTGCATGCAAAACTGAAATGAAGACAGCAATAATTTTTGAATGAAATTCCATGAAACAAGAATTGTGAATTTTGCACAGTTTTAAGTGCATAACTGTCTTAGTGAGGTCTTGCAGAATCGCCATGTTTGTTAGTCCATGCACAAAATTAACTCAGCCACCTTTATGATAATGAGGAAAAAATTAATGATACTTTACTTTTATGTCAGGAAAAAATGACTACCCCAAACTAAGCTGGGAAGTAAAGTCTGGCAAGTTTGTCACAGCCACCAAGTATTAAAAGGTAAGATAAGAATGTGTACTGAAGTGCTTACTACAGAGAAGAGGAGATTTTGCTAAAGCATCCAAACCAACATAAATCAGGTCTGTGTTCTCTCAGTAATACGTTGTTAAAGTCAAGAGCAGATCAGACAGCACTTAGATCTTTCAAAAATAAAGCTACTAGGATCTAAACATCTCACTAAAGACCACAGAAATTCATATTTAGATTGCCACCTTGAAACAGAATACAGAGTTTGCTATCTGTATGGAAATAAAAAGTATGTACTCTGCATTAGAACTCCATCCTCTATATCATGAGTTTCTTCATCTTGTCAAAAAATCCAAACCCTAATTTAAAAACAATTATATTTTTGAAAAATTTAAATCTCTCCTCCCCATCTCACCTCCTCCACCCCAAACAAGTAATACAACTTTGAAACTGTTAGTCCATGATGTAACAAATAAGAATAGATTTTTATTTAAGTTTCTTAACCTGAGTTATACTTCTTTAAAATGGTACAGTATTAAATAAATTTCACTCATTGGCCAGCTGTGTGTAAACTGCATTAACAAGAAATTTACCTTGACTTACTTTGAATAACTGTGGCAATTGAAATGAACAGGTAACTTAACTTACGTGATAAAGTTCAGAAACGTGGCAAGTGGCTCAAAGGCGTGGTTTCTAAAGTATTGAAATTCTGTGAGTAATTTGGCTTTCAGTTTGTCATCAATGGTGGAAACAGTGAGAGGGCCAGTTTCATTGGCCAAGAAGTTGCCATAATCTGTGGTCTGTAGATGTAACTTCAAGTCTACAAATAGATTCAGAAGAAACTATGAGGATGAACTGTCACAACACTAGAAATGGAACCAACTGGAATAACTGTACATGTTTCGGTGCTTTTACCCTCTGTTTCCATATTAAGACTTTATTATCTTCTAGTGAAGTCAAAGGGAATTTTGTCATTATCTTCATTTAGAGCAAGTGCAGGGCTAGCACAAACTTGCACCTCCCTTTCCTAACCAGGCTTTTTTACATACCATAGGAGATGACAAATCATATGTCACTCCTCAGAGGTTGTATTAGGGCAGGGCTGCCATAATCTCCATAGAGTCCCGCCAGTGATGCTGCAGTGGTGATAGGCTGAAACAGCACATTTTCCCACCTGCTCTACCTCACTCCTTCTCCAGTCAACTTTATTCACTATTTTGGCTGTGCTGTCTTCCTGAGCGTGCTGTTGCATCACTGAAACCTGCCTCCAGTTGACTTTCTGTCTGCAGAGCTCCTGGTTTATGTGGGTAGAAGCTGAGATAAACTAGGAGTGAATCTGGCCCTATAACTTTTTTAGAGAATTCTTCCGTTGTTCAGATGGATTATTTACATCTCAAGGAGGACTATGTTTTTACATATGTGAAGATATATCAACACTCAGATGTATACTTGTAATGGTACTGCTTAGCCCAGAAACAGGCTCCAGCCAAGTTCTGTACAGTGCAGCTCAAGAGAAGTCACTCTTATGCTCTTCTGACATTTGGACCCAATCTCTGGACTTTTCCTACTTCTGCAGCTCCAAAGAGCTATTCTGGAAGCTGGGTCATGGACATAGGAAAATCCTGTCCATGCTTCCTGCACTGGGAGGGTCTGCAGAAGTCTCTACAGCAACCCTGTGCCATCAAAGGATTCCCAATATGAGTTCCCTTAACTATTGTCCCCTGGCTTTATGACCATTTTCCACTACCGGTGGCAGAACAAGTGATTTGGATATGTTTTTAGTATTCAGACCTGTTCAGCATCCATTCCCTTAAAAAAGCCACTGGCATATTCTAAAATAATAGCTTCATATGCTTTAAGTGATAGAGTTTGGGATAATGTGTTTTTTGTGATTCACAATTATTACATTTACAAATGAATTCTGAAGTGATGGTTAGCAAAAAGTAGTAGACTTGCTATAGTACCTGATAACATAGCCTTTCTGAATACTGTACACATTTTCTGTTGAGCTCAATAAGAGTGCCATACACAGAGTAACCACCAGACTCGGCTCATTATATGATCACATTCAACACACTCGTTTTGTCAAACTAACTCAGTCCAGTCAGTACCTGTGCATCTCTAGGTCTTCCTGCACCAGTCTGATTGCTGCCAGTATAAACTAATTCCTTATGAAGGAAATCATGTTAAACAAGTCTTTACCGAGTTAAACACAAGATTCTGTTGACAAAATATTTGTAAAGGTTATGTCCTTTCAAGCACATAGACAATGAAATCAGATAACTGGAAGTATTCAGAGTGCTGCAGTACAGGTTTCTTTTCTAACTGAAAAAATACTCAGCTTAATCTCTAGATAGAGGAAAAATATAAGCATGATAAAACAATCCAACATAAGTATAATTATGCTTAAAATCAAGTCTAATTATATTTAAAATCTTTTTGTACTCACCCATATTTTGTATCACATACCTACATTTCCTATGAAGATGAAAAGTGATAATTTACCTTTTTTTTTTTTAAATGTATCAAACAAATATGTAGGGGTTAGAGTACAATACTGTGTCAGAGTGGAATAGGAATCAAGCTTCCAGTGATCTGTTTCCAACTTTGCCACTGACTCATTTGCCTTGATTTACTCCTCACAAATGCATTTCTAGCACCTTGGGATACAGCCATTCTTAAGAGACCTTACTCTCTGGGTGAGGTGGCTAGTCAACCCCTACTACATACAGGGCCAGCTTTAGGAAGTGCGGGGCCCAATTCAAACAGTTTCGATGGGGCCCTGGTAGGGATGACTAAAAAAACAAACAAACAAAAAAGACATGAAAAAAACACATGGGGCTTGTATTCATCTGGCGGTGCTCTGAGTCTTCGGCGGCACTTCGACGGTAAGTCCGTCACTCGCTCCAGGTCTTCAGTAGCACTGAAGGACCCGCCACTGAACACCCAGAGTGAAGGACCCGCCGCCAAAGTGTCAACAAAGACCTGAAGCACTGCCAGGGGAGTAAAACTTAAAAAGGTGCCTCCAGCCACAGAAGGGATTCTCACTGAGCACGGGGCCCGATTTGGGGGAATTGGTGGAATAGGCCTAAAGCTGGCCCTGACTACCTAACCCAGACACCACTCTCATGTATCAAGCTCTGCAAAAAGCTATTAACATACTTCACTGATAAGATTATCGGAATATGTATTATATGCAGTGTTGTTGTAGCCATGTTACTCTTAGGATATTAAAGAGACAAGGTGTGGGAGGTAATATCTTTTATTGGACCAACTTCTGCTGGTGATTTAAAAGAGAACTGGATACATTCATGGAGGTTAAGTCCATTAGTGGCTATTAGGCAGGATGGGTAAGGAATGGTGTCCCTAGCCTCTGTTTGTCAGCTCCAACAACACGTGACATTGGCCAACATCTTTGTTGCCTCACAATCAATGTTCAGACCAAGGGAGAGCAAGGAGACTGCTGTCCCAGCATCAAAAGACTCTCTCCTCATGGCCATGGACACAGGGTAAGATCTCAGTGCCCGTACTGCTGGACATTACATACAGGGACCTATATCCCTTCAGGTTTGACACAGTGGACCCAAAGTGTTACTAATACACCTACATGATATAACGAGTATATGGCCTTACGGAGACTCCAATCATTCCTCTCCA
This sequence comes from Chelonoidis abingdonii, assembly GCF_003597395.2. NCBI lineage: Eukaryota > Metazoa > Chordata > Testudines > Testudinidae > Chelonoidis > Chelonoidis abingdonii. The sequence goes on along the minus strand of NC_133770.1, from coordinate 252,691,902 downwards.
GCAGAACTCAGAGAGTGGTGATGAGTAACTGCTCCTTCACTCTAAAACCCCTCATCTGCAGGGTCCCATAGGAACCCACACCATTTATTCCTTTCAATATCTACACGAAACCATTGGGGGAGAGAGAGGAAGATGCCATGTCCTTAAGTTTCCGCTGTAAGTGATGCTCACAATTCAAACCTGTTTTTATTCTCATACTCTTGCAACTTCCCACCTCCCCCAAAAAACCTGTGCCTCAAGCAGAGTTCTGACCCTGTAAAGAAAGAAGTGTCAGACTCCATGAAGTCTACCAGGGACTTTGCTATTGCTATTGATTTTTATGCTGAAGGTGCTCATGTGGTATGATGCTGATTAACAGTATAAAACTCTAAGATTGGTAGGGAGACAAAAAGAAATAGCATGTCCTTCCTATGGAGGTCTACCTTAAGCTGCTGCTGGGACTCCATTGAAGTGGATTCCCTGGAAACTGCCCCGAAAAAGCACTGAATCAGCACATCTGTCTGTCTTTCATAGTTTATATTGTCCCCATTACTGTAGCATCTGAGTACCTCACACTCTTGAATGTGTTTGTTGTCCCAACTCCCCTGTGAGATCAGAAAGTGCTATTATGCTCATTTTACAGATGAGGAACTGAGGTACATACTCAGTAATATGCTCAAGGTCTCACAGGAAGTCTGGTGGAGCAAGGAATTGAACCAGGTCTCCTAAATCCTAGGATAGCAATCTAACCACTGAAACACCCTTCACTCTCTACTGTATCTTCCAGTGACTTGTCTCTGCATCATGCCTTATGGACATCATCTAGCTCTGGTTGGACTTTCTGCTGCTAGAGTCACAACCTATATTTGGAGAGGATAAATTACTTAGAGGGCCTACTCTCATTGATGTTAAAGGGAGCAGAACTGGGCCCCTAATCCTTCTGTGACTTAGCTACCTATCTATGAAATAAGAAACTATTGCTGTCCTCTTTGCACGTAGTTGTTTTGAGGGTAAAATATTGAGGGTGAGACCATCACCAATGTGCCAGTTTCTATACTTTGGGTAAAAGGACCAGAATGGCATAAGGGGACCCTAAAAGCCCCAGTTGAGGCTGGAAAAGGTTTCCCTCAGCACAGGTACTGTGAAGACAACTATAAGGCTTCCAATGACCCAATCACAAGCCCTGATGTAGTGACTGTGTTGTGGGTAGGGAAGCAGTACACTGATGCAGAGATTCCTGGCTGTGTGGCAGCCCCATAGACATTGCAGTAACTCAGACAGAGGGCCTCTCCTGCCCTTGGAGTAGCCCGTGACCCGCCCCTCATTAGCCCCTTCTCCCTCTGGGCTGAGTATTCACTGCCACACTTGACTCATGCTAAGGTTTTCAAGGAAGTGCAAAGTTCTAACCTACAGTCTTGTAGTTATTATTATTAGGACATAGTGCTTGTAAATCTGGGGTGGGTAAAATATGGCCTGTGGGCCAGATCCAGCCCATCTAACATTTCTATCCGGCCTGCCTGGTTCTTTGGCTGCCCCCTTGCGATCTCCAGGCCGCTGAAAGTGCCGCGGAGTAGGGGGGCGCTCAGGCAGGCTGCCTGCCTGCTGTTGCCCCATGCCACTCCCGGAAGCGGCCGGCTACTGCTGGCATGTCTCTGCGTGCCCCTGGTGGGGTGGGAGAGGCAGCTCCGTGCACTGCCTCTGCCCCCAGCACTGTCCTCACAGCTCCCATTGGCTAGAAACTGGCGAATGAGAGCTGCGGGGGCAGTGTTTACAGGTGCAGGCAGCACATGGAGACCCACAGCTCCCCTCCCCCCAAGGGGCACACAAAGACATGCCAGCAGCAGCTGGCTGTAGCCGCTTCCAGGATGGGCCACGGCAGGCAGGCAAACTGTCTGTCTGAGCCCTGCTGCACCACTGGCCAGGAGCCGCCTGTGGTAAGCGTCTCCCGGCCAAAACCTGTACCTCGTACTCCCTCCTGCACCCCAATCCTCTGCCCCAGCCCAGATCCACCTCCTGTACCCAAACTCCATCCCAGAGCCCACACCCCTTACCCGCTCCTGCACCCCAACACTCTGCACCAGCCTGGAGCTCCCTCCTGCACCCAAACTCTCTCCCAGACTCTGCACTCCATTAATATAGTAGAAATGTGCAGCCTGTGAAGACTTACCAAAATTCGTGGAGTGGCCCTCCTGCAATAATTATTGCCCACTCCTAATGTAAATAGTAATATCTGTAATTCTGACACTCTGGTTTTTATTGTCACTGTTAAATTTGGGGTTTATGAGGGATTCTACTATTTTTTTTAATTGCCAAAAGCTACAGAGGAAGAAAACACTGAACACTTAATTGGGGAGAATACAATTATACAAAAGCCCATGACAGAAGGGGGATTGCTACAGGCTGCTGCTCTAATGTGTGTGGATTCTAAAGTAAGATTAGGAAGTGAATTAATAAATTAGAATTAATTTATACTGCAAAGCTCATTTAGAGAAGGATTTTGGCTTTTTATACTTGTCCATCTGTAAAACATCATGAACACATACAGCAATTTTGAAAGGCAGATACATTTTTAATAATGATTTTCTCTTTAACAATATCTTAATTTTTAAATGAACTAGAATTCTATAGTGTTGTTTCTGTTTTTCCAGAACCCCATTAAGTATTTTCTTGAACGATCACTTTTTGAAAAGATTGGGTATTTTTTTAAATGTTTGAAAAATAAGATTTTTCTCAAAGGGAGGAATTTCTTCACTCTAAGAAAACAGCTATGGAGCTAATTTATACTCTGAGGAAACTCAGAGAACATCACCTGTTTGTCTCCTGGAGAGCGCAGAAGATAAAGGAAGAAAGAGCTCTGGGTTTAATAACTCAGTCAGTTTTGTCAGTTATTTCTCTCAGCATTTTGAAGTACAGCTTGCACATTCATTGAGCAGGAGATATTTGTCTCATGGAAATTACCTGCTGTAGCAGGAATATATCTGTAGAATTGGTAAGTTCCTTAGGCCATATTTACTCGTACAAAGAGGTTACAGGAACTGGTCACACTTCCAAGCTATTATAAGATCCACTAGCCCAACTTTGTGTAAGGAGGGGAGGGATGAGCGTTGTGGGCAAGTTTCAGCTTCCTCTCTTCTACAGTGATGGTAACAGAATCGGTAGGAGAAGCAAAGCTGTTGATTTTCCAAACACAATGAACTTGCATTTGTAGTCATTATGCTGATAGTTTGACCTAATAGAATTCCTAAATGTAAAATATTTTGGTTAAATAATTGCAGTTATTACTCTCAGATATAGAAGAAAGCCTGTGTTCATTTATTTGCAAAAGAAGTTTCCTGCTTGTAAGTTGTTTTTTCAGAAATGCCTGGAGAGAGATCTCCTTATCTATTCTCACAAGTCTGCATGATCTAGTCTGTGGCCAGTCTGACCCACAGAAAAGCTGCTTTGGAAACAACTGCATGTTTCCTTCTCCTCTGCAACAAAGTCACCTTCACAAAAGCCTTTCCTCGTTTAAGAGTAATGCAATTTTATCTCCCTAAAACTCAGTTTTTCTCCTTTAAAGTGGATAGTCTCTTAATGATCTAAAAACCATGCAGTAACACAGTCCTAAACCCTATGGAAAATTCCTATGGATTTAGTACCAAATTATAAGCTTTTTCCAGGTTTTGTAAACCATCCTATACAGTTATATAATTCTGTATAGTATGGTGAAAATTTTATAAGTAGGGTATCAATTTCTTTGAAAATCTCAACCTATAGATTTATTGAGTAAATTCTATAGAACCATATTGACTTCACTCCTATTAAATTCACTGACCTGTCTCTTTTTTAACTTTCATCAGTGTTCTAGCCAACAGTATTTGTCTCTCGATAAAGAAAACGAACAGACTCACCTTCCAGTGTTTCACATTGCACTAGGTTGATGTAGTCTGCATTGGTCAAGATCCCAGCTTTAAAACCTCGGACCAGCCCCTCCAGGTAGCCATGGTCCACATTGAAGTAAAACTCCGAGTACCCCATCATGGAGATAAAGAGGGCTTAATCTCTGTGCTGTTTTGTGGACGTGAAAGCCTTGAGTACTAAGTCTTGTGCTTCTCTTTTGAAGGTGATGACCAATAGTCACTAATTTGCAGTCAGCTCGTGACTCGTTTCTTCCTGTTTATTGTTCCCAGTGCAGTTGGCTGCACTTTGTGTGATGCTTACAAAACACCAGCTAATCAGCTAGACAACAAATCTAACTCCTTCCTGTCAGAATCAGAACTAAGATCTACCAAGGCCTAAGGAGAGACAGAAGAGGGGGCAAAGGATTTAACCACTTTTTACATAAAGTGATTTGGAGATGGACTTAGAATGTACAATCAAACTTGAATTGGATTTTCATGCTTCTTGAATATATTAGGGCCAGATTTTTTTAGGTAATCTCTGATCACATATTGAACAATGATTGCTCTAAATTGCCTGAATGCAGATGCTGCCATTCAAGAAACTCATATAATTTGTAAATGTCTGTCTTTACAAAAGAAAGAATTGTCTTTTGCACTCCAGTGTAGAGAGCAATGTGTAAAAAATGCAAGATTACTATCCTGATTTCCTACCTCATCCTGAGGTGTGATGGGGTATACAAAGCCTGCACTGGTGAGGAAAGGGTTAATTACCTCCTTTGGGCTTACTCAGTCCTGGCCTGCTACACCTGCCATAGGTGTCAGGCTTGGACAGAGTAGTTAAAAGGGAAGAATACAACTCAGCTGGGGGCTGACTGGGAAAATCAGATCTCCAGTTCTCACTCTGAGAGAGAGAGAGAGAGAGAGAGAGAGAGAGAGAAGAATGACTGGGTTCAGGAAATGTGTGAGAGACTGCTGCTTTCCAGAGGTTCCCTAAAGGAAGTAAGGCCTGGCATGAGATTATTGTCTTTTACCTGAGCTGGCTTGTTCATGTGTGGTAAGACTGTGACAGCCAGATAAACTCCGTCTGCCCAATGCCTTGGTAAGTGATTTGTCCAGATACCAGGAGTGACCCACCTCACGATACTTCTTGATTTTTAACCCCATCAGTCCTTCCCTCTGGCTGATTCTGTCACAGTCCAGGAGAACAGAATACAAAAATTGAGACAAATACTGAATACTTCTGGTGTGTACTAAGAGATGGAGTCAGCACCTCATCCCTCTTTGTGCCAGGCCTGATCCAGAACACATTGACTTCAGTGAGAATCTTTCCATTGATTTCAATGGGCATTGGATCAGGCCCAAACATTCCAACCAAGAATGGATCCTCAGTGAAGTGCCTGACCTTCATAGGCCTTGGAGTGGGCATCTAGAGGTCACCTCCAAGCTACGACTTCCCCAAGATGTGTAAGGATACTCGAGCTCTGGTCATTCAAATGTCAAATATGGATCTTACAAGAACAATCTCATTGATGTAAATTCAATGGTCTTTTTAGGCTTCTCCCTTTTGATTTGGACTTAAAATTTCAAATTTTGTTAACTCGAGTTAACAAAATTTGAAATTTTATTTTGAGTCCAAATTAAAAGGGAGAAGCCTAAAAAGATTGTTCTTGTAAGATCCGTATTTTAAAGGAATGATAAGAATGACTGTCTGACAATCATTTCCTGTGGTGTTTCACAGCTGCTGTTGAAAGTCATTTTCTAAAATTAAAGTATGTATGTGTTAACTATCATCAGATTAATCTCTTGGATCAGAAGTGGCTGCACATTTGACCTTTAGCTAAAAAAGGGGAGGAAAAGAACTTTACTGCCTGTTAGGTGATACTTGTGTGTATGCTTGATTAGTGCTCAGCAACACTGAGATCAGGTGCATAGCACCTACCTTGTGGTGCCAAGGAGAGGGTTAAGCCAGCAGCAAAAACTACAACAGCTGTCTGTCCTCTGCATTTAAACACTCAGCTTCATTTTCAGAGCTTTGAATGGCTTCAGTGTAGTATATGAATTGAACATAGGCTGTGATCAATTACATAGAAATGTTGCCTTTCTGACTACAGCCACTATCTAAGATGGTGTCAAGTATCAGAGGGGTAGCCGTGTTAGTCTCGATCTGTAAAAGCAGCAAAAAGTCCTGTGGCACCTTATAGATTAACAGACATATTGGAGCATGAGCTTTCGTGGGTGAATACCCACTTTGTCTCTCGGTCAGCACCTCTTCCCTGTGAGCCAGATGCTAAAGGGCATCAGTCTGATCTCCAGTTTTGTGTCTACAACCAATTGCATGTGAAATGACACACCATTTAAACATCAAACATACTAGGCAGGTAGAGATGTAAATATAATCATTTGCCCTGCAGCTAACTGGGAGTGCTGAATTATTCCTGGGAAACTGGGGATTGTTTCTTGAAACTCCAAAATGTGTTTTGAGTCATGTTTGTTAGCAGAGCTCATCCAACTATGGAACCGTGAGATGGATTCTATTCTGTCTTGTGCATATTAATAAAAAGCCAGCCACAGGCAAACTGAGAAAAGTGGATATGTCACTGAGAGAACATACTTCTTCCTGCTATCATCCTTACAGCACTTTAAATTTGACCTTTTGTAGGAGAGCTGTCATAGAAAAGCCACTTTTAGGTGCAATGTGGTATGCAGGGCAACTCAGATGCTACCTATCTATCGCAGGGTGTTCTGTAGTACTCTCACCCCTGTAGCTAATCACTTACAGGTATTGCAGTGGCTGTCTAAACATAACTCTTCACCTAGGCAAATACAATGAGTTTCTAATACTTGCTACAGGAGAGGCTGCCTTTCATTGTAGGCAATGTCTGTACAGATGCAAATCACTTTAGTGTCTCTGGAAACAGCATGTAACTTTTGGTCAGTCTTTTTCCACTCTGTCCTAAACTTCCTTTAGGTTGAACATCATTATATGTCTAAAGGAGTGGGAAATCACTTGCAAATCTTTCAATGCTAACCCCAGAAAACAAAATAAAACACTCAAACTTCATGAAGGCTTGGCTTTCTATTATGTATGCTTATGTATGTGATAGTGCTATGCAAATGTATTATCGTATTATCAGTGTTGAAGGGTCACTTATGTGACAACACTTACTGGTTTATATCCAAGGGACCTATCGGTGTGAGTAAATGAGCAGGATTTGGCCTTTTAGTAAATTCCTCGAGGCATCCTCATTCCTGCAGTGTAAAATGCTAACACTTCTGGTGCTTCTATAGGGCCACGCTGTGAACTCCTTACTCCTGCTGTTGACTAGTTATTTCCAAGTTTAGCACTTTTTGAAATAGATGAGTCTGTCTATCTTGTAACTATGATTAAGGGATTCACAGTGTAGAACATAATAAGTTAAGGAAAAAAGAACTTGTACTCTTGGTATCCACATAATCATTGCCTTGAGATGCCACCCTACTGCTAAAAGACACACACAACCCCCCCCCCCATTTTAACTTAAACCTGCTATTTTTTAGATAAAAAATACAAACATGAGATTCTACCATTGCTTTCACCAAAAGCAAGTATTTTTATTACATATCTCTCTAAGGTATGCATTATATCAACGAGTAATACCTCAGAGCAGGTAAACTCTGGTCTACCCCAGTCACAGCCACATTAGTACTTGAACAGGAAACAAATCTAGCTTGTGGCCATACAAAGTTATATTGCTGAGGATCTTCAAAACTCTGTTAGGGGAAAGCCTGTGCAGAAATGGCTCTTGCAATATGTCCTTACAGTAGAAAGGTTTGGGCTCATATGGATGTTTGACTGAAGCAAATTCCACAATCAAGGATCCTCCACTGAAAAACTTCTACCCCTTATCCTCACAGGTTCTGCTGTGGGGGACTATCAGCCAAAGTGTCCTCACTGATCTTGGATGTTGTTGTGGTGTAGAGAGAAGTGGTCTCTTGAGTGATATATGGGACCCATATTGGCTCGAAATAGCCTTAAAAGATAAGGGCTAGGATCTTAAGCTGGACCCTGCAATACGTGTAGATGGATTATATTCAGCAAAAGACTTGACTGATTTTTGGTACAAGGAAAATTTATAAAAAGAGACTACCTTGGCAATGGCTCAGAATGGATTTATATCACAATTTAGCTAATTAACAAACATTTTTAGTATGCCCTTTATAAATTGAAGACTTTTTTCTAATTAAATGAAAGTTGCCAAAACACTGCAGCAGTCAGCTAAAACAGTGACTTGATTGTTCCCTCATTTTGGTTAATTTGTCTTTTTATAGAAACCTCTTGTTGGTCTCATACACTCAAAAAAATGGCCTTGCTCAATACCTACTGTTGCAACTTCTGGGTAGTAGTGGCTAGAACAGTACATTTCTCTTATATTTTGTAGCTGACTAGAAGTATATGTAAAATTCTATGAGTATGTACTCTGGATATTTCTACACAGAAGTCATTCAGCATTAACAAGTTTCCATGAGAGAAAATGACACTGTCACCTATTAACTTTGTTGGGGGTAAAGGTTGAGATTTTTCAAAAGAACTTATAGCCAGACAGCTTCCTAGTGGTAAAACAAATACAGATAGTATGTAGATCATGTTTATGAGGGTTAGTGAGTTTAGGCCAAACAGAATTAACATGAAAAGATAGTGCAGATCTAAGGTCAGAATTTAGTCTTTGACATAAAAAGGGTCAGAATAACTCTTTATGAAACAGCATATTTAGTTTTTACCACAAGGGGTCATCCTAACATTGCAATAAACTACCTTTTATTCCAATCTACCAACTTCCACAGCCAGAAATAAATGCACAAAAGGAAGATAATTTTTTTCTTTTTTTAAAAGAACTGAACTAAAATGAAAATATGAGTTCGATATTGTATATCTACTCAAGTAAAGAGTTCTGTTTTCCTTTTACATGGATATTAGTCTTCCTCCCATGTTGTCTTCCTTTACATATTTTCCTCTCTCTTGTTTTCCTCTCTTGTTACAATGTCTGTAAGAGCTAGTATTACAAAGCCTGAATAACAGATGACAAAGAATCAGCTGATAGGGAGCACTGAGTAATTGGTTCTCTTTCATTTAAACTGATCTTAAAGTATATGAATTCAAAACATTTTATTTAGATGAAAATAATTAAAGATACAATTTTTACAGAGCTCTATTTATCACTCTTTATTCAGGCAAAAATTCTGTCTAACTTGTACTTTGCTAAACCAGAAATGAAATAATTCACAAAAGCCCTGTTCCTGCAAGCACTTAGACATGTGGCTAACTTTGTGCATGTCAGAGTCTCACTAATGTCATGATATACAGTTGTTTTCTAATGTGTAGGATACATAGCTTTTTCTAAAGTACAGTACAGTTCTGTATGGGAATTTTTTCTGACCTGTGGCTGACAGTACCCCTCCTGCCCTGCCAGTAAGACAATGTCACCTCCATTATCTACTCAGTCTCTGTCTGTGATGTAAAGAGCATAATCCTTTCCCTGGTCTCTGACTTTTTTTCATGGTAGTGTTACCTTGCTGCTGCTTAGCCCAAGAAAAGTGAAGTGGATTTTGTTTGAAGCAAGCTGGGCAGTTTAGTTGGGAAGTTATGCACTAAACCACATTATATTCATCTTAATTTCATAACATTTTACCTCATCTAGAGAGAATTTGGAATGCAATGTTTCTAATATTCTGCTGACACGTGCTTGTGATGGCTTTGAAAACCAATTACACCAAAGTCCTTTAATTACGTGCTAAGCATAGCTTTGGCTGTATCCCAAATTTAAGATGTATTTATCTTGCTGTAAACATCTGAAGAAAGTATGTGATCTTCCCTAGGAGTCTCTCTTAAACACTAACCGTTGGAATGCCTCATTCACTGAAATATTGGTAGAAGAATTCTGGTTGCAAGAATGTCTGGCAACAGATCAGTGGTCTCTTTTTCAGAAGTGCTGAGCACTACCCCACTTGAATTTACTGGGAGCTGCAGATGCTCAGCACATATGAAAATCTAGAGCAGTGATTCTTAGCAGGTGGCTCAAAAACCACAAAAAAACTCTTTATGGTATTTTGTACAGTTCTTGCTTTTTAGCATTTTGATCAATACTTTCAGAAGGGCAGGTAGTAGTTAGCAAACAAATTGGCATTGCAGCATGCTGTTGAGGTTCTCCTCTCACATGAGGGTGGGGGCAGCAGGAATAAAAATGCTGGGATTCTATCATAGGTAAGAATGGATCTTACCACTGAAAAAGCAAAAACATATTCCCCTTCCTCAGCTGCTGGAATGAATGGGTTTGAGCAGATGATGCATTATCATTTTATCTTGATTGCATAAATATGAAGTGATTGCAGGTGGTGGTTGAACATTATCCTATATCAATGCAGTGTCATGGCCTGATTATTTTGTGGCTTTCCAATTCCTAATCTAATGATTTAAATAGTTTACTACTACATTAGAGGAAGTATGTTTTGCTGTCTGGTACAGCATTTTCTACCTGATCACTCCTTTCTTTTTACAGTTTCACTGTCCCCTAGGCATTGCATTGGCCTTTCTCTTTTTGCATCTTATCACCACGTGTCTTCATCTGGTCACAGTATGGCTTCAGCTAGCAAATCTACCTTGATGACTTGCAGACAATTTCTAACATGAATAAGAATTGTTATTGTTTTGTTGCTTATAGGCCAAATAGCCATATTTTCTTTCTAGCAGTCCAATTGTCTACTCCAAAAGTCAGGCAAGCATAACATTATGCCATAATCTTACTTGATCTGTATTTTGCTTTGGCTGTGATTATAGATCCCTCAGAGATCCTTGATTTTTACTGGATAAATGTTGAACATTGTTTAGCAGATAGAAAGGCACAAGTATACACCCAGCCTCCCTATGTACTGGTCCAGAAGACTGCTAGCTGGCTCCAGACAGCAGATAGTTACAAAGTCCATTGGAGGTCTGAGATAGTATGGAAAAAAGATATTGCAGTAATATAAAGTGGCAGTTCCTTTAACAGACTACATTGCAAAATGTAACCTTTTTAGATACCATGCAAATAGGATTTATGTGCTCCCTGCCCTCCACACCTTTGATAGACTGCTGATGCCATGAGATTAATTCAGGGTTAAATATTAAGTGCATGGGGAACTCTTGATGCCTTCCTACTGACCTTTTAGCTCCTCTGAACATTTTTAGATTTCTTAAAGGCTGATGTAAGGTATTTCACTTAATACTTAGCTACACTCTCATCCTTGTTATAAATTGACCTTAGCCTTCCTGACAGGTGCCATTACCATCAAGATAGGTTCTTGTGCCCATGGAAAGATTCCAGGAAAGGGGACAAATAGATTTGCAATCTTGAGATACAGCTGGAACCTTATGGTGACTTGGTTTAACCCCCCTTCCCCAGAAACTATTAAACACATTATATGCTCAGAGCCAGAATGAAAGCATTCAGAAATAGGAGTAACAGTGTGACATAGCAGGATGCAATCCAGACCAGTGGGAGACTGTCATCCCCACCCTGCAACTGGAGTGCCTAGCAATGCCTTACTTTTTGTAGCTCCCAACCTGGACTGCTCACAAACAGCTTGCCAGGTCCCTCCCAGAAGTGTCCGTGTAAGAGCCACCTGCTAGTCACACTCTGACTCTCACTAGCCTTGGTTATGCTGCAAGGTGACCCCAACAGACTCCTAGTCTCAGATTTTGCCCCAGAAATGTATGTCTTGTACTGCACATCCCTCACCTGGACAGGTCAAATATATTAAGGCCATTATTCATTTAAGGGAATAATATACATCAACTTGCCACCTTAAATGGAGTTATCCAGACACTTCAATTTAAACACATGGGATTAGCTAAAACTATAAAACAAGTTCATTAACTACACAGAGATAAATTTTAAGTGAGAGTAAGTAGAGGTAATGCAGTCAGAAATGGTTGCAAGAAAAATAAAGATAAAATGCTTTCTCGTGCTAAACTTGACAGATTAAACGTCATTCAAGGTAAAGCTCTTACTCACATGCTCCCAACAGCATTACTGACCAAAATCTCAGGTCAGCAGCCAATGGACTCCAGGGAGAGGTCCTGCTTTTGTCTTCTCAGCTGTAAAGATTGAGATAGACAGGGAGAGAGAAGAGAGATCCCTTAGGGTGTTTTCCCCTCCTTTTTAAAGTTTGTCTCCCTTTGTCCCCTGGTTCTCAGCTGGAAATGCTTTTCAAAGTCTGTGTGGAAGGATATTTTCTGCTGGGTTTTTTTCACCTGGGAGAGCTTCCTTTTTCTCCCTCCCCCCTTTCTGCTTAAATGTGAATTAAAATAAGCATACACTCCTTTATTCAACACAGGTCTATTTGACCAGTTTGGTGCTAGGTGAGTCTGAACATGTATTTTTAACATCATACAGGGTGAAATTTGTCACTTTACACACAATACTGCTACACACATTTTACCATGATATTACTTACTGATAAGTTATGAGTTTTCAAATGGTACCTCACAAAGCATATCTTGTACAAAGATTATTACAATAGTATGGGGAGTTTGAATACGGGGATGCATTCTGTCACACAGAGTGCCTGATTTTTTCCCCACTGCCTTGTAAGGTTATTTATTCTTTACAAAAGCAATGTAGAATGCTACCATCCTGATTTGATAGCATTTTGCACAAATATAAACAAATACACAAGGTGCAAGTCAGTTGGAGAATTAGGACCAGAACCTTCCGTAGCAATGAGAGAGGCAATGATACAGCATATAAAATCCAGAGATAGATTCCCTGCCTATTTATGGAAGATCTTATAGTCCATGTCCCAAATGAATGCTTCCTTTGATAAAAGGATATTGCTATCTCTAAGATAGATTAAACTTCTATTATATTAATCCATATTCTAACATTCTTCTGTCTTTTGAGGTGTTTAACATCCATGAAGAGAATCAAATAGAAACATGTTCACACTCTCTATAAAACTATTGCTGCTCTGACATTAAAACTATTTTATGTGGTCAGATGCTGTACCATAGGCTACCTTGAGCTTGCACTAAGGATGGGTGGACCAGTTGGGCTAAAACAATACCTGCAACTTCCACTCATTCTTTAAACAGAACTTGATTTTTTGGAAAAAAATTTGCTCAACTTTTTTTGCAGGAAGTTTGGTCAACCTTTTTTTACTGTCAGTATTATTCATTTTTGCCAATCTTTGGACTTCCTAAATCAAGCTGGAATTGGAATTAATCTGCCAAAATACCACAGGAAAAGCTATTCTGAAAGAATTTCTGGCCTGACCTGGAAACAGGAAGGAATAATAATTAATAAAACCTCACAGAAAAGTCATGAGACTTCTAGTTCAGTTTTGCAGTCCAAAAATGGTTGGATAGTTTTGGTTAATGATCAGAAAAGTAGTCCAAACTTCTGGATGCTTATTTCAGCTGCACCAAATGTCCAACTCTCTATCTGTTCATCCTTTTTGATTCTCTCATTCCCTGATAGATAAAGGCTATATGGAAGTGGATGACTGACAGTGCCAAATGCCATTGAGAGAGAGAGGAAAAATGAATATGGATAAGAGACCGAGTCATGAAAAGGAGCTTTAGAGACCACTCAGGGGTTGAGGAGCACCTTCAAAGTACTGCCCCTTTGCCTCACTAGCTACTGTTCTGTTGTCCACATATGACACTCATCTACCTCACTCATCTGCGAGTGAAGTATTAAAACCATGGGTGTATTTGCTAATCTGTTCATACTTTAGTTAAAATATAAATGTAATATTGTCTGCAATTATATGAATCTAATATATGCCATAAAAATGAATCAACGTTTTTATACCTTTGGCTTTAAATCTAATGTCTGATGTGTTAAGATTTTTTCACTAGATGGAGCTATAAGATACTACTGTACATGTTGGCAACTTACTGAATTGGTTTGTCAACTTAGTAATTATACAGGAAACAGCCTGATCAAAATCATTCTAAGTTGTAAAAGTTGTAAAACATTCCGTTTGTTACTTACTTTATTTTTATGCTTGAGCTTGCAACTGGATTTGTTCTTGGTGTCTGTATATCATAGACAATGTGATCCTACTCCCTTTGACTTCAGTACTAGCAAAATCAGGCCTAGCTGTAGTATTTAGGAGTGCACTTGTCACTTTACTGACTTATGCAATGGCAGGATTGCTTTTCAGTGTTTTTGTTCCAGATATTTTTTATGTCAAGACTATATTGGTCACAAAAATGAAATTATAAAATGTAAAATAATAAAATTGTATAGGATGTTGGTGTGGATGAAAGCAAGCATTTAATTAGGAATAATTTTGGGTTGCTTAGTTGCTTCCATTGTAGCAGGATTAAAACAGATGTATATTGACTATGTTCAGTTTTCTGAGTGGTGAGTTGTGTATAAAGCGAGTAATTATAGACTTCTTCTGAAAAAGTGTAAGTGGTGCTGAACTGAAATGATGGTGTGACATTGTGGTGAGTTTAAAAAGAAACCTCATAAGTAGAGCCCTGTGCGGATACAAAAACATGGATCCACATCTGAAAGAATCAACTTGTATCCAACTCACAATCTGCACTCTGTCTTTCATCTTTATCCGCAGCAGCATGCTAATTCACAGTGCCTTTCATGAGGAGCGTCTGAGTGTGTGCATGTATATTGTATAAGGAAGCCATATGGCTTAATAAATGTGCATGTGATTATTGTTGTTTTTATTTTAAACATCAATCTTATTATACAACAGGCATCAGAACAAATAGCCTTTTACATTAAAATTAATAAAACAAATGTCTTAAGTCAATAATGCTCAAAAATCAAACTAAACTATAAAATAAGAAAGTCTGCTCCCTATTTAGCTTGTGATTTATAGAGTCATCACACTTAGCTCAGCATTCCCTGTCTCTTTGTAGCATCCACTGTTCTCCCTGTGGAAGCATTCAAGGGGAATACTATCGTAGGGCTACCGTGCTTAAAAGGAGCCAAGCCCTGGCACTTCTTGGCTTGGCAGGTCATCCTCCTAGAGGGGCTGAGAGAGGGGAGCAAGGTGCTCTGTGATTCTAGGTCAGTTTCCCCACATGGGCACAGGAGGGGGTGCAAGTGTTAGGGCCAAGGAGTACAGTGCAGGGGGGAGAGGCACAGGAGGAGGGTGCAAGGGTTAGGGGTGCTGGAGGGGGATGCTGGAGTTAAGGGTACAGAAGGGGGGGAAGGTGTGCTCCAGTTGCCCAGCCACTGTTTGATTTCTGCCATATCAGATCAGTTGGAGAGGGAGGCAACTGCTTCTGCAAAGTAAGTTAGTATTGCTTCATGATACAGCAATGAAGTCAGGAGAGGTTTCCTAAATTACTTTTATGCTTAAACTGTGGTGATAGATGCATGGGGGATTTTGCTGCCTGTCTTGATCTATCACCTCTGCTTTCTCTGTATAGGGTAGAAAAGGAATATAAACTCTGGAAGACAGGGAAGCAGCCTCATTGGCTATGAGCTTCAGACAGCTGCTTCCCCACTTTTGAGATCCTCTATTTAGGGCCCTGCGCCAATAAAAAATTTGTATCTGCATCTGATCTGCTATCCACAAAAATGGTCCATGGATATAAAGTGAATATCCACAGATTTTCAGGGCTCTACTCATAGGAAAGATGCTACACTTTGATGTTTTTTTCCTAAGTGCCTTACTAAAGGTATAAATACTTTTTGTTGGTAGGTTCCATTATGTCAGGAATAGACCATTCACAGCTGCTGAATTAAACTTGAAGCAGGCCTCCTTTGAGCAAATTGCAGACATTTATTTTTCAATATTCGCATTGTAGTTTTGGAAGACTATACCCAGAGTTTAATTGTTTTCCTTTTATCCCATCCCTTATGCTAAAATTCCGACTGTTGATGAGTATCAGCAATTCTGCAGAATAATGGATGATTGAAGTGCCAGAGCTCAGAGTCATAAGAGAACTGAAATACAAGTAAGAGTGCAAATACCACTCAGGGTATAAGTTTTGAATACCACATTATTCTTTGAATAGAAATAGAAGCAAAAATCACATTAGGTCATTTCATGACTGTATTTTTTCTTGGTAGAGAGCCATACACATCAATGGGGATACTGACAAATGTTTAAGAGTAATACAGTAGAACCTCAGAATTATGAGCACCTCTGTAATGGAGGTTGTTTGCAATTCTGAAATGTTCATAACAATGAACAAAACATTAGGGTTTGTGACAAAGTTCCTCCTCTACCTTGGTGGGTCCTGCGCTTAGTGGCGGATTTGCTCATCTCAGTGATCTTCCCCTCTTGTGGAACCGACAGTCTGAGTCAGCTCCTCCTGTGTCTGATCAGGAGTTGGGAGGCTTCGGGGGGGAACCCAGGCCCACCCTCTACTCCAGGTTCCAGCCCAGGGCCCTGTGGATCACAGCTGTCTATAGTGCCTCCTGTAACAGCTGCATGACAGCTACAACTCCCTGGGCTACTTCCCCATGGCCTCCTCCAAACACCTTCTTTATCCTCACCACAGGACCTTCCTCCTGGTGTCTGATAACGCTTGTCCTCCTCAATCCTCCAGCAGTACACTCTCTCACTCTCAGCTCCTTGCCTTCTTGCTCCCAGCTCCTCACACACGCTCCTTCTCCTCTGGCTCCTCCCTGCCTGACTGGAGTGAGCTCCTTTTTAAACCCAGGTGCCCTGATTAGCCTGCCTTGATTGGCTGCAGGTGTTCTAATTAAAGTAGCTATCTCCACTGCCTTCTAGAAAGATCTTAATTGGCCCCAGGTGCCTTGATTAACCTGGAGCAACTGCCATTAGGTTACCAGCATCCTAGGGATTTGTTTAGCTTGGGGCTAACATACCTGTTTCTCAGTACTTTGCTGTAGCCATCTGGCCTTGCCCCATCACAGGTTGTTCTTTCAAAAAGTTTAAACTGAACATTGACTTAATACAACTTTGAAACTTTACTAGGTGGAAGAAAAATGCTGCTTTCTTTTTAGTTTTTTAGTAGTTTACCTTTAAACAATACAGTACTGAATTTGCCCTCTTCCCTCCCCCACCCCTTCTTTTTGGTCTCTGCTGCTGCCTGATTGCATACTTCCGGTTCCAGATATGTGGTTGATATGTGGTTGGCTGGACAGTTCGTAACTCTGAGGTTCTACTGTATTAGAACTAGAAGGCATAATATTATAACACAATAAATAATTTGGAGCAACCCCACCTCTTTTGTCATGATGGTGCCATCTTGAATTCCAGGGCCAGTTTTTTTGTGCTCAGTGCAGGACCTGAGAGATGAGGAACTAAGTTGATTTACATCACCTTTTCTGGGACCCTATCTTGAGCCAGTTAGAACCTGGTTTGGCTTAAATGGTATAAACATGGCTTCCTACGGCCCCAAGGGGCTATTCTGGTAACCAAGAATAGCCAGAGTATAGAGAAGTTCTGTAGACCTGTGCTTCTCAAAGCTATCCCATTTAGCCCATGAGGCTGGGAGAAGGAATAGTTTTGGGTTGCTATGCCAGTTCTACACCATCTAGGAAATTTCCAGTTGGCCAAAGCTGTCACATTTGCACTCCTGCAGGGTGGAATAGTGCAAAGGGTTTGGAGCAAAATAGTTGGAGCTGCAGTGAGGAACTATGCCAAAATATCTAAGGTCTGGCTTGGTGAGACTAAAAGGTGTTATATGGTGCTTTGGAGATGGAACGAAGTAATGACAGCACAACAGAAGCCATAACAGAGGTGGCATGGAGCACATGGATGCCAATGTTTTACAGTCTTTTGGGGAGGGTCAGTAGATGGGACAACATGAGAATTGATTTGTTGTTGTACGAGGAAATCAAGTATTAACCTGTAAGGCACCTAATTACTGTTTTGTTTTGTTTTTAATTTTATTTTATATCATAATTTCATGATGTGAGAGCAGAAAATAATTGACCAGCTTGTGCCTTAAATTGTCAAGGCAATATACAATAAAACATACGAACTTACAAGCACGTCCCCAAAATGCTGTCAGTAATACATATCTATTAGATAAAATATTAATAATCAAGAAGCAGTTCCTGTTTCAAAAAGAAAAATCAAATTCATGTTAGTAATGCTTACAGCAAAACTCTAATTACTTTTATGCAAAACAGTGATGAAAGACTAAGTTAAGAGTATGTTTTCATGCAGTCCCTAACTAATTCACAGATCTACATCTATTTTATATTTTTATCTTGAACAAATTGTAGCTGTTCTTTACCAGCTCCTATTGTAGTTTTTCATAATATAATCAAAAGCAAAGAACACGTTGACATTTTAAGCTGGTACAGTAAATAAAGCCTTTTCAATATGCTTGGTACAGTGGTGGACAAACATTTAGATAAGAAAATTTCTCTTAACTATATTGCAGATAATTTACTGACCAAAAGACTCCAGTAAGTTGGCCACAGTGAAAACCGCTTATAAATATATTGCTCCAGATCCTCAGTTGTTGCAAATCAGTATAACTCCACTGAAGTTAATGGAGCCATACTAATTTACACCAAATAAGGATATGGCCTACAGTACTTATATGTACCACTCACAAACTAGTGCTCTCTGGAGGGCTTTAATACACATAGGACTATGAAGGAAGGCACCACTCTGAAAAGCTTACAGATAATTGTTACTAATTTTACAAAGTACTGTGAAATAGGTAGTTTACACTGGAGCACACTCCCCTCCAGATCATGGAATGAAATCCAAGATTCCTTAGTGTCTTAACAGATGGTTAAGAGTTAATGTCTCTTTTACCTGTAAAGGGTTAAGAAGCTCAGTAAACCTGGCTGACACCTGACCAGAGGACCAATAGGGGGACAAAATACTTTCAAATCTTGGTAGAGGGAAGTCTTTGTTTGTGCTGTTTGTTTTGTTCGTTGTTCGCTCTTGGGGCTAAGAGGGACCAGATGTACACCCAGGCTTCCCAATCTTTGCTGATCAGTCTTTCATGTTCAAAATAGTAAGTAAGAGCCAGGCAAGTGGATTAGTCTTTGTTGTTTCTTAGACTTGTTAAATGGGTTTTTTTGCGGGAAGGACTTTTTACCTCGTTTGCTTTAACTTTGATCTAAGCTGGACTGAGGGGGTCCTCTAGTCATATGAATTGAGTACCCTGTAAAGCCATTTTTCCATCCTCGATTTTACAGAGATATTTTTACTTTCTTTTTTAATTAAAGCTTTCTTTTTAAGAACTGATATTTTTCCTTGTTTTAGATCAAGGCTTAGTCATAAACTACCAGGTTGGTGGGGAAGAGGGGTGTTTAATTTCTCTTGTTTATAGACCCAACGGCTGTGGGTCTTGGGTTGCGCCAGGGAGGTTTTGGCGGGAACAGAAGTTGCCAGACACGACTTCTGGCTGGTGCAGCGTTACCAGATCTAGCTAGGCAATAGCTTAAGTGATCAGCAAGGTCCCCACTTCTTGAACTCTAAAGTTCAAAGTGGAGGAAAAACCTTGACACTTAGTCTCAAAATTCCTCAACTGTCAGCAAATATCTGTGAAACCCACTGGCAAAGAATGTGTCTCATTGCCCTGTAATGCTGGTGCAAATAGAGGATAACAATGTACTACTGCTGTCAGTTACTCCATTTGCTCAAGTGGCAGAGGTTTGTGTGGTGAATATAAAGCATCCTGCTTATGACCCATGTGGATGTAAATATATTGCCACTTGATTGAAAAATCAGAAATTCTGTTTTCCTGCATTTAAAAAACAACAACAACAATTCAGCACACAAAGCTATGTTAAAAGAACATTTCTATAAGATCTCTACCTCTAGGCTATTCTATGTCAGTGTGTCCTGAATGAGCAGGAGTTCTGTGGGGGGAAAAATAGTGTGTGATCGTGTAACTAAAGATTGTATCCTAATGCATATGCACAGGAGGCCAAATTAAGCTTGCACAGGTAACCTTAATTCTGGCATTTCCTAACTTTGGAGTGCTTGACTTTGCAACGTTAAAGTTCTTTTAAAATTGATTTTTTTATTACATGCTTAATAAGGTCATGTGAAAAGATCTACTTTTGTGTTTATATATTTTTAAATAATTCTAAGTGTAATAACACACATCATGGTAGAAAACTGCAGTAAGGTACGTGCATATCTAAAGGGCTGAAGATCCTTAGCTTTGGACTCATCTCACAACACATAACAGCTATTGGATGGATATATTTGACTATGGATGTACCTTGTTCGTTATTGTTTTGAGACACAATTCTGGTATGCCATATGCCAGCAGTGGGGACTATGAACTGCAGTCAGTTACTTTGAGTTCTATACCTCAAATCATTCAATTGTGGGAATAGACTCTTCAAGGCAGATGTCTAGGAGTTGTCAGATCTGTCAGTCATGTCACACTCTGGATTGTTATTTTTTTGTTGGTTGAGAGTAGCATGTACAGTAGTCCTAGAGAAGAGAACAAAGGAAAATACAATGACCATCTGGCTTTTAGAAGATGGTGCTTGTGTCTCTCTTGTTCTTTCTAACTGAGAGAACTGGGTTGATTCTAAAGATTTCTGTAGTACAGCAGTATAAGCAATAGCATCAGGAATTTTATGTCTGTGTGCTATTCATAGAATAAAATAACAGGGAAATTAGATACATTAGGCTATATATATATAATATATATATATTATGGCTGATGAAACATCAGGTTTCAGAATACAAGCCAACCATCAACTGCCTGGGTTTAGGAACACACTTTCCTTATGGGCAGATTATTCCATAATGATCTATTATAGAATTTTTATCTTCCTCTGACGCGTATGACACTGGCCACTGTTAGAGAGAAGATACTGGTTAGATGGGTCATGGGTCTGATCCAGTAAGGCAATTACAGTTCTAGACAGAATAAAAATAACATTCTGAAAAGCCATCTTTCTGTTTCCAAAGGTTTTAAAATAATGGATTTCAGATTAGTCTGTCTCCTTCACTCTCTTCAGATAATTTCAGTCATGATTCCTGGCCACATTCTGAACAATGCACTGCTGTATAATATAGAAAACAATATTACTTTAAAATGTTTTAGTTTTTGTTGCTTTAATTGATTTTGACTGTTCAGGTAAAATTATTTTTTGTCTGATGTAAGACTTTTTGAATGAACCATCTTTTTCCACAATCTTGGCAGTACTGCTTGTTGTAACTTGCCTTCTGAGTCCTCCTTTGAGATAAGCTTGGCACATTGTTATGTATTAACTCAAGCTGAAAAAATTGAATTATTCCTTGCTGTCATC
Source organism: Chelonoidis abingdonii (assembly GCF_003597395.2). Taxonomy (NCBI): domain Eukaryota; kingdom Metazoa; phylum Chordata; order Testudines; family Testudinidae; genus Chelonoidis; species Chelonoidis abingdonii. The sequence goes on along the minus strand of NC_133770.1, from coordinate 252,670,832 downwards.
CTTATGGTTAGATGACAGATGTGCCGTACAGTGAGACCAGTTTGCCTGTAAACTATATAGTTAGTATTCATCTCACTGCTGTCTGAAGGGCTGAGGTTTATAAAGTGCTTATATGACTCTTTACTTTTGCAAAATGCTGTACAGGCATTAACTAATTAGCTTTCACAACACCACTTTGAGGCAATTGATTATTAGCATTCCCATTTGACATCCAGAGATAGTGAGTGGTAAAGAGCTAAATAATTTAGCCATGATCACACAGTGAATCACTGGTAGAGCTGGGATTAGAGAGCAGGGAGTAGATGCTCAGCTGGTCTAAATTGTTATAGCTCCATTGACTTCAGTGCAGCTATGACAATTTACACCACCTGAGGGTCTGGCCCCAGGAGTTCCCAGTCCCAGATTTAATCTCCTACTTACCTCAGCTTGTAACTGCCATTCCCCCTTTCTGTGACAAACACTCTGCTGTTGCTTTTACAATCATTCCTGAAGATGCAGCAGTTCAACCTCCCTACACCTTCAGAGGACTTGAGAGCTGTATGAATCATGGGTCATCTACAGAGGACAGTGGCCCAGGTCTCAGCACAACTGGGTAGAAACATAGAAATATAGGGCTGGGAGAGACCTTGAAAGGTCACATCCATCCCCCTGTGCTGAGGCAGGACCAAGTAAACCTAGACTATCCTGACAGGTGTTTGTACAACCTATTGATAGAAACCTCCAATGATGGAGATTCTACATCCTCCCTTGGAAAACCTATTCCAGAAATATAATTATAATTATAATTAGAAACTTTTTCCTAATATCTAACCTAAATCTCCCTTGCTGCATATTAAACTCATTACTGCTTGTTCTGCCTTCAGTGGACATGGAGAACAACTGATCACTGTCCTCTTTGAAACAGGGCTTAACATCTTTGAAGACTGTTATCAGGTCCCATTCAGTCTTCTAAGACTTCAAGACTAAATGTGCCCAGTTTTTAAATCTTTCCTCATAGGACAGGTTTTCTAAACCTTTTTATAATTTTTTTTTGCTTCCCTTTGGAGTCTCTCAAATTTGTCTTTCCTAAAATGTGACGCTCAGAATTGGATACAGTACTCCAGCTGAGCCCTCACCAGTGCTGAGTAAAGGAGGACAATTACCTCCCATGTTATACATACAACATGCTGTTAATACCCCCTAGAATATTAGCATTTTTGCAACTGCATCACATTGTTGACTCTCATTCAGTATGTGATCCACTGTACCTTCTGGATCTTTTTCAGCAGTACTATCACCTAGCCAGCTATTCCTGTTTTGTAATTGTGCATTTAATTTTTTTTCTTCCTAAGTGTAGTACTTGTTGTTTAATTTCATTTTGTTGATTTCAGACCAATTCTGTAATTGGTCAAGAACTTTTTAAATTCTACTTCTGTTCTCCAAAGTGCTTGCAACCCCTCCCAGCTTAGTGTCATCCTCAGATTTTATATGCGTACTCCCCATTCCATTATGCTACTCATTGATAAAAAACGATGAATAGTATCAGACCCAGGACTGTTCCCTGCAGAACCCCACTAAGTACTCCCACTCAGTTTGACAATGAACCCTTGATAACTACTCTTTTAGTATGACCTTTCAACCAGCTATGTACCTGCTTATAGTAATTTCATCTAGATCACATTTCTCTAGTTTGCTTATGGGACTGTCATGTGGAACTGGGTCAAAAGCCTTATTAAAATCAAGATATATCATGACTAATGCTTTGCCCCTATCCGGTAAGCCAGAAACCCTGTCAAAGAAGGAAATTAGGTTGGTTTGATGTTATTTGTTCTTGGCAAGTCCATTCTGACTATTCCTTATAACCCACTTAATTATCCTCTAGGTGCTTACAATTGATGCATAGTCTTTTCCATGGCTGCCATGTAGTCCCCATATAAAGGCTTTGAAGCTGCACAGTGTTGTCAACAGCAGTAACTTCCGGGCATACTTCTATATTGGAGAGTCTACCACAGAGAGTTACCTCTCCCTAGCTTTCTTACTGACCTTTTCCCACCAAAGCTGTGAAGCTTAAGGCTGGAGAAGGGCTTCTATGAGCACCTACACACCAAAGCAGCCAAGAGGGTGAGAAGAGCTACATTTTACCCATTTTGTCACAGTTTGCTACTGTGCTCTACACCTTGTAGCAGAAGGTAGCACATGGCCCACTGCGCGTTGTGTCCATTGTTACTACTGGCTAACCATTATTGTTCCTACATGGAAGATAGTATGCCGAGGGAAAGAGGACAGAAAAGGAGAATCAGGAGGTGAGAAATGTATGACTATTGTTAGCTGATGTAATTTGGTTGGGAGATGGGACAGGAAAACAGAAACAGGAAGTGGCAGCGGTTTGAAAGTTATAGTTCATTGTTAGTTGATTTTTTAGGCATCTCTGGTCAATCTCGCTTTATTTAAGTAGATCAAAAAACCCTTCAGACAGTCAACTTTACCCACCAATTTGTACAAATTACAGTGTGAAGGCCAGCATGACAGGTATGTTGCCACTTGCAAGACAGAGTTTTATACTATAGGCAATATCACTTTCAGATACTGTGTTTTATTTAGTATTGTATCTGCCTGGTGCTGAGTCTGTCAGCATTTTGGGGCAGATCTTGTTATTCATTTGCCACATTGCATCTGCTGAAATGGCATGCACATTCGTGATAATAGGTAAATAATTTGTTGGTGTTTCAGCACTGAGTATAAGAATGCTGTCTCAAAAGAACATTTGATGGGTACTCAGGGTGTTTTAAAAGTACTGCCTACTACATGTGCTAGTTATTATCCAGTAGTTAAATAGGGAACTGAGTCTTAGAACCTCTATGTGTAAGTAAGGTCTGAATGAATGCTTCCCTGACAGCTAGCTGGGACAGGGAGAGACTTTAGGTATGTTTATGTGAATACAGTTTCCTCCTGCTCTGCTTAGATATCTAGCAGATGGAGCAGTATTTTGCTCAAAATAATCAACTTTGGCTGGTGTTGGGTTACAAATCACTTTAGTTACTGAATGCAGGGGTAGTGAAATTTGGTTACCAATGTTGTAATTATTGTAGGAATACAGGGAAGCAGGACTGTGCTTAACCTGTCCCAAATAAAGGGGGTCACCATCAGCTGAAAGGACCTCGTTAAGCCAGGGACTTGAATGCCAGAGAGTATCCTAGCCAGGAGATTGTGAACCCTTTGCAAGGGTCCTCCCTAGACTGGTTTGACCTGTTCTGCCCCACTGTTCAAAAAAAGAATTAAATAGCCTTCATTAAGAGTCTCTTTTGTTATTTTACATGCTCAATCAGAGTTGAAATCAGTTGTGGTGGGACTGTGTTTTTGCCCAGACTCGCAAGAGCTAAAAAATCACTAAAAGTTAAAATCACTTGAGATGGGGCAATGTTTCTGCCCAGCCTGCAAAGAGCTGAAAATCATTAGAAGATTGATGTGCAGAGGTCACAGCAAAGAGGCAGGTGGCAGCAGAAGGTGACTGACAGTCGGCTGGTGAACAAGTGGTTGGTGAGGTGGTGAGCTGAGCAAGTATTCAGCAGGGCAGCTGGTGGTGAGATGGTGAGCAGAGCGAGTGGGGCCAGAAAGGCGGCTGGTGGACAGGGGTGGCAGGCAAGTGCCCGAGCAGCAGATTGAGTAAGATGCCTCCTTACCTCCAGCCAGGGTGGGAGGTGAACTCTGCAGATGCACCTCTGAACTCTGGATCTGCACTGACCAAAGACAGCAATTGTGAGTGGGATGCGGAGAAAAGATGGGCACATTAAAAGAACTTTTGGGTTGCTGGACTCAAGACCCTGAGGGGAAAAGGACACTGCCCACCTTACTTGGGGGTGGGTATTTGCTCATGGTTTATGTTTATGTATTTGTCGTGTTTTCCCAAATTAACGCTGAATTACTTCCCTCCTTTTATTAAAATATTCTTTTCTACACTCAGACTCTGTGCTTGTGAGTGGGAAAGTACTGGCTCTCAGAGGCGCATAGGGGTGGTATGTAATTTTCTCAGGTTACTGGGTGGGAGCTTGAGCCAGTTCTGTGTTGTATCGATGGAAAGGAACCCCTAGACATTGAACCTAGCCCTGGTTGCTGCTGGCTTTGCTTGGCAGAAGGGTTACATATATCCTAGTTCCGGCTCTGCCACTGGCTTCCTGTCTGGCCTGGAGAGGTAATTTATCTCTGTGCATCAGTGTATTCATTCTGCAAAATGGGTTTAAAAGACTCTCCACTTAAAGGGGACACATTTAACTGGGAGCACCAAGGGAGCTGATTTAAAGCAAATGAAACACAGTGATCATACTTAATGAGTCATAGGTAGAATTAAGTTTATATGAAAAGAGAAAAGTTTAGTGTAGCGGTATCAGACATATATAAAGATGCTTTTTGTTGTTCCATCTACAAGGAGGAGAAGATGAGAGGCAGGCATCTCTACAGGAGAAAAAATAAGTTGGTTAAAATTTAGTTTTAACTTTGAATTTCCTGCCTTTTAATTTTAATTTACCTGCCTTTTCATTTTTTCTTTACTAACTATATCTCAGTCTCTCATGCATACGCTTTCATTAACATTAACAAAATAGTGGTTCTGTTAAACTCTAACTTCCCACACTGTCCTTTTCTGAAGTCTATTAGGATAGGCTTATGAATTGTATTAAATATTCTTTATCATGGTTAGATTTCCTAAACTTCCAGAAGATAAAAGTTGCTTCCACCACAGTTCAGCACACAGGATATTAATAACTATGGACCTGTAGTCCAGAGGGAAGTGGCTGGTCATAAAATAAAACTCACTTCAACCTCTCTTCATACTAATATTTAGCAAAGCAAGATGTCACGTAACTTGGTGGAACCTTTCCAATAAACAATTTGAGTCCATATTAAAGATTTTAACTGCAGTCTGTGCTAAATAATCACTTTTGTTTACTCATCTGCTTTAGCATTATTACAAGTTTCTGGTCCCAATTATATGGAAGTATTGAGAGCCCCAGTGGCTGTGAGATAAAAGAATCTTTATTTTTTAGTTAGAAGGTCTAACCAGTGTAAATGATTTAATTTTCTACTCCTGAAATCAGATTCAATGATACTGTTCATAAGAAAGTGGCTAGACTGAAGGTTATCATCAGGACAAGCCTCAGTGAACTAAAATTCAATAACCAGGCTCTCATTTGTCTGCTCAAAGATGACATTGTATTTAAGGTTCATTTCATTTTGGAAAGTTTGATGCTAATAAAATGAGACAGTTTTGGTCAGAACCATATTCGTGTGGTGCTAGGATGTGCAGCTTGCCCCAGGCACCAGAGAAAAGATTCATGCTTGTGGAGGGATAGGCAATGTTTGTCCTTCCTCAGTGAAACTTTAAATGGTGGCTTCACACAGAGGTGATGAGTGGCGGGGGCACACGGGGTCACCTGCCTCCCAGATTCCTGCCTTCTATTTAACAACAACTTCTACCCAGAGATTTTCAAACTGTGGGGCATGCCCCATAGGATGGCATGGAGGAATGTTTGAGGGGGTGAGTGGTGATGCCAGGCAGCTTGAGCCGGCTCTGTGAGGATAAGTGAGGAGGTGGTGCTCCCTCAGGGAGGGAGCACCACCTTCAGCTCCTGACTCACCTCACCAGGCCACCCAGCCTATCTGGGTTGCAGGGGGGAGACACCAAAAACTGTAACTCAAAGGGGTGGGGCTGAGCTCAAAAAATTTGAAAACAGCTCAGTGAGTCTGGGAGTGGAGATGGTGCTCCCTCTCTGAGCCTGCTGTGGGGACTGAACCAAACATTCCTCTGCATCCCCCTATGGGGGCACACCCCACAGTTTGAAAATCTTTCTGTTAGCTCCAGATAAGACATGTGGGGCAGCCATCTCTTTCCTCCCCCCAACCTTTAAATTGTGCCTCCCCACTTTCAACAGTTATGTGTCACCTCTGGCTTTGCAAGAGCCTTAATGCTGGCAGCTTATCCCCAACCATTTTTCTAGCTGTGTGGGTTGCCTGTGGGTCCTCCATTAGAAGGAAGTTTATGGCCGCTTTCAGACCTGACTAGTGCCCTCCCTGGTGTACGTCTGGGACAGATTTATTCCAGAGTCTGTTCAGACAGAAGCTGGTCAGAAAATGGGACCGAGTCAGGAATGAGGGGAACTGATTGTGAAAACATTATCCCCGCACAGGATGGGAAGTTGCAGTACAAGGTGTCTACAGCCTTCCTCAGCTGGGAGACCTTGTGGTAACCAGCAGAATCTCACAACCAGCTGGCTAGAGTAGTGATGGATGGGACTCCTGTGATGCAATAGTTCAGCAGCCATTTCTTTCAGATCTCCAAGTTCAACTTAAAGGTGCCTTTCCCTGATGTAACCTCCGCACTATAGATCCATAACTTAAATGAAAAAGAGGGACTGCAGAGCTGTGAACTCGTTCAGTCTGTGGCCATTAGCAGTGGGAAGCTTACTCAGCCACTCCTCCCCAAATTGTTGGATTGATATCCTCAATCCTCCTTAAATCCTGTGCACAAACCCATGCTTTATGTGGGTTGGGTATGGGGACGTTCTTTGGCCTTTATTACGAAAATTAGGGAGAATAAATTGAACAGATATCAAATGCTGTTTTACTCCATTAAATAGTTTTAGTTGTGGTTTATTAGAGCTAGTTGAGAAATGGGGAAAACTTTTGAAAAAAAATTCATCCTGTGTTTTCTGTGTATGTATAAAATAAACATTTGGAAAATTGTGACTAACTCTATCGTTTTAAAATCATATATATGCTCTCATACCACATACGATATGTGAATATGTGGTGGTGATACTCATGATAAATCACATTTATCATGCAGTTGTGATCATCTCAGATGTACTCTGCCCACTATTCTCTCTCTCTCAGGACTACTACTAACATCCCAAACTTCTGAGTAGCTTCAAACAGCTAACATTTTGGGGGGGGGAATTGTCAGAGAAATGTTTATTTTTTTCTTTCCCTAACAAAATGATGTCCAGGACAGGAAATGTACAGGAAACATCTAGTCTAAGACTAGATATCTAATGATTGTTCATGATTAGAAACTGGCATGTTATAGGGGATATACCCAACTGTCTACACACCACTGGAAGGTCTAGAAATATCAAACCTTAAAATCACCACATCACTGCTCCATAGAAAAATTATTTCACGTAATATTTGACGGTTACCAAAAATTTTTGTTCTCTCCCTCCCCCCCGCCTTCTTATCTTTGTACATTTGGAATCCTGGTACTAAAGGCTTTTCAGGAGAAAGGTTATAAAATAGTGTCAATAACATTTAAAAAATGTTTTAAACATTTCTAAAATAGTCTTTCTGTATTATATACAGAATACATGATGCTGTGGTGTGACAGTGGCTTTCTTCAGGATGACTTGCATTACTTATACTTGGATTTACCACTAATAATAATAAAAAAAAATCCCATCAATCATATGTTTTCTCTCTGATTTCTGACAAAAGAAAAATGTAATACGTAACTATAGGAATAGTCTGACAGCATACAAGTGAAATATTGTCATTTGGATTGTATTTGCCACTTCAGCAATGTATTAACATAAATTTCAGCACCTATGGACTAAAAAAATATCATATAACGGGCTCAAAATGTATATTTTTTATTTACAGTCAAATATATGTTCTGAAAATACATTGGTGACCAAATTAGCAAAGATGGCATAAAAAGGTATTTTCTGGAAAAATTCTAAAATCCCTCTTTCCTACACAGCTGTTGAGATAAAATTCATTTTAACACAAAATGGAAGGTATGCCTATTGTAGCAGTCTCTAGTTTACAGAATCATTTTACTCTATTATAATTATTTCCATTTAATCACAGACACTTAAGGCCTGATTTTCAGTGGTGCTGAGCACCAAAACGCTCATTGATTTCAATTGAAGCTATTTGTAATGTCATTTTTCAGTCACTAGTGAATAATATAATTATCTATAGTGATGCAGTTCACCAACGCCCTGTACCCTGTGTAGTAACTTACACCTGTGTAAAATGTTACTTTTCTGGTTGGGCTTTATATATAGCCTCATTTTGTATTCACTATGCTCTGGTGTAAATGACTGCTGTAAGTGCAATGGTGAATCTGGCCCTTTATTATAATAAAAGTTGAAACACAATTTGCAAAAAGACACCTGCTATCCACACCTTTGCTCATGGCCTTCTGGATCAGCACTCACTATTCATCAGGGTTCCAGATACAATAGGTACAGTATTTTAGCAATAGAAGTGTATCTGATCAGAGGCTCCATAATCTGGAGCACCACTGGAACAGATGAAATTCAGTATTGATAAATGCAAAGTAATGCACATTGGAAAACATAATCCCAACTATAAATATAAAATGATGGGGTCTAAATTAGCTGTTACCACTCAAGAAAGAGATCTTGGAGTCATTGTGGATAGTTCTCTGAAAATATCCACTCAATGTGCAGCAGCAGTCAAAAACGCAAATAGAATGTTGGCAATCATTAAGCAAGGGATACACAAGACAGAAAATATCATATTGCCTCTATAAAAATTAATGGTATACCCACATCTTGAATACTGCGTGCAGATGTGGTCGCCCCATCTCAAAAAAGATATATTGGACTTGGAAAAGGTTCAGAAAAGGGCAACAAAAATGCTTAGGGGTATGGAACAGCTTACATATGAAGAGAGATTAATAAGACTGGGACTCTTCAGCTTGGAAAAGAGGCAACTAAGGCAGGTTATGATAGAGGTCTATAAAATCATGACTGGTGTGGAGAAAGTAAATAGGAAGTATTATTTACTCCTTCTCATAACACAAGAACTAGGGGTCAAGAAATGAAATTAATAGGCAGAAGGTTTAAAACAAACAAAAGGAAGTATTTCTTCACACAACACACACTCAATCTATGGAACTCCTTGCAGGAAGATGTTGTGAAGGCCAAGACTATAACAGGGTTCAAAAAAGAACTAGATAAATTCATAGAAGATAGGTCCATCAATGGCTATTAGCCAGGATGGGCAGGGATGATGTCCCTAGCTTCTGTTTGCCAGAAGTTGGGTGTGATGTTGCCCCCCATAATGATTTAACGGAATATGCTTATGAATGTATATATGACATAATTGGAATATGTTTTATGCTACATATTCATCTAACATATCTCTGTAGAGGTTATGATATACTAAATATATTCATCCTATTTGTATGCATGTATCATTTTTGTATTAGAAGTTGTGAATATTGGCTGTGTACTTGTTTCATTTGAGTAGCCTTAGTAAAGCATTTGGTCAGCTTCTTGAGAAAGGAATGTGCAAATTAAGTGCCCAGTCATGAAACACTTAACTGACAATGGATCTTGGAAGACTCCAATCCACATAAGAAGTCTTTCTGGAGACATTCAAGATAGCATGTGGGCAATAGCTACTGCCTGTAAAAACTGAGTCATGGATGGACATGTGACTTGCCCATATGACTCCAAAACTTCATCTTGGAGCTGGATTTTGCATAGGAGAGAGGAGGGGGTCTCCACTCACAAGAGAGAGTCTGTTTAAGCACCTAGGAGGCCCCTCCATTTTGTCTTCAGCTGGCTCAAGAGAGAACCGCTCAACTCCCATAGGATACCTGAAAGAAACTGGAACAAAGGACAGTAACCTCAGGGGTGTGAGTGATTGCTGGACCCAGACTAGAAGGAGACTAGTCTGTAAAAGAAGCGTACTGGAACATCTCTGAGGGTGAGATTTCATCTGTAATCACTTTCTTGCTGTATTAGGTTTAGACTTGCATATTTTATTTTATTTTACGTGCTAGTTCACTTTGTTCTGTTATTACTTGGAACCATTTAAATCCTACTTTTTGTATTTAATAAAATCACTTTTTACTAATTAATTAACCCAGAGTTATGTATTAATACCTGGGGGAGGCAAACAGCTGTGCATATCTCTCTATCAGTGTTATAGAGGGTGAACAATTTATGAGTTTACCCTGTATAAGTTTTATACAGGGTAAAACGGATTTATCTGGGGTTTGGACCCCATTGGGAGCTGGGCACCCAGGAGACAGGAACACTTCTTAAGCTGTTTTCAGTTAAGCCTGCAGCTTTTAGGGGAAGTTGTTCAGATCTGGGTCTGGGTTTGTAGCAAGCTCCCATGTCTGGCTTAAACAGGCAAGGTTCTGGAGTCCCAAGCTGGCAGGGAAATTGAGTTAGAAGTAGTCTCAGCACATCCATTGGCAGTTCCCAAGGGGTTTTCTGTGATCCAACCCATCACACTGGGAATGGGCGACAGGGGTTGGATCATTGGATGATTATCTGTTCTGTTAATTCCCTGTGTGGCACCTGGCATTGGCCACTGTCAGAAGACCGGATATGGGGCTAAATGGACCTTTCATCTGAGCCAGTATGGCCGTTCTTATGTAACTGATGGGATTAGATCAGGGATAGTCAATTAGTTTTTGTCAAGGTCCAAACGTTTTGGTTAATGTATAGTCAAGGTCCATACTCCCGAGAAACTTTTATGAACACGGCAATAACAAAAATGATGATCATAAAGGCAAGTCTACACCACAAAATTAAGTCGACCTAAATTAGGTTGACATACATCCACAGCAGTAATTACTGTGGTTTTTCATGTTCACACTACATCCCGCCTGTCAGCGATATGCATCCTCACCAGGAGCACTTCCACCAGTTTAAATTACACCGTGGGGCATTGTGGGGACCTCATGCCCTGGAGCTCTGCCATCCAGCCGGGCTTCAATAGTCAGCCCCAGACGGCAGGACTCCAGGCCATCAGCCCACTGAGGCTCACAGTTTGGGCTGTCAAAGGCAGCAACAGGTGGTAGAAGCATAATGAAATAAAAATTTTTTGCAATCCCTTCAAAAGCATCTGGCGGTCTGGAGCTGGCTCACAGTCCACCTATTGACTGCCTCTGGACAGGGCTGCCTCCAGGCATCAGCATTCCAAGCTGGTGCTTGGGGCGGCAATTTGCGAGGGACAGCAGTCCCTGTTGTTTTGCCCGACGACAACTAAACATAAATGCTGCCGCCGAATTGCTGCCACCGTGGAAACGCGCCTGCTGCCCTAAGGGCACACGGACTGCCCCCGCCATCCACGGTGGCAATTCAGCATGCTGCTTGGGGTGGCGAAAACTGTAGAGCTGGCCCTGCCCCTGGATTAGATAATTTGATTTATTGGATTCTCTCTTAGTCCATCACTGTCCCCTTATCTAGTTGGTAACTAGAATACCAAGAAAGAAGATGATAAAAATGTTCAAAAATCTGCAAGTATGCACACTTTGCTACCTGTTTGTCCCTGATTTTTGAAGAGCAGTGGACAGTGGTTGTGTCTATATTTCTGATATACACCTCTACCCCGATATGACGTGACCCGATATAACACGAATTCGAATATAATGCAGTAAATCAGAGCTCCAGGGTGGGGGAGGGGGCTGCGGGCTCCGGTGGATCAAAGCAAGTTCAATATAAAGCAGTTTCACCTATAATGCAGTAAGATTTTTTGGCTCCCAAGGACAGCTTTATATTGAGGTAGAGGTGTACTAGTAACTAAAAAATACCACCTGAGGAGTGATATTTCCTCTTAATATCACCTTGTTAGCCAAGCTTAGATTGTCTGGCATTATCACAGTGCTATTTATCTGAAATTAAATCACAGAACCATTGTCCATAGTTATACAAATGTTAACAAATGCACTCTTGCTTACAGCAGGTTTTATTTTCAGTCATCTTTATTTAAGAGGCATACTCAATCCTGAAACCTTCACCATTTGTTTTACCATCTGAATATTGAGTCAGTGTTTGTATTTTATTAAACAGAGGCTTGTAAGCCACACACAATTCAACATGCAAAACATGAATTACTTCTTTGCCTGGCATCAGCTTAAAAACTCTTATCCAATTTCCTTTATTATGCAAACAATCCCATGGAAATTCTAATCTGAGAACATATGTGACATTGTTCATATAGAAATGCAGAAACCGTATCTGGGATTCTAAGATGTGGCGTCTGTGAACAGCGTATTTGGTCAGTTGACCTTTAATTTGTTTTCTTTAATAATCATGAAGAATGCCCCAAAGGCTTTTATTCAGCCATTAACAAAGCGGTGGCTTTTAAATGTCCTTCTGAAAACTGAGTTAAAATACCTGGTACTGAGCTTTGCTGTGTTAGATCTTGGTCTGACTCTTGTGCTTTATTAGTGGCAATTCTTCATGTTCCCAATCACTTAGCAGTTCCTATATACTGTGTAGAGAGAGAGTTTCCCAGTGGCCTGCTCATCCTCATTGCAATAGAGAGAGGAATGTTTATTCTAGTGCACACACACAACTAAATCTACTTAATTTTGTGTGTAAATTAGTGGACATTTAGTAGAAATCTACCAAGGGGTCAAGATCACCTTAGCTAAGTCTTGAATGAATTATTTATTGTTTTACTTGTTGCATGATAAACTATTTTCCCATCATTTACACAGTTAAGACTTATAAGGTGCCACAGGATTCTCTGCTATTTAACATGATATCATCTAGTAGTTATCTAGTACAAATACCTTTAAAATTGTAATGAGTGACAATTAAACTCTCAGGTGACTTTTTAATATGTCAAGTTTCTGCCAGGCTTATTTCCATTTCCAGTAATCCGCACATGCTAATTCTTAAACTCCTCACACAATTTTCCATTAGGTGCTGAATGTCAAAATTTTCTGGACTATGCAGCCCACGGTACAGTGGGTCATACCATAATCATTAGGTGGAATACAGTGTACTCTATCCAGGTAGACTGAGATTCAACAGATATATATTAAGGCTCCAATCCTGCAATTTACAACTTGCAAGCAGACTGTTCTGGCTACAGGGAACTGCACTGAAGTCGGAAGACCTCTTCATGACATGCAGGGGGACTGCGATGCTCATAAATTGCAAAATCAGTCCCTAAACTGTTATATCTCAAGATTCATGTCCAAAGAGCAAGATATAACATATGTCTGATAAATGACCCTTACTCACAGAGTAGGCTTTGGGGGTATTTGCATGTTTAGGCAGCTGAGTACATTGGCATGGTCACAATCCCCTATTTTTAGTGGATGATATTTTCCTGTACTGTACTGAACAAGGAATACTACCACTTAAAAGCTTTTTTCAGAAAATATATTGTGCTTAAATAAGATGTGTTCAATAACTAAGCCTTTTGTTGAAGTACTCTTTACAAAGGTGAAATCCTATTGAATAGATAGCAGCTAACATCTGTATTGTGATTTTGTGCGATAGATGTCTGATTTGAATATCTTTGTTTTAAAGCCATTTTCAGTGATGCTAGATTAAAATGCATTTTATATTAAAGTAGATATTTTAGGATTTACAAAAAATAGGGCGAGATATTCAAAAACACTCAGTATTGGCCTAATTTTCCTTCCACTGATGCAATGGTGCCATTAGGTCAGTGCTGAGAACTTTTGAAAATCCTGCCCTTGGTTTTAACACTTCAAAATGTATAGGTTTGGATAAGTATTTTAGAAAAACCCAGTATCTTTGGAGGTAGGTATGAGCCACAAAAATACTGCACAGTGTTCAAGTTTTTCCCATGTTCAGGTCCCAGGTGATTTAAAGACCTGCCCAAGCCCTGAAGTTCAGATTCAAATCTTTCTGAAGTTCAAGTGAGGATAATAATTTTTCATCTCCTTCCTTTCTGCCGCACAGGCAGAACTGACTTCTGGCAGCTATGAATACACCACTCTGTACAAGGCTACAGTAGAGTTATGGGGAGGTTAGCAGGATCATTCCCTGGAGTGCACTCAAACTTAAATAACTAATTTTATATACAGTGGAGTGGAAGAAGGAAGCCGGGGCAGAATTCTGGGTCTGCAGAAGTACAGACTAGAAGTTTGCGACTGATACGGAAGCACTGTGTGCAAGAGGACATGTATATGAACCAAAATGCTGGAACTGACTCTTTTCTTGTAATGCTTCTTCAAGTGATATTCTGTATCATAGCCCCCCAGCTGGTGATTGCGCATCCAGTGTGTGCGCATTGGAGAACTTTCTAGTTAGCAGTGCCTGTGTGATTGGTGCATGCATCCTTTGTTTCCTCATTCATTTGGAAAGGTTGAAGCTGCCTCACCACCACAAGTTCCTTCTTACCACCATTGCATATGTTGGAGCAACTTTGTTCACAGCAACTTACTTGTTTAATTAGTTAGTTGGCAGTGTGAACTAGTCAGTCTTCAGCATGGATGAGACCACAGTTCATCAGCAGGTCCTGTACTGCCTTCAGTTTAACATGGCAGACCACAAGTCCCCAGCCTGAAAACACTGCCCCTCTTGCAAAGCCATCATTCCTTTCAGTGATGGCCACATGAGGCATTTATTCTGCTTCAGTCAGGGGCCTGTTCTGAATCAGCACAAAATCTGTAGGTCTTTTCCAAACAGACCTAGCATTTGAGGGAGTCTCACTTGAAGGCATCTGGATTTGGACCCTATTCCCCAGGTCTTCAGACCATTGGGGGATCAGAGGTCCTTTAGATCCTCAAGATCTGTGCCCAACACATCTTCAAAATGCTCTGAGTTGCCCTCTAATTTGGTGTTGGTGCCTAGGAAAAATTGGGCTCAGTTGGTCACCAAGCAAAGGATTCTCAGAAGAGAAGAGGCACAGATGCCTTCCCCAGGCTTGGACACTAAGCCTCATAAGACCACAAGGCTGTCTCAGGTTAAGGGTGTCTCAAAGTTGGGGGGAAAACTCCCTGAGCACTGGAACAAACACTTGCTTAGGCGACTCAGTCGTGCTGCAGGGCTTGCCTAGCACCATCTCAGCCAAACTGGCTTCTGTGGTATCAAGAGTGGCTAAGCATCTGCTGATATCAGGGCCACCCCACTTCATGAGGCACTGACAAGCAGCAAGGAAGCCTCAGCCTGCCTCAGAGGCCCAAGGATCAGGTTCTTCTCTCTCTCATACACAGGGGAGCCACCTGGCTCCTTTTGGGGTCCCAGAACCATGACAAATGCCACCATCCGGGTTCCTGGATCTAGGGTCATCTGCACAGTGATCACAGTACCCCTTGGGACTGATATCAGGGGTGCTACTGATGCCAGGGAGAACTCTTCCCGCTCCTGGAAGTGTGTTACTGGTCAATCCTCTGATTTGGAGGATGGCCCACAGCTATGCCCAACCAGATCTAGGGGATCTTTAGGATAAGGATAAGCGTCATATGGTCTTATTTTTAAGAAAAGCTTTGAGACTCAAACTGAGGATTTCCAGTTACCAGCAGAGAATCCTGTGGCACCTTATAGACTAACAGACGTTTTGGAGCGTGAGCTTTCGTGGGTGAATACCCACTTCGTCAGACGCAGGTAGTGGAAATATCCAGGGGCAGGTATATATATGCTAGCAAGCAAGCTAGAGATAACGAGGTTAGTTCAGTCAGGGAGGGTGAGGCCCTGTTCTAGCAGTAGAGGTGTGA
>NC_133770.1:252617145-252653988 GCF_003597395.2 Chelonoidis abingdonii | reverse complement strand
CTCACGCTCCAAAACGTCTGTTAGTCTATAAGGTGCCACAGGATTCTCTGCTGCTTTTACAGATCCAGACTAACACGGCTACCCCTCTGATACCAGTTACCAGGTTGTCCTGGTGAAAAATGACCATGTCAACTGGTGTGCTGAAAGGTAGTCCATGGATAGGCTCCCACAAGAATTCAGGGGTGAATTCCAGACTTTGGCATCAAAAGTGCAGCTAGTTATTAAAACAGCCCTCCAGGTGGCCTTAAATGCTGTAGAGACAGCCTCCAGGGCAATGACAACTGTAGTGACAAAGCTGCATTCATCATGGCTGTCCTCAGGAATTCCAAGGGAACCACAGACCACAACTGAAGATCTACCCTTTGAAGGTTGTTCCTTGTTTCCTGACAAGATGGACGAGGCTATGAGATACTTAGGTCCTTGAGGGATCTGTACACCCACCATCGAGACACAGCACTTCAGGCCTCAGCAGCTTTACAGGAAGCCCCCCTATTCCCGCCACAACCAATATATAGACTGCATGAGTCTATTCTACAACCCAACCTCCACATCTGCTACTTCAGAATCCACGAGACAGAGGGTCTAAAGATGGTAAAGGAACTGAGTGTGCTAGGGTGGCTTCACCTTTTATACCCTGGTTGAATGCCTGAGGAAGCAAAGAGTGCATGCACCACTCCACAGTCACTGCTAACTAGAAGTTTCTCTGATGTCTGTGCACTGGATGCACGATCACCAGCTGTCTGGACTATACATCTCTTTTAGTTGCTGTACAGGTAAGTAACTTCCTTTTCAAGGTGACTTGAATTACTAACCATGTCCATGAATCATTGAATTCCCCTTGTGTATTCCTGCAGAATTACGGGTGCCCAGTGAGAGCTAGACATGCCCCATTCAGTTTGAACATGTATTGAAGAGAGATTTGAAACAGGAAATATTTGATTCTGTCCATTATAAGACATAAATGTAAATCTGAAGCTGTGTGGATTTTTCTTCTGCTATATCTGTTGGAGTTCACTCAGCTGCAAGATACAGCAAACTGGAGGATCCCAGTCACACAGATTATAGGAGACCTAACAAGGAAAAGGGCAAAGCTTCTAACCCTTTTTGTTTACCCCGTAGTCAAATAATGGTTTGAGCAGGTTTAGGTTTATGCTGTCATAATCTTTATAGAAGGACAAAGGCAAAGCATGAGTGGTGCATCCTAAGCTGAAAGCAAGCATATAAAAATACTTGGCATGATTCTCCGCTGCCTTGTACCTTCTATAGCCATTCACACTATGCAAAATGCCATTGTTCTGATTTGGTAGCATTTTGCGCCCACTCTTCACTCTTTACATGGGTATTAATGACCATATAAGATGCAAGGCAGTGGAGAATCAGGCCTTCTATTTCTAGATGAAGCTAGCAAGAAAACAAAAAGGCTATTTATATTTGGCCATTGTGTTGAAAGATTTAAAAATAAACTTTTAAATTCATATTTATATTACTCATAATAATTTTGCATCTAGGCAGCTGCCAGTTCTTAAAGAACAAATAATTTGCCTCAGTATTAATGCTCATTATGTACCCAGGGGCTAACAAGATTCACTGGTGACCAAATATGAAATAAAAATGAATTAATGAATGGCCTGGAAAAACAAACCCAAAAATATTTGAATATCAGTAGCAAGTGCAGTACATATGCAGTCAATGAAAGTGTACAACCTGGACTTTTCAGCAAGCTTCCAACATACATTAAAGCTCCTGCTGGGAAACAATTTGATTGGTGGCATCTACTGTATTCCTTGTTCAGTTAGTGCTGGGATTTACACTCCACCATTTTCTTTTTTTACAAAGGTTATAATCATCATTCTGGTGATTAATTCAGACAGACAACAAGTCCAGAAATGTGGCTGACACTCATTTTCCTATCCCACTTTCCTACTGAAATATTGATGTGCCACCAAGATAGCTATTTAGATAAACAAAAGGAAGAATCACCTGAACGAATATGCTTTTATTTATTGATAGAACTCCATGTAGTAAATCCACTCTGGTCTTAAAATCCCCTCCTAGCTGAATTGAAGGATCATGGAGTGTAAAATATCCAGTGAGGTGTTCAAACATCTCCATCTGAGTTCTGCTTTTGCTTCAGAAACAGTAGCAGCTTAGAACACCCACAGTAATCTTTTTGTGCAGTGAAATTCTCTCACACTGTCTTTGTATTCTGAATCAATAGCTGCCCTGTAGCCAAGGATTCTATGATGCAACATTGAAGCCAGGGAGAAATAAAATCCCAGTACTGAAGCCGGTGGAAACTAATACACAAATTACCCTACGAGATATTCAGTAATACTTTAGGTCATTTATTTTCTTAAAAAAAAAAAAGGCTTAAAACAGCTCTATGGTTATAAACCAAAACCACAGCAACCGTTTGACTTCCTGTCACGAATGCAGTGCCTCATCCTCATTTTGGAGAACATTAAAATGCATTCAATTTTCCAAAATGTAACAACTTTAGGAAGAAGTGGTGCAGGCAAAATATTAGGGGAGAATATTCTAAGAGGTGGTCTTGAGTTTTCAGTTGGTTGTATTATAACATTAACTTCATGAAAGTGTAGTTCAGTTACAATAGTTTACTAGAAGGGATTCCTTTTGTGACCTCTCAAAATGGAGGGTGCCTCCAATGAGGTGATGTACTGGGAAAGCCTGATGGAAGACTAAGAAGGGAATGCTCGTGAGGATGCCTGCTATTGTCCATGCACTTTTCCTCTAAAGCAAAGAAAACTCATGAGTTACGTTCATAAATTTTTCGTAACTGATGTGTAACCTCAGAGTTTCACTGCATCTTAACATATAAAATAATAAAAAAACTGAACATTTATAGTTCCTTTCATCAAAGATCTCAAAGCACTTTGCAGACCCGAATTAACTTGGCCTCTGAGACCAGAGGGACATTAATGTGATATGGACATTCATTATCACATTTAACAGTTGGATAAACTGAGGCACAGAGCAGTTATGTGACTGGCTACAGTGAATCAGTATCAGAGCTGGAAGAGTACTCAGATCTCTGACTTCCATTTCTGTGTTCCAGCTACTGATCTCATTGTGTTTGTTTTTCTGATGAATAACACATCTGGTAAAATTCTTTACTTATCTTTCAAGAGTACTCTCCTCTGAAATATTTTCCCAAGACAGAAGCCAAACTGATTCAGGTACTGTAATGTGTTTTTCCTTGTAATCATGGTTGAAGTGAATAAAAGTGAGGGAAAAGTTAAATCAAAACCCCATTTGTGTGCAGGTTACTAACAAATACATACCATTCGTAAAGCAGGGAAACCAATATATAGATGAAATTTAAATTCAGTTTCCACTCAAGGGACCACATTTTTTCTTTCTACTGGGGTAAGAAGCAATGAAGGAGCTCATGGTGACCCAGGTGTAAGAAAACCGTAGACTATTGCTGGATTTAACTTGGAATTGACATGGTATATTTGTTCTCTAAACTTTGTCTTTGAGGAGAATTTGAGTAATTTCTCTGGTAGTGTCTTGTGTGTGTGATAAATTGCTCAGGTGTTAATTATCTGAGTGCTAATGGTGTTCTCTGTACCAAACAAGCACAAGGTTGACTGCTGCTGTATACTCTGGCTTTACAGAAGTAGAGCTAGGTTCCCTCTTTGACTTTGCCTCTCAAAACTCCCAGATATGAAAACCCTGCTTACTTTTGAAGAAAGTTGGCAGTTTTTCAGAGAGACATAATTAAAGGCACGAGAGCAAACTATCCCAATGCATTGGAAAAATAGGAAGTATGGCAAGAGACCACCCTGGCTTAACCAGGAGATCTTCAATGATCTAAAACTCAAAAGAGAGTCCAACAAAAAGTGGAAACTCAGTCAAATTGCAAAGGATGAATATAAACAAATAACACAGGTATGTCGGGACAAAATTAGAAAGGCCAAAGCACAAAACAAGACGAAAACCAAGGACAGGGTAGGCCCGTTACTCAATGACGGGGGAAAACAATAACAGAAAATGTGGGAATGGCAGAGATGCTTAATGACTTCTTTGTTTCGGTTTTCACCAAGAAGGTTGGTGGTGATTGGACATCTAACATAGTGAATGCCAGTGAAAATGAGGTAGGATCAGAGTCTAAAATAGGGAAAGAACAAGTCAAAAATTACGTAGATAAGTTAGATGTCTTCCAATCACCAGGGTCTGATGAAATGCACCCTAGAATACTCAAGGAGCTGACTGAGGAGATATCTGAGCCATTAGCAATTATCTTTGAAAAGTCATGGAAGATGAGAGACATTCCAAGAGACTGGAAAAGGACAAATATAGTGCCCATCTGTAAAAAGGGAAATAAGGACAACCAAAGGAATTACAGACCAGTCAGCTTAACTTCTGTACCTGGAAAGATAATGGAGCAAATAATTAAGCAATTCATTTGCAAACACCTACAAGATGATAAGGTGATAGCATTGATTTGTCAAGAACAAATTGTGTTAAACCAACCTGATACCTGTCCAAAAAAGCTAACAGGACTTAGGAATAGGGGGGAAGTGGTAGATGTGGTGTTTCTTAATGTTAGTTATCAGTGGTTCACAGTCATGCTGGAAGGGCATAACAAGCGGGGTGCCGCAGGGATTGGTTCTGAGTCCGGTTCTGTTCAATATCGTCATCAATGATTTAGATAATGGCAGAGAAAATACACTTATAAAGTTTATGGACGATACCAACACAGGAGGGATTGCAAGTGCTTTAGAGGATAGGATTAAAATTCAAAATGATCTGGACAAACTAGAGAAATGATCTGAAGTAAATAGGATGAAATTCAATAAGGATAGATGCAAAGTACTCCACTTAGGAAGGAACAATCAGTTGCACACATACAAAATGGGAAATGACTGCCTAGAAAGGAGTACTGAGGAAAGGGATCTAGGGGTTGTAGTGGATCACAAGCTAAATATGAGTCAGTGTAATGCTGTTGCAAAAAAAAGCAAAACATCATTCTGGGATGTATTAGCAGGAGTATTGTAAGCAAGGCACAAGTAGTAATTCTTCTGTTCTGCTCAGTGCTGATTAGGCCTCAACTGGAGTATTGTGTCCAGTTCTCGGAGCCACATTTCAGGAAAGATGTGGACAGATTGGAGGAAGTCCGGAGAAGAGCAACAAAAATGATTAAGTATCAGAGGGGTAGCCGTGTTAGTGTGAATCTGTAAAATCGGCAAAGAGTTCTGTGGCATCTTATAGACTAACAAACGTTTTGGAGCATGAGCTGTCATGGGTGAATACCCACTTCGTCAGATGGGTATTCACTCACAAAAGCTCATGCTCCGATACGTTTGTTAGTCTATAAGGTGCCACAGAACTCTTTGCCAAAATGATTAAAGGTCTAGAAAACAAGACCTATGAGTGAAGATTGAAAAAATTGGGTTTGTTTAGTATGGAGATGAGAAGACTGAGAGGGGACATGGTAACAGTTTTCAAGTACATAAAAGGTTGTTACAAAGAGGAGGGAGAAACATTGTTCTTCTTAACCTTTGAAGATAGGACAAGAAGCAATGGGCTTAAATTGCAGCAAGGACAGTTTAGGTTGGACATTAGAAAAAACTTCCTAACTTTCAGAGTGGTTAAGCACTGGAATAAATTGCCTAGGGAGTTTGTGGAATCTCCATCACTGGGGATTTTTAAGAGCAGATTGGACAAACACCTGTTAGGGGTGGTGTAGATAGTACTTAGTTCTGCCATGAGTGCAGCGGACTGGATAGATGACCTCCTGAGGTCCCTTCCAGTTCTGTGATTCTATGATTCCTGTAGTCACAGAGGACACATTTCTCCATCTTGTCTCCATGGAGTTATTGTTCACATTAGCCCTTCCTTCAGAGAAGCCGGCTGGAGGAGCCTGAATAAATCTGCAAGATGAAACTAAGTGTTTCCAGTGTATTTTCTCCTCAGGACTGTGTGTGTGGAGAGTGCAGCTCCCCAGAGAGTGAGGAAGGGATGCTGTCTCCTTTTGAATCATAGGGTGCTGGTTCTGCGGAAATATGTGTATACAGGAGGATTTGGGCATATGGAAGCTTCTCTTTGCAAGCTCACACAGAGGGGAAAGTGCATTCCCACTCCTTAAGGTTTCCTCAGCTTACTGTCCCCCTTCTTGATGCCTCAGCCCTTAACTTTTCTTTCATACATCTTTGTCTCTTTGCTCCCACATTTCTTGCTTCATTCCATCCTTCTCAATTATTTGTCCCCTTCCTTTCCCCCTTGCAAAGTCTCTGGGTGGCAGAGGGACTACTCAGAGAACATTGCTCCTTTCAGCAAGCTCTGGTAGTACCTCAAGTTCTACTTCTCTTCTGGCTTCACTGGCAACAGAAGCAACAGACACCAACCAGACGAGCTGCTGCATTCAGTGAGATACCATATTACTGGACACAGGTTTCCAGCAGCACAGACTTATTGATGGTCCCAAGCATCCCCATTTCCCCTTCAATCCTGGACACAGGAAAACTTCTGCTCTCTCACTCTGGCAGCAGCCCTGTGAGCAATTCAACTCCTGTTGGCTCCAATAGGAACTGAGTGCTCAGCGCCTCTCAGAATTGGACAGTTCATTAAATAATGGGTATTTCTTCAGCTCTCTGTATACTTGTTCCCGATACTGTTTGGCTGGTAAAGGTAGGGAACTTTGCCATGATCTTATTGCTGTCCTTAGTGACAAATTTTGGAGACTGTCCTCAAGGGTTGTATTTCTATAAAACAGATTTAGCTACAAAACAAAGATGCTTGAAAGCATTCCACTTTTACCTCTGCTTTCTCAGTAAGGAAGGACTGGAGCAGTGTATGAACATACTGATGTACACTTGACAATTTTCAACACAAAACCTGAAATGTCTATGGCGAGCTGGGAAATACAAACACTTTGCATTGCTTTCCTGGTGCTGACATTTTATGGTAGTTCCTTTTTATGGTATGTAGCGGTGCGCTTCACCATGCCTCTCAAAAAGCAACTGGAGACCTCTCTGTACAAACACTGGTGCCCTTTTATTTTCAGCGTTTGTTCCCACCACCTTTTATATACAGTTCAATTCAGCCCAGGTAGCCCCTTGGGGGACAGCTAGCTGGGAACTCCAGCCTAAGGCTCCTCCTTTCTGGTTCCCCCCTTTCTGATTCCTTCCTGTGAGCTTTATACAGCCTCCCGGCCCATAAAACCCACAGGTGTTTCTTCTTTAGCCCAGCAATGAGCCACACACAGCCAGCTCCAATTAATTCCCCTCAATGGGAGCTGGGGCTAACAGGGGCCTGGCCAGGTCTCCTGGCCAGCACCCTGTTACATGCCTCTCCCCTTAAGATGGATGAGGCCCGGTCTACTTCGGCCTTTTTGCCCCTCGGCCCTTTCGCTTTTTACCCGGGGGAATCCTTTCGGGGAAGGCTCCCCGCTTCGGGCCAGGTACCCTGCAGCCACCTTGGTTGGTGGTACCCCCCATCCCTCTCCCACAGAATGTATAATGCTCCAGGAGGGGGGGCTCCCCTAATTCCTCCTCTGCCTGTAGGTCGTTGCACCAGTCACAGCCTGGCGGACACCTCATCTCCATCCCTTTCTGTATCTCAGATTGGGGAATCTTAATTCTCCCCATTTGCAGGTGGGGCCCCCTACACCTCAGTTTCTTCAGTATCTCCCTGCGGGCTCGGGGCCTCCTCTACAGGGAGGGGTGTTATGGGTTCCTTACCTGGGTCCGTCTGCTCATCTGGTGGACCCTGCCCCACCTGCTCCCCCATATGTACTTCCTGTGGGTCCACCCACTCTGGGCTTTGTTGTCTAGGATTTTTTTCACTGTCACCAGGACTACACCCATCATCCCCGCCCCCAATCTTGGGATCCTTGATTGTTGGGTATCCCACCGCTTCCTTCCAGGCAGCAGGCCCCAGCCCCAGCCCAACACTACCAGGTATGGTAGCCTTTCCAGTTCCCCCACTCACTTCCACCTGAAGCCACCTTTCACCTCCAGAGGTAGCTGGGCTACCGGGCAGGACCTCCTGTCCCCGTGTATACAAGCAAGGGCCATCCTTGCCCCTGTGATGAGCCAGTGTGGCTTCACTATGGCCTTTTGCACTAGCGTGCAGCTGGGTGCTGTGTTGACCAGGCCCTTTTGAGGTCTTCTCCCCACCTTCATGGGCATGGTGGACAAGTTTGGCCCCTCATTTTGCCTTTCAGTCCCTCCACAAGAGTCCACCGACCTGCACTCCATATCTGGGCAATCCCGCTTCGTGTGACCCAGTCTCCCACACTGCCTGCATGTTAGCTGGGCGGGCCTTTTGGGCGCTCCTCGGGGCTCTCCCTTCTTCTCTTGTCCTTTCCTGGGAAACTGGGTTGACTGTCTCCCCCGCCCCCGTCTCCCTGTCCTTCCAAGGTCAGTCCTCCCTCAGGGGTCCCTCAGCCTCTATATACTCTTCCATGAGCCTGATGGCCGTCTTGACAGTGCCTGGCTGGTGTCGTCTCTGGGAGGCTCTGTAATAACTGCTTGAGGATCAGGGTATCCAGGATTTCCTCGAGGGTCTGTGCCTCTGGCCTCAGCCAGAGCGTGGCCCAGTCCCTCAGCCTCTGGGTTCCCAGAGAAGCCCCCACATGTAGCAGTGCGCTTCACCACTCCTCTCAAAAACCAACCAGAGACCTCTGTGCAAACACCAGTGCCCTTTTATTTTCAGTGTTTGTTCCCACCACCTTTTATATACTGTTCAATTCAGTCCAGGTAGCCCTTTGGGGGACAGCTAGCTAGGAACTCCTGGGTAAATGCCCAGGGCTGTATTACTGATGTCCACCGGGTTGACCGGAACTTCTGCTGGTACTGCTCCACCGACAGGCTGGCCCAATCCAGAATGGCTGCTCTTATGGCCTCAATCTTTGGCTTGCTTCTTCCCCAGTGCTGTTTAGGCTGCTTGAGCCTCCCCAGTCAAATAGGGAGCAAGTCAGAGAGCCCAGGTTTCCCTCTTCCAACCAGCACCTGCGGCTACCTGCTCAAAAGTCCCCAGGAGGACATCCGGGTCATCGGCCGGACTCATCTTACATAGTCCCCAGCCCAGTGGCCAGGTGCTCTTCCCTGCCATAGGACTCACCATATGTTGCAGGAGTTGCCCCTGTACGCTGATCTACTCATTGATGAAATCTTGCAGACTCTGCTGCTGTTCCACCTGCCAGGCCAAAAAGGCCTGTCTCTCCACTTGGTGGGCCTGCTGGAAGTTCTGCAGGGCCTGCTGTGTCTGCTTCTGCTGCTTGACAAGCCATTGCAGGGTCTCCTCCACTGCTGGGTCATCAACCACATGTGCTGGCTTCAAGGTTCCCAGAGAAGCCCCCACATGTAGCAGTGCGCTTCACCACTCCTCTCAAAAACCAACCAGAGACCTCTGTGCAAACACCAGTGCCCTTTTATTTTCAGTGTTTGTTCCCACCACTTTTTAATATACTGTTCAATTCAGCCCTTGGGGGACAGCTAGCTTAGGCACTCCAGCCTAAGGCTTCTTCTTTTCCTGTTATGCCGTCCACCCCATTCTGCTTGCTTCCTGTGAGCTTTATACAGCCCCCAGCCCATAAAACCCACAGGTGTTTCTTCTTTAGCCCAGCTTCCATTAAGGCTCATTGCTAGGCTAACAGGGGCCTGGCCAGGTCTCCTGGCCAGTACCCTGTTACGTGGTAACTTTAGGTATGATTTTGCAAATCATTATGTCCAGTTTCACTGGTGAAAACAGTTTTGTTTTTTTTTTACTGGGGAAAAGGTTATAAAAACCAGAAGATGCCTTTTCTTATTAAAAAAGGGCAGGGAGGGGGGCTTTTCCTCAGTAGACAAGGAAAAACATCCTATGTGAGACTGACAAATTATAATTATACAGTTTGGGCTCTCTGTTTTTTGGACAAGTTGTCAGAGGAACAGTTTATTTTGCAAGACCAACTCTAAAACAACTTCCTACTACTCATCCTTAGCTTGTAATAGCACATCCTTTGCTCACCAATGGCCTGAATTTATAAGCTACTGGGTGAAGGTGCTTGACACTTTGCAGGATTGGACCTTAACAATCTCTAGTAGGCTCCTTTTGAAAATCTTAGCCTTTGTATTTTAAGGATCTCATTCTCTAGGTCTGTGAAGTGTTTTGAGATTCTTGGATCAAAGGTAATATGAAGTGTAGTGGAATTTTGTGCATGGGGAGTGACAGATATTGCTACACCTATGGCTACAATAAAAGTTTTCATTCAAAACCTTAATAGTTTATAGCTTTAAGCTATCACCTCTGGAGTAGAATTTATGGGGATTTGATCTTTGCCAGAGGGTTTGAGTAAAAGTAGTTCTGTTTTTTTTCTCCAAATTCAAAAATAGCTATTTCCCCATTTTTAAGTTGAGTAGTATCAGGTCTTCCATAAATTAAAAATTAAACTAATGTGGTCTGGTGCCTAGAGCATGGGAAAAGGAGTCACAGTTGATTAGGCATTCAGAGGGAGTTTGCTGTATCCCCTGAGGGGTCCTAGCAGTGAGTTTATTCCCTCTACATATTGGGAAGCTCCAGGAAGAAGTCTTCCTGTGGCAGAATTCTTCCCAAAGCTTCCCTGGGGCCATGTGACCTCAAAGCACTCATCAAGTGGAACTTTTAAGGCATAGATGACCCTTCAGTGAATGATAAAACCTGTATTCAAGATGAAATAGTAGATGGAAAAAGCACGGTACTGTTTTCCTTTTTATTTCAGGGAAGCGTCACATAAATCTCTTTGTATTTTGGCACATTCCATAATCCCACTCAGTCTCAACCATTGGAGAGAGTTATGCATCATAGGGGAGCTATAACTCAAAATGTCCTTACTTGCATGTGTTTATATAAATATGTCTGACCTTTAATGTTATCCAAACAGTTTTTTTAAATTTAAAATGTTTGCTGTTTTCAGAAATTTGTTAATGAACCTTCTTCTGCATCTCTTTGTTTGTTTGTTTTTATTGTGTGAGAACTGTGAAGCTGAGTAGCTTTGCTTTTCTCAGGGCAAATAGGTAACATTCTTAATGTTCCCTGTCTCCTTCCTCAGGTGCAGCCTGGGCAGTTAATCTGCCTGCCTAGCCGCTTTTATCCCTCATGGCCTTGTGTGGGGTGAATACTCCTTCACAACATGCTACACACTACTGTGGTGATATTTGTGTGTACAGAATATGCCTTGTGAGGCCTCATATGAAAGCTAATAACACACTGGTATTAATGTCATTGTAAAATGAACGTGATAACCTTCTATGGGAAGTTGTGAATTCCCTCTGTATGATGTTACTAGAGTATGTTTAAGACAAGCCAGTCTAACCTAGATAAAGATGATGAGCGGGTCTGTCCTAGACAAAGGCATGTGGGTTTACCTCAATTTACATATTAGCAGTAAACAAAGCTATTGAGTTAAACTAAAAGGGGTTATCCTGTTCCTGAATTTGAGAGACGGAGAATTAACATGACTCCTGCACTCGAGAGAGACAAAGGAGACTGGCTCCCCCGGAGGCTTTCTTGACTTGTAAGACAAAGGCACTCCCTTTGGGGCTATAAGAAACAGAGAGAGAGAGTGAAAAAGCCCATCTTCACCCTTCACCTCAGGAGACAAAGAAACCAAGTGATTTGCCCTCTGTGGTGGGTCCTGGCCAGGCGAGCCAGTAAATACCTGGAAAGGAGACCATGAGTGAGAGAAACTATCTTGAACACAGACTGTATCTTTGTAGATTAAGTTTTAGTGTTTTAGAAGCATGTTTTCACTTTCATTTCCTTGTAACTGTCTCTACCTTTATCTCTTGGTACCACTAAATCCATGCTCTTTTGTTAATAAATGTGTTTTACTTTTACTATAAACCAATTCAGTGCTGTGTTTGAAAGGAAGAGTATATTTACCCTAGTTGGAGTTAGTACATTATAGTTTATTAATTTAACATAGCAGCAAACTTCATATCTTTCATGAATGTACAGTGATTCAGAATTACTTTTTTTAAGTATTCTTCCCTTCCTGTGTTATCTTCTGTCCACGCAGCCCTAACTGAACTGAGTTAGATGCTTCTGATTGGGCAGCTGATAGTGTTAATGAGGCCTGCTCTATCCGAAGCACAGTGTAGCAGTTCCAGACACTTCTTTCTCAGAGACCTAGACGCAAAAAGAGTTTAGGATACAAACCCATACCTCCTGTTGGGTAGTGCATAGCACTTACCCTAGGCCGGGCTAGGCAACCTATGGCACGCGTGCTGAAGGCAGCACGTGAGCTGATTTTCAGTGGCACTTACACTGCCTGGGTCCTGGCCACTGGTCCGATGGGCTCTGCTTTTTAATTTAATTTTCAGTGAAGCTTCTTAAACATCTTAAAAACCTTATTTACTTTACATACAACAATAGTTTAGTTATATATTATAGACTTATAGGAAGAGACCTTCTAAAAATGTTAAAATGTATTACTGGCACGAGAAACCTTAAATTTGAGTGAATAAATGAAGACTCTGCACACCACTTCTGAAAGGTTGCCGACCCCTGCCCTAGGCCATCTATGAGGAGCTTGGGGGCTGGAGTTCACTAACTGGGCTGGGAAAGCAAGATTTCGGTTGAGAGAGCCTTGAGGAGTTTGCTGGTGAGGAAGACAGATGGGCAATGCAGGGAGCTGACATACAGTCTAATCTCTAGCAAGCTTATGCTTATGCTGGGGCAGAAATGTAGCTCACAGTTCAGGATATCCCCAGCAGTGTGTTACAGGTATCAGGCACATTATGCTGTAATGTAGTTATTAGAATGTAGCAATTGTCTAAACTGCTAGAACTTGTCCTGTAGGGCTTGTTTACATGCTACATGAGTTATACCAGTTTAATTAAAGGTATGATTTTAAACTGATCTAGTTAAACTGTTGCAAAAAGTTGTGTGGGCAATTTTATTTCAGTTTAAACCAGGTTTATTTTAGATTAGGTGAAGCTGATTAGGAGCTAGTTTAAAATAAATTGAAATAAGCCACCCTTAAACAAAAATAAGTGTGTCCATATGTAAACTGGTACAAATTTGTGTGTGGCAGCTCCATAGTTTACATTACATGAATTCTGGATTGAGTTCCAAATGGGAATGGACAAATTTTGGCAGATTGAATTGATCAGAATTCAGTGTTTTAAAATTTTAAACATTCTCTAGAAACCTGCTTGGAATTAAGCAAGTGCCATGCGCAGAATATATGATCATGCATGGTATAAAGGTGCCCTGACTAACACAATCATGGTGTTTCCAGTTATTAGCTTTTTGGCCATCCATTGCTCATACCCATAAAGACTTTATTGATTCCACCAGGAAAAGCAAGATACTGCTTCATATTTTGAATCCCTCCAAGTTATGGCTCCAGATCTATGTAAGGGGGCTATTAGTCCCTTACTGAAACATAGGTTTTTTTTGGTTGGCATTCTCCCAATACCAGGAGAAATGGGAAGGGCTGAATAGGAGTCAGGATCCTGGGACTGCCAAGTCCCCAAGGACGACAGGGAGAGGCCAAAGCTTCAAGTCATCCAGATTGACAGAGCTGGCAGGCCAATGAGGGAGTCAAGCGCCTGTCCTCCGGGTGAGCTGGGGCTGCCAGAACAGAGCTGGGGAGAGCGCAGCAGCCAGAGCAGCAGCTGGAGCTGGAGAAGCATCAGAGCAAGTCGGGTGAGTCTCCAGCTGTCACAGCAGAGTCATGTGTGGTGGTGTAGGAAGAGAGGAAGCGATGTACCCAGAGGGGGTCATGGCCACTGGGAGGGCACTGAGTATCCCAGGCACTGGAGGGCACTGAGAGGGCACTGAGTACCCAGAGGGGGCTTGGCTAGCAGGGAGGGCCAGAACCGAAGGTGGAGAATGGGTTCTGTCATACAGAGGCCAAACCCATGCTGGGCAAGTGCCACACCAGCAGCATCACAGCAGCACTTCAGGCCCAGGAAGAAGACATGGGACTTGTAAATTTGTCGTATGTATAAAGTTTATTGCACTTTAGAGGCTGCTGCATTGAATCTTCCCCAAACCATTTTCTCACACTGTTTATGGTGTGAAGTGTTCTTTTATCCTGAAATAAAAGTTTTTTGGTGTAAATAAATTGTACAGTAGAACCTCAGCGTTACGAAGACTTCAGGAATGGAGGTTGGTTGTAACTCTGAAGTGTTTGTAGCTCTGAACTAAACATTATGGTTCTTTCAAAAGTTTGCAACTGACCATTGACTTAATACAGCTTTGAAACTTTACTAGGCAGAAAAAATGCTGCTTTTAACCATCTTAATTTAAATGAAACAAGCACAGAAACAGTTTCCTTACCTTGTCAAATCTTTTTTTTGAAACATTTTTCAGTAGTTTATGTTAATCTGTACTGTAGTGTACTGAATTTGCTTTTTTTTTTGTCTTTGCTGCTGTCTGATTGCATACTTCCGGTTCCAAATGAGGTGTGTGGTTGACCGGACAGTTCATAACTCGTGTTACAGAACTCTGAGGTTCTACTGTATATATGTTTAAATGAATTGTCTACCATTTCTGTGGTCAATCTATTCATTTTGTAGCCACTAGGTGGTGCATTTCAGCTATTTTACACAGAGGCTTCTAATTGCACAAACTTGATTTTGTGGAAAAACTGTTCCTTGCAAAAACAAACTAGTATACAAATGAAAATACGCTACAGCCTGGGTTTTGGAATTTCCTCTGATTTTAATTTTTAAATTGACGTTAGCAGCTACTCGGTTTGTTTAACAAAGCAAATGTGGTGTTGAGATTTGGGTAGAAATCAAAAGTTGTATTTCTGTTTGTCCTAATAGGAAATTTATTATGGCATTTTCTATCTACAAATGGCAGTTTTTGGATATCAAGAGAAAAATCTAGTACAATATTAATTAGGTAACAGAGCCCAATGTCCTCTAAATAGGAGTGTCTTTTCTGCAGTCTACCAGATTTTTATTTAGTATTATCTCTTGCTAATTTTACTCCATTTACTGTCTCTGGCAAATAGTACTATACAGAACAACTTGCTGGACATCCATTCACAATCAGTAGTCTAGCCAGTCAAATAATTTTAATATTTGGAATAGAGCAGCGATCATAAGCTGGCAGTTGAAACATGACATGTTTATCCAGCCTTTTTTTATAGCTTTGGGGAAACAATCAGGGCCGTCCTTAGGCATAGGCAAAATAGGCAAATGCGTAGGGCCTCACTCTGCCTGGGGGCACCACTTTGCAGGCAGCCCAGACAGATGGGAAGCAGTGGAGCATGTAGGAGCAGGGCTGCTGGGTCCTAGAGAGAGCAGAATGCTGCACAGTCTGAGGAATGGGATTGACTGCTGGGGTCTCTGGGAAGGGGAGGGGGTAAAGGTTGGGGAAGGAGCTCACCTGTGAGTGTGACTCTTTCCCCCCGGCTGAGGTGAGGTGAGGCAGGCTCTGTGGCTCTGGAACCAGTATCCTTTGTTGTCCCCCATAACATCCATTCTTCTTCCCCCCGCCCCACAGAGCACCGCTGCCTTCTCCCTCTCTCAGGAGATCCCTCTCTTCTCTCTCCTCTCCTCCGTCAGGGCTGGCGGGTGAGGTGCTGGCGGATAGGTGAAGAGGAGGGCAGCTGCTGCCTGGTGAAGAAATAAAAGGGAAAGTAACTCACTTCCTTAGGCAGCGCAGCCAGGATTGGAATGTCAACAGGGCTGGGTTGGGGTGAGCAGATGTGATGAAAATTCAAGATAGCGATTGGTACATTGAGCGATTTCTATTTTATAGGATATCCCATTGGGGTCCTTTTTTTTATATGGCTCCTTTCCCCCCCGCCCCCCAACTCCCTGTCCTGATTTATCACACTTCTCGTCTGGTCACTCTAGGTTGGGGAATGGTCGCCGTATACTATTAGACAAGCCCACATATCGGACTATGGCCCTACTAAAATGTCAGGACATCTTGGTATCTGGCCACATCTAGTGAAGGACACCTACCCCGAGGCTGCAGCTGCCAGGCTCCCATCTCACCGGGGGAAATGCACAGGAGGCAGGCATGAGCGCTGCTGGCCCATCGGTGCCTCGCTGGAGATCAGATGCTCGTGCTAACTCGGCCATGATCCTGAAGGCTGGGGTGGTGCCCATTGGCGTGTGATGGACCTGAGCCGGGTTTGCTGCTAGCTGTGGCCCTAACTCTGCACCCAGAGAGGTGGATTTTCGGGGTCCTGCAGGCTTCTTTCACCTATCTCTCCGGCCTCAACTGCAGCGCCTGGTTGTGGAGCCAGTCCAGCAGAGCTGGGGACCACCTGAGCAAGCATGACAAAGATCAGGGTACAGGTTGCTTTGCCATTTAGATTTCCATTTAACAACTTGTTTGCCAAAAAATTCTGCTAACAATCCTGAATCCAATTCAATATTATTTTTTAAAAAAAATCATATATCTTAGCCAAAAACAGAAAATTAATTTGTAGACCAATTATTAGTGACAGGTTTGGTTTGAGGCAGAGTGGGCCAGTTTTCATCAGAGAAACAAAAATGTTGACTGACTTTCCCTATAGCCTGTACCGCGATAGACCCTCCAACAACTGTAATATGCTCATCTCCTTACTAGGTATATAAAGCTGGGTCAGCAACCTACGGCACACGTGTGAAAGGTGCAGTGAGCTGATTTTTATGGTATGTAGCGGCAGGTGGAGCGGCTCGACCCATCACTTCTGGGGTTCCAGCTGCTGCCCTATTGCCAGCTCAGTACCTGCCGCCGCCCCACTCAGCACCTGCTGCGCCTGGGACCCCAAGGAACCCAGGCTGGCAGTGGCTGAGCAGGCCAGCTGAACCACTCAACCTGCTGTCAGCCTGGGTTCCATTCACTCAGGCCGCAGCAGCTGATGGGGCTGGTGGCGGGCTGAGCAGGCCTGTGGGGTGTGAGTGCTCAGTCTGTGCCATCTGGGTGCAGTACTTCAGCCTACTGCTACTCCGGGGTTCCGCTGCCGGCCCCTTGCCAGTCAGGAGCTCAGCCGCAGGCCCCACTCTGCCTCCTGCCAGCCTGGGTGACAGAATCCCAGGCTGGCAGCGGCTGAGGGGGGTTGGCAGCGGGATCCTGGCTGGCAGGAGTGGTGGTCAGAACCCCAGACCAGCAGCGGGCTGAGCAGGGCCTGGATCCTTGTTTAGGGTTCCAGCCAACAGCCCCGCTAGCCCGCTGCGGTTGTGGGGTTTCATTTACTCAGCTGCAGTGCCTGCGCAGGACCTGTGGCCAAACCTCAGATAATAACAATAGTTGAAATATCCATCTGAGGAAGTTTATGAACATTGGTTGCTATTTCGGAAGAAGCCAGAGATCCAAAGCTAAAAAGACGAAGCACGTCATTGGCCTCTGAAATATCTCCAGCTTCAAGTTCTAACATCTGTCGTATCTGGTATGACATTCTTGTTAAAATCTCAAGTGTAAGCAAAATAATGCAGAGTCCAATGATGCAGCTTGATTCAACACTACCTTACTAAACAACACACAAGACTTTTTAGTGAAATACAGAGAAACATGGATTCAAAG
Source organism: Chelonoidis abingdonii (assembly GCF_003597395.2). Taxonomy (NCBI): domain Eukaryota; kingdom Metazoa; phylum Chordata; order Testudines; family Testudinidae; genus Chelonoidis; species Chelonoidis abingdonii. The sequence goes on along the minus strand of NC_133770.1, from coordinate 252,636,519 downwards.
AAGCACAGGTTACAGCAGAGAGCTTGCACAGGCACTTGGTGTAGAACAAAATTTCCATGTGCGAATGTGACACGAGTGTTCAAGGAAAAAACGAACAAATGGAATATGAAGAGCAGATGAGCCCATAGACGATCCAGAAAGAAATTTCAGGTTGATATTTTATGTGTGATGGATAAAGCAGTATCTGCTGTTGATGAAAGGTTAATACCTTGCAAGTACACCATGAACAGTTTGGATTTTTGTATGACATAACTAAATTCAACGAAATAGGAAAACAAGAGCAACTAATGACAAAGTGCAAGAACCTAGAGAGCCTCCTGAAGCACAGTGATAGTTTGATTTAAATGACTTGAACTGTACGAAGAATTGAGTACACTGTCATCAATGTGCCACATGCAAAATCGGTATGGACGTTGTACAGTTTTTTCTACCCGCAACTTGTGACATATATCCTAATGTGTACATTGCCACTCGTATTCTACTGACAATTCCGTAACAGTAGCACAGGAGAACAGTTCTCAAAACTAAAGCTCATTAAAACTATCTCTGCTCTACAGTGAGTCAGGAACGCTAACTGTCTTGACATTCTTGCAATCGAACAAGACACGACTTTGTCTTTGTATACGATGACATATTACTGATTTTGCAGCCAAAAAAGCCAGAAAGATTGCTTTTAATTAAAAACAAATCTTTGTTTCAATACCTCTTCATATAAATTTCCAATAAAAGTTTGGTACATTAAAAAATATTATTTGCATCATTCTGTCATATCAGAATTTTTTCTATAATGCTGCTTCTTTAGTGCTAGTCCATCAGCATTACAGTGTGCTTAATTAAGTTAAACTGGTTTTAATAATGTGAATGTGGCAAGTTTTCCAATACTGTAAGCTTATTTTTGTGTTGCTAAGAGCAGATCAGGCACAGGGGCACCAGTTTAATAATCTCACCTAGGGCACCATAAATCCTAAGGCCGGCCCTGGAAACAATGTAAATAAAATATACATCAATCAAAATCAAGTTTTGCTCCATGGATAGTGATGCTCTCTTACCCATTTGAAATGTGTTTGCAGAGAAGAAAGGAAAGAAAATTTCTTGTCATTAGCTTTAATTACCAGTTTGTAGAGTATGGTGTCTCCACTGATGAAAGTGAAAGGTTGAGTTTTACAGTGTTGCCAACTCTTTTGATTTTGTCAGAAGTCTCATGATAATTAGTGTTTTCCTTAAAGTTACAGCTCCTGGAATCAAGTGCATGTATGATTATTTCAGCCTTAATTCTTAAAGAAAAAGTAAGTTTCTAGCCCTTGTGGCTGTGGAGACAGCTTCAAAATATGACCCCAGTGCACCTTCATGACTCAAAAAGCAGAAGGCAAGTAAAAAGAACACCAAATCTATTATTTTTACCTAATCTCATAATTTTTAAAGCCAATCTTATTTGTGAGCCTGATTCTTAATTTTTGAACATTTGGGGTTGACAGTAATGACTTTTATTTTTGAAAAGTCTGGTGTTTTCAAGTAAATACAAAGTGAAAAGATGATGCTGAAAATAGTGTCCCATTGAGCTCTTTAATTAAAACATATATAAATGTTTGTTAAAAACCTAATTGCATTGAAAATAATTTTAACAGATTTTTTTACCCAAATCACTAGTGCTCAACTTGAGTAAATATTCTCCCTAGCTTAGATCATTATTACTTATAACTCCCACACAACTCACTGGAAATGTACCCTGAACTGCCATATTTGCAAGGGGAGAATCAAAGCTGAGGGAGGACTGATTTTGTGATTTCTCCCTATATTACAAACTCTTCCTTTGTGATTCTGTTTCCCCACTTGACAGTATAGCAGCAACTATATTGCTGCGCTAATTTTGTGGCTGAGAAGGTGATAATGAATCTGAGACAGCAGTGATTCCCAGGGAGACAGCTGCAGTGCAGTGTTGAGAGAGATGGATCTCCTAAGCAACTTAAGACCATCATCACCGTAACTCTTCCACTGCATCTATCCCATGGCTCAAGAATCCATGAACTAGAAGTAACTCATACTCTCTTGTTCCACATTCACCTGCTAGCTAGATATGCAGAATGTTTTGAAGTAAAGGGAGAAGTATGGTCTCTAGTAAGTAGAGCACGTAACTAGAGATCTGTTCCTGGGTCTGCCATGTGACCTTGGGCAAATTATTTACATCATTTATGCCTCACTTCCACTCTCTGTAATCAGATGGCGCATGCCCAGCACTTTCAGAAAATCAGGCCCTTTTAAGGCGCCAAAGTTTGGGCATGCAAAAATCAAGGAACTCCAAATCAATCATCACTTTTGACTATTTTGTCCTATATTAGTAACTAATTAAAAACAAAACAAAACTAAAAAAAAGCAAAAACAAAAAAAACAAAAAACCTCAAAGCAGCAGGGGTCAGTGGGAAGTAACTGGCAAGATTTTCACTAGAATATGACCGAGAACTTGCCTACATGAACATTTAGTTTACGGCAAGCTGGGATGTGAATCTGCTGTGCAGTAACTTCCATATGGACCCTGATGACGTATGCTAATGGTTCCCTAGAGTCCTTTGAGCTACCCCACTTTGAAATGGGACTGGATCAAACAACACTAGGGAACTGTTAGTGTGTACAGCAGATTCACAACCTAGCAAACTAAAATGAACCCCAACTGTAGTACAGGGGTCGGCAACCTTTCAGAAATGCTGTGCTGAATGTTCATTTAATCACTCTAATTTAAGGTTTCACGTGCCGGTAATGCATTTTAACATTTTTAGAAGGTCTCTTTCTATGTCTATAATATATAACTAAACTATTGTTATATGTAAAGTAAAAAAGGTTTTTAAATGTTTAAGAAGCTTCATTTAAAATTAAATTAAAATGCAGAGCCCCCTTGACCTGTGGCCAGGACCCGGTCTGTGTGAGTGCCAATGAAAATCAGCTTGCGTGCCATAGGTTGCCTACCCCTGCTATATAACTAAACATTGTTGTATGTAAAGTAAATAAGGTTTTTAAAATGTTTAAGAAGCTTCATTTAAAATTAAATTAAAATGCAGAGCTCCCCAGACCAGTGGCCAGGACCCGGACGGTGTGAGTGCCAATGAAAATCAGCTTGCGTGCCGCCTTCGGCACACGTGCCATAGGTTGCCTACCCCTGCTATATAACTAAACTATTGTTGTATGTAAAGTAAATAAGGTTTTTAAAGTGTTTAAGAAGCTTAATTTAAAATTACATTAAAATACAGAGTCCCCCGGACTGGTGGCCAGGACGCGGGCAGTGTGAGTGCCACTGAAAATCAGCTCACGTGCTGAAGGTGGCACTGGTGTCATAGGTTGCCTACCCCTGCTGTAGTATAAAGCAACTTTGTATCTGGAACTGGGTGAAATATTTGTGCTGAAACGTGAATCCATGCAAAACTTGCCTGGTAATGGGTTTCATTAGAGACTTGAAACTTGGTTAATAATTGCTAAGGTTCACAATTATTTGAGCAAATCTGGGCATAGTTTTGGTCAAATTGATTGATTTTAAGCCTTGTCTTCACTAGGAAAATGATGTGTTCTTTACTCGAACTAGTTAATACGAGATAATATTCTAGGGAAAACAAAGCAGTTTGTAGTTTTTGCATGAGTTATCAGGTCAAGGTAGACCTTAGACTCCTCCATAGTCTTTAACTTGGGATTTCTAAATATTATAGATGATGATTTCCTAACTCAAAACATGTTGCAACCCACATGGGGGAATTCTATTTAATACCTAATGTTGACAGATGAAGAACTGATTACAGAACTAAAAATGAATGGTAGCTTAAGTACAAATGATTATGACTTGATCACATGTATAATGAGCCAAATCAGCTGAAATGAAGAATTTAATCAGAAAAATATGAACCCTTTGCTAGATGCTAAAAAAGCCATAATCCCACGATGGAAGAAGACATACATATTGGTTTAAAGCTGACCTGGTTTAGAGGGGAAGTGAAGGCAGCTACAAAATATAATTAATGTATCAGAGATAGGGGAAGTAGCTTCTGATTGATCATTAATATCAATCAGAAGCTAGGAATTATAGAAAATTGATAAAGGGAGCAAAAGGACACAGGTGAAATCTAATGCCAGCAGAGTTAGGGACAAGAAGAATGAGTTTTTAAAGTATAATAGGAACAAAAAGAATGCTGACAATGGTGTTGATCGTTACTAGATGGAAATGGTACAATTATCAATAACAATGCAGAAACGAATACTTATATTTTGTATTTGGGGAAAAAACAGATGATGTATTCTCATCATATGATGGCGATAACTCCATTCCACTTGTATCTCTAGAGGATGTTAAATTTTGCCTACTCCGTATCAGATGTCACCAGCCTCACCCAGATGAGACTTGGGTGAGTTCGCCTTTGAAAATTTTGGTTTGCTCGATATGTAAACGTTAGTGTGAAACTCAGGGGTGGTGGGTGCCTACATAGTTTAAGGGATGTCGCTATCTTGAAAACCAAAGACAGTATTCATATGAAACCCCCAAGTTTTGCATGAATTCTGAGCTCCCCCTCCCATAGATCTTGCTATACTCCCCCTTAATATATAGAGAGATAATGTAAATAGCTTTAAAGCAGCAGAGGTATTAGCATATAGTTGACTACTGAAGTTTCTTGGTGCTTTTATTAGGGTGATCAGATAGCCAGTGTTTAAATCAGAACACTCTGGGTTTTTTTGGAGGTAGGGGATATAATTGCCTATATAAGACAAAGCCCCTAGTATCAGGATGGTCCCAATAACATCAGGACATCTGCTCACCCTAACTTTTATAGGCTTTCTGATTCTACTCGGTCAACAGAACCCTTTCTAATAGCAGCAGCAGTTGACACCACATTTCATTGTATTGTTGCCCTTTTCACCCTTTCCTCATCACCACATATATTGCTACACTATATAATCTGTATGTAAAGCACCATGTAAATCTATGGCAATATGTATACATTTTGAAATAATATTTGCCTCTTCCCATGTTGCAGCTTTTCTCTGCTTTTAAATGAAAAAGAAGCTCAGTGACCTAACTCTCTTTATTCATATTGCACATATTTAACATAGATTTTCCTCCTGAAAAATTGCTATTGATTCTTATACGGACACACTACAGAGTGGAATATATATGGGGTACAGGATCTTCAGAAAAAGGGTGCAGATAGTAGATAAGTAGGTTCAACTTGATCCAGCTAGAAAGTTACTTCTGTTCTTTTCCAAAGTATATTGTAACCAAAATAGGGTGTGTACACTTACATTTGATTTTGTTTGCACATAGGGTCTGGCCTTACTAAGAGAGATGGGTTTGAACTGTGAACTTTGGATCTGGGACTGAGCTTTCCCCTCTGCACCCACTTCTAGTACACTTGCACCTGTGCATGTCAGAGAACGATTCTAAAATTTGGACATGCTGATGATCTGAATTTGCATGTGCAAAAGGAGTTTCAGCTGCATGTTAGTGTTAGATTCATTTACTAGCATGCACTGATCTGTGCACAGAAGTACATAGGTTGGCTGTAAAGTGGTGGTGTGGCTGAGGTCACTAAAAATCAGGTCCAATATATTTGTTAAACGCAGTTTTAATAAGATAGATAAAACCATATGCTTGGATTCAGTACAATTTCCTTTACAGTCAATTGGAATGAAAATCCCTTTGTTGTTTCAATGCATTGCAACAGGCATATTCTATTTCCAGTTACTGACTGACTGCTTATAGTGAAGAAGTGTTGAGACAGACATGTCATCTCAACAATCCTATGGCACAACAATTATCCAGACACACCCAGAATTAGTCATTGGTACCTACCTAATTCTGGGTGTCACTGGATAATTGTTGGGGTTACATGGGCTCACTAAAGGGTGCTTGCTGGAGCAGGGAAAGCTTTACTGGGTCCAGGTTTTTGCCTAAAGTGAATTCTAGCCCATTTTAGAGAAATCTCTCTCTCTTCTTCCCAATCCAGCATGAGACATCTCTGCCTGTGGCTGTTTTCTAACCTACTCCTTCAATCTGAGAACCCACAAGAGGGAGGCTATGACACTGGAAGGGCAGGCCAGGGATGAGAACAGAGCCAAAGCCCAGAGCAGCTTTCTGGAACAATTGATACAAAGCCCAGAGCAGCTGCTAGTGTCAGCGAGCGATTGGTGGGGAGAGTAAGAGGTTTCAATCCCACTTAATGGAATGGGATATCAGTGGGGGAGGGGAGGAGAGGAGAGAGGTAGGAGGTTTAATGGACGTACCCTGTTTATTGGAGGGAGAGGGAGGTACTAACAGTTGAAAAGGGGGCAGAGTACAAGTTGGAGATGAGACGGAAGATACTCAAGGCAAATATATTAATTCTCAGTTCCTCAGTCTATATGCTGAATACTTAAAATGTCTTTCATTGTGGCTGGAGCACAGGACTAAGAGCAGGGAGAATTGGATTCTGTTCTTGACTTTGCCACATATTTAAGATATGCCACATATTTAGTGAGATGTAGGATATGTCACAAAAAAAAATTTCAGTGCCTCAGTTTCCCCATCTCTAAAATAAAGAAAATTCTTTCCTGTCTCATAGGTGTGTGCAAGGCTTAATTAAACCTCGTAAAGTACTTGGAGATCCCTGGATGCCAGGTGCTAGAAAATTTCATTATGTATGAAAAATATCACATCCCACTTCAGAAGGGCTAAATATGTAAATTACTTGCATTACTCATTCTTTTCTGACAAACTATACATTGAGTTTTCCTTTTTTAAAGCCAACAGAGTTGTTTTGATTTGAAAATGCAGGCAGTGAAATATTGTGTTTATTTTGTGTGTTGAGAGTTCTGGGCATGCAATGGAAGCAATAAATTCTCTGCACAGCCATAGTTCTCCAGTATCTAAAAGATCAAAATAGCTGCACACCATTTTACATGGCAAAGTATGTACCTTCAGACTTACAGGATGCAAAAAAAGAGTGCCCTGAGATACACATGTAAAACAAAGAAACTGCCTGGACCTGATCTTTAATCTTCCAGGCCTGTTGGTGATTTACAATGACAAATGACTTTTATAGGATACAGAGAGGGGGAGGAACTGGTAATTCCAGCAAAGATTTCAAGCTTTGGCATGAAACTGTACTCTTTAGAATGAAATGATGCATGTATTGATTGAACTGATTTTAAACTAAATCCTAATGGCTCTCGCAGTAGTGCAGTAATCCAGGCAATTAATTTCATGGGACATTACTAAGGATAATGTAGGTTATTTTCTGGGATGTGTTCTAGTTCTAGAATGAATGTACACTGCTCGCTATTATTTGATAATGGTTCACTTTAGGCATAGTGTAGCTGAAGGGCAAGGAGGGCTTGGGGCATTTAAATAGTTTTCTGATACAGCATATGATAAACTCCAGTGATTAGCACATACTTGTTTAGAACCAGCATGGGAACCAGATAAATCTTGCCATCTCTAGAGGAGTCTTTGACATACAAATGTATGCTCACAATGCCAAAGGGAGAAAGAGTGAAGTCTCTTGTAGTTCGAAATGGACTATACATTTATTCATAGTCACACACTAACCAGGTTTAGTTGTGTCATAACAGCCATAAAAGATAGCATATAACTTTGAACTGAAAAGCAGAGCTGCGCCCTTTCCCACAAGACACAGTGTGCAATGAGAGAACAAAGTCCAGCCCCTCCTAGTCATGCCCATGGGAGAACCAATGAGAAGCAAGCACCTCAGAATAATATTGATTTAAAAAAAAGAAAAAGAAAAGCAAACCTGGTTGTTCCAAGTGACCTTCAGGCTGTGTGTGTAGGGAGGGCTGGGAGTTAATGGAATACAAAACTGTAAAATAGTATGTAATCTGTTAATGTTTTCTTAAAATCTTGTATAAGTACCAGTTATAGCCCCTGTTAATGAGAGCCGTGCAAGCTAGCTACCCTAATTAGCAGCCCAAATGGAGGGCTTTTTGAGGGTTATCTTTATTGTTTTTCATTTAAGTAATTACTTTGTTATTGTTAATTACAGCTAAACCAGATTAATATTCAATTGTAAAGAGAGAAAGCTGCACTGTTGAGCCAAGTGATCAAAAGATTAGAAGGTGACTTGCAGTGGCAGCAATGTAGCCAAGCTAGTAATTTTGTTTTAGCTGAACTTCAAGTGGGTTTGGCTCAGGCTTTTTTTTTTATTCCAAATCCCTGTTATGAGGGACTCACTACTCTTCTCACGCACAAATCTAAAGAAGGGTACAGATTCCCCTGCTGTGCCCAAGTCTAACAGAGTTTGCATTTGAAATGGTTTTGTTTAACAAATCTACCTGAAGTAAACTCAAATTCCTGCAAAAATGGTAGCTGTGGCAAGGAGGGGCAGGGTGAATCAACATCTTAATCTTTGACTAACTTCTTGCACCAGAGTGAGTTTGCAGCTATGCTGGATAGTGATCAAGTGGCCATTGTAAAGAAAAACTGTTCAGCATATTTAAAAAAAATATAAAAAAATCTCCAGACACTGATTTTTTTTACACATTTCCCCCTCCCCCCTACCCCAGTCCAGTCCTAGCAAGAACAAAATGCTTTCGGGGTTGTACTGCAAGTCATGTTTGGTGCCCATGGGGCCCAAAACTCTGATGGCACAAGTCTTGTAAATCTGAAATTTCATTATGGAATGACATTGAAAGTCATTTATAGCTGCATGTGCTAACTTCTGCTTCTGCTAAAGATTAGCAATCAACTTGTCTTAATATGTTTTAAGAATTTCTTTGGTCTTTTGGAATGTAAAAAGTGTGTAGTGGTATAATGTCCCAGTACAATAGTTAATATATGCAAAGCTGGTAATATATGCTGAGCAGCACTCCTTATTGGCCTCTGCATTACAAATGAACTCAATAGTTTGGGGAGAGCAATAATCAGAGCAACTTCTTATTCAGATAGGACTGGGCCCCAAACATGAAGATAAATCAGGCCTGCCGACTTTCAACACTAAAAAATCCTGTCTTCCTCTACAGCCAAAGATCTTTGAGAGACCGACCTCTCCTTGAAAGGTCTTGAAAGCTTCTCTTCTTCTTGCCCTAAATAACAAAAAATATCCCATCAAAATGCCTTGAGAGGTTTGCTCAGACCCTGCTTGGTGTCTGGAGGCTCCCCAAACTCCCTGGCGGCTCATGCTTTGTAAACCCTGCCCTGTATCCTCGAATCCGAAACACATTCTGTGAGGACCTCACTCACAGAATGGTGGTATTTCATCACACCAATTCCAATTTTATAGCATCCAGTACTACAATGTCCAGCGAATAGCAGCTGTGTGAAAGTTTATTACATTTCCCATCAGTGGGGTCACCAGGTAGCAAATGTGAAAAAGCAGGACAGGGAAAGGGGGGCAGTAGGTGCCTATGTAAGAAAAAAACCCAAATATCTGGACTGTCCCTATAAAATCAGGACATCTGGTCACCCTATCCATCAGCCACAAAAGCAGGTTTGAGAAAGCACTTGACCAGTTGACTGCTGGTAGATTGTAGAAAATGTGTTTTTGTAGACAGGTAGCATTGCTAGCCAGCTGCTATATGCTGTAAGATGCAACAGGACTGGAGAAAAGGGAGAGTGACATTTTGGGTGTATATAAGGGGTGGACCTAGGTGTAGCACAAGACCCTTGTGGCAGGTTTTTGGGGAGCAGGAGGGCAGCAGCAGGAATAGGTTTTCACAGAACAGCAAAAAGAAAAAATGGAAATTATAATTTCACATGGTTTTATAATTTGTTACCATGAACAGTAAAGGGAGCCTTGCTCACTGCTGCTTTGATCAAAATCTTATATGGCATGATGATATCAAAGTCAAGTTTAGATAAAGATTACAGTTCATTGAATAACATAAAAGCATCCAGTGGCAAAAAGTACACAGAGAATTCCACATTCCGGACAGTCTAATCTTTTTGTAGTCTGCTGCAGAAATAATGGCTTCGATGTCCAAACAATGCAAAGAGACAGAAATAAACTGTAGCTGAGTTAAAAATTAAAATGTTTATTTGGGGCAAGCGTACTTAAGCTAACAATTAGATGAATCAGCTGACTTAACATCTTGTTGAAACGGAAAACGTTATGACTTTGAAATCACATGAGGGAAGTTTGTGTCTGACTCTGGAGGCTTGGCTCTCACAGGCACAGCGGTCGTTTGCACATTTTTACTGAAAGCAAGTTAACTTATGTTCAAGTCTAAGATATGTTCAAATTCTGAGGAGTCATTCCCAAGCTTTTTGCCTAAGTTAAAGATTAAAATAAACCTGTGTGGCCTGCAGTGAATCCAAAATTTAAAGCAGGTATTTAAATTCCATGCATAATCTGGTGTATGCAAGTTGCAATGTCATCAAACACTTAAAACCATAAATCTGATATAAACTCTTATTTTATTGATTTTAAACTAAGTTATTTAGTTAATGTGTTGCTATTAAGTTATAGTTTTACATGTGTTGCCTTCTAATGATATGTGGGGAACTGCCCAATCAATAGGCAGGTAAATTGTCATCTTTACATGGTGATGGCACTCTTAACTGATAAAATTATTGATGTTTTTAGCAAGGTCCCGCTGGGATAATCAACTCAAAGCATGGATTTAAGAAGGACAAGTTCATTTGATGGAGCTTTGTTTGCTATATTCAGGACACCATGTCTTTGCAGCCAATGAGAATTCTAGTGTGAAATTTGATTAAGATAGTTAGACTATTATCTACAATAGAACCTCACAGTTACGAACACCTCGGGAACGGAACTTTTCATAACTCTAAAATGTTTATAACTCTGAACAAAACATTATGGTTGTTCTTTTAAAAGTTTACAACTGAACATTGACTTAATGCAGCTTTGAAACTTCACTATGCTGAAGAAAAATCCTGCTTTCCCATTATTTATTTATTTTTACTAATTTACGTATAACACAATATCCCCCCCCTTATTTTTTTGTCTCTGTTATTGCCTCCAGATGCGGTGTGTGGTTGACTGGTCAGTTCGTAACTCTGGTGTTTGTAACTCTGAGGTTCTAGTGCAGGGGTTGGCAACCTCTGGCACGCGGCTTGCCAGGGTAAGCAGTTTGTTTACCTGCCACTTGGGCAGATAAAGTGTATGTGCCTTTATAGCCTGAAAGGAAATAGCTAATACCCAGATTGGTTATAATATTATACCCAAGACAAATTAAAATTAGATTTACTACAGATTTGGAAAACTGTTTTCAAGATGTTCTGTATCATTATTACTTTAGTTGATGTTCAGTGTAAAAATATTAATCATGTTGATTTTGTTTGATCATTGGCATTCAGTGTCTACAATAATGCCCTTGTTTTGCTATCGTAGCAAACATGTTGCTCTCAGATATGTGCAAGGGCAGATTATTTACTGGCATCTTTTTATCAATTAAAAGGGGGTGACTGATTTTTATTTCATGAATGTGTTGATAATAAGTTAAGTACTGTTATGGTAGAACAAGGAACAATATAAGATATGAAGTATCACTGAAACTCCCAGCAGTTTACTGGTGAATTTACTGTCATCCTTGTTGAAAGTCTCAGGGCTTGGCTACATTGGCACTTTACAGCGCTGCAACTTTTGCACTCAGGGGTGTGAAAAAACACCCCCCTGAGCGCTGCAAGATGCAGTGCTGTAAAGTGTCAGTGTAATCAGGGTGGCAGCGCTGGGAACGCGGCTCCCAGCGCTGTACGCTACACCCGTAAGGGATGTGGTTTACAAGCAGTGCTGGGAGAGCTCTCTCCCAGCACTGTGGCTCTGACTACACTCACACTTCAAAGCACTGCCGCAGCAGCGCTCCCACAGCACTGCCGGGGCAGCGCTTTGAAATTTCTAATGTAGCCATACCCTCAGAAGAAAAGCCAAGGATCACAAGGGTTGGGAGACTGACCTACCCTCTCATTCCTCCAGGTTAGTCCTTCTCGGTCAGGGTTCTGACCAATTGGAAGGATGAGGCAGAACTTGCAGTGTTGCTTCACAAGAGTGGATCAATAGGTGCATTCAGTAGACTGACATCTGCAATAATGGACACTTGAATTACAGGCACAAAAGTGGAAGGCACTTTTTAACATCAGGCTCTGAGCAGCTCCTGTCCCATCACAGAACAGTACCACAATATTAAAATGAGCTCCTCCTGCCCCTCCCCATCAGCCATCTTTGTTTCTCCATTTATTAATTTTTGTGCGTGCCTATATCAAGTTCATTTTGGAAAACAGAGAACAAAACGGGCATGTTTGTTCATGAACTGAAATGACAGGCTACTGAATTGCCACTTGACACAGAGGCCTAACTTGCTCCTGCTGAAGTCAATTACCGCAATCCCACTGATTTCAATGGGAGGAGGACTGGACCTGTAGCTGAGAGAGATGAAAACTCAGAGCCTAGGTAGAGAACTTCCAGCAAGTTAACAAGCTGCAGGCAGATCAGAATCTACCACTTTTCTCAAAAAAATATAGTGACCACTGATGACCTTTTCCTGACAAATCTGTCCTGTATTTAGTACAGGAAATCAGAGCAAATTAAGAATACGAAACTGTTTTGGTTTGGTAACATTCAAGATATACTGTGCTGCATAGTTGTCCAGTGAAATCAGGTGATTGTTTATCTCAAATATCTCTGCAAATTTGCAAGTCACTGTTTGTATGTAAAGCCTCATACAGGACCACACGGTTGCTGTATTGTCCAATATCAAGAGCAGACGCAAGTTCAGACACAGTGCATAGATTTAATTTTAACAACACTGGGTTTGTCTATGTTGCAATTAAACACCCATGGCTGTGACATAAGCCAGCTGCATATATCTAATTGCAGTGCAGACATACCCGCTGACTGCTAACTTCCAGAAATCCTCAGTTCCTCCAGCTATTAAAGGGTAGGTACCAGTGTTGAAATTGTGTTAAGGCTGAAATCTGGAACATTTCTGATAAGAAAGCAAAGTCAATGTGCAATCCCTGTAAGCTGACAGAGGAGATTCAGAGATTTCACAGTTGGTGACTGGACTAAACAAAATTAGGTTTTACTTTTGTCTGTTGAATTTCTTCCAATAATATGCTGTCCATTATACACTCATATCCCCTTTACCAAGGAATGCTAACTGCTGGCACAGCAATAAACATTACCTTTATGTGATGGATTCGTACTACAGGGTATGTTCTTTTAGATAGACAAGGCTTGAATTCTGCAAAAAAGGGAATACTCAAGTTTTTGATTTACACTTGCATGTTATATGGCATCAGTCTTGCAATTCTAATGAGATCTGAGAAGAAAAGTCTTGTGGGAACAATACAGTTTAAAACAAAGGTTCAGATCTTCTGGCATGTTGGGAACAAGCTTATGCCAAACTGTTGGGACAAAGCTGCCCTAAAACTCACTCAAACTGGCTACTGTACAACACCATCTGTAAAGAGGGGATCCCTCCGTGGTATAGTGCTGTCACTGCTGTTCCTACACCACCCCTTCTTGCTGCAGCCAGCACAGGGCCTATCTGATGTCCTAATGGTTGCCATCTGTTAGAATAGCTGCTTGGAGCAACTGGCAACCTTCAGACTGCTCTGTCTTATGCTGATGGCTGGATGGGCTACGAGAGGCCTCAGGATAAGAGGGATGCAAAGGTGGCATAAATCCAACTTTATTATTTACGGTTTGTGTTAGCACCCAAAATTTTCAAGTATTGTTTGTATTTGAAAGCATGGCTCCTGTCCTAAAGGATGGTCAATCTAAACTTAGACCAAAGATGGCAAACAATAGGGGTGAAAAAAGAGAGTATAGGAGATAAACACCAGTCATCTCTTCCAGGCCAGGATCTGGGCCAAAGTGCTTGTTCATGGAATAATTTTAGCACGAACTTCATAGATTTTTCTCAGTCAAGTGCTGAGAGTACAAAAACAAACAAACAATCAGAAAGAAGCCAAACATTTGGTGATGAGATACAGCAAAAGTCAAGGAAATTTAGAATTGTTTGTAACAAGTTAGAAACAAATATGGAACTTCGTGAACTGTGTCTTTTACTGATACTCATTCACATCTTTCAGCTCTGACCAGTTGAAGCCTATTTTGGGAATTGCATGCATAGTATTTCTGTTATAGTCAACATTCTCATTTTGATTAAGCAAACAGCAGGATCGACCTTGCTGGAAAAAGAGAGTGAAGGTGAGATTCAAAGTTGGTGAAATATTCCAGCAGGCTGAACTAAGTGTAAATAACAGAAGAACCTATAGCACTGTATACCTAAAATTCGGGTCTCCTTCTCTATTGCTAATAGTCATGACTTTTGTGCAAATAATCCTTTTTCTTGGCAAAAAAAATAACAGTTCAAAACTGTTTTTTTTAAAATTCAGAAATATATGCAGTGCCACTTAGATTCCTTATCACTTCCTGCACTTTGCATCATTTGTTTCCAAATTTTCAGTGACCTAATTTTGCCTTGATTTTTTAAATACATTTTCCTGTGGAATGTTCACCAACTATCTAAATATATATAATTGCCAAGGGACTACAAAGATTATGCATCAGGAACTCGGATATCAGTTTCCTGCATTCTTGTTGGTCTTGTATATCTGACCTGACACTGCAAAACAAACCTTGACTCATTTGTTTTTCCTGCACATATCAATCAAGCAATCCATGTGGGGTTCTATTTTCACTTCTGCTGCAGATATCCTGTGTGAATTTAAACAAATTGTTTCATAACTCTCTGCCTCCAGTTTCTCATCCATTTAAAAAAATGGAGCGGGAGGGGCAAAAGAAGAGATAGAGAAACTAAATTACCTCCCAAACAGGAGTGCTACTAGGATCAATTTGTTAATGTTTGTTAAGAACCTTGGAAGGAAAGTTCTACATATAGGTGTGAAGTACAGTAGCTATAAATCATGTGTAAGACAAAACATGGAGTACAACTTTATTGATTTTTTTTAAAATGGCTTTGTGCAGTTTTTTTAATGGTAGATTCTCCAAAATAAAGCAGTGACTTGTGAGATCTGTCCCACTCAGATACCTGGCACTTACTGTGGGCACTGCAGGGGACAAATACAACTGCAGTCAGCTCTTGTGTATCTTCAAAATCTCAGAGTAGGAAAGTGGAAATGGAGATGAATGTTTTGGCCCCGGCTGGCTATGATTTTGGGTAGGAGTGAACAGGAAGAAGAGGTCAGTGTCATGATGGCTTTCCTTCTTGTTTCCTCCTTTGCATACATTCAGCATATATAGCTACAAGTCAAACCCCATTGAAAGTGTGGGATCAGCCTGATTCTCTGTGTGTTTTCTTCTCAGTGATGGTTTACTTAGGGAACTACTTACTTCCAGAGGGAAATACCCAGGAATAGAAGAGTCTGTGTCAGTGGCGCCCAGTTATAGATCATGAAACCTTGCAAATAGCATGAAGCTGAGTTGCAATCTTTCCTGAATTATAGCAGGTTTGGATTTAGTCCTTTCCTTTTGAACTGGGGGATTCAGGTTTTTTGCTTAGGTTGAGCTCCACAGAGTGCAAGTGACAATTCTATTTGGCTGATTTGTTTTAAGGAACCAGTATGGAGCATAAGGATTCTAGGAGACTGGCTGTTCTAACCTCTTCAATAGCATAGGGAATGGGATCAGGTCAGGGCCATGGCCCTACCACCTGTATTGAGCACTGAAGATGCAGACTGTAGGGTGGTGGGGAAAAGAAGCAGGGATAAGGAGGATGCTTCTCCCTGTAATAATGTGGTGGAGCTCCTATGACAACATTCATTCCCTTTAAGCATCCAAATGAATTTAGGCGTAAAGAACATCTTACTTCAGAATGCTTCTGAGGAGTACACTGCTGCATGGCCCCTCTGCACACCAGAGTTGCTGCAGCTTAAGAGCCATGCTATGGCCCTAAACCAGTGCCTTTCTGAAGGATGAGAACAGTGAGTGAAAGTTACATTTTTTAAGAAGAGAGGAAGGGATAAGGGAGAAATATAAATAATAATTAAACAAAAACATGAGAGAGAACTAAACCCTGTATGCCAGCACTCTCACGTATGGGAGCACAGGAAGGTGTCCATGGCTAGTGAAAATCCTCAGAGCTAATTTAGACATCTAGATTTTGTGCTGCTTTGTCAAGGTATGAACCCCCACTCTGAATCTTAGTGTCCAAAAGATGAGGTACCTGCATGAACCCCCCTAAGCTTAATTACTAGCTTAGAAATAGTAGAGCTGCCACCACCCCAAAATATAGTGTTTTGGGGCACTTTCTGGCCCCCAAACCCTTCCCTGGGGACCCCAAGACCCAAACCCCTGGATTCAAAAAGGTAAATAGATACCATGTCTCTCTTTTTCCTACAGTATCATCCCCTTGCCTGGGTAAATGGGGAGATCCTGTGATTTACAACTCTTGATCTTAAATACAGAGAGGAAATTCACTTCGCTTCCTTCTCTCCCCCCCAGACTGCCTCTGAGAGAGAGACGAGTAACTAACACAGAGGAATCAGGCTTCCTTTCTTCACATCCATATTCCTGGTGGAGTGCAGATCCCTCCCTGGGTACTCACCAAGAAATAAAAAACAATCAGGTTTCTTTAAAAGGAATACTTTTACATAAAGAAAGGAAAAGTAAAATTGTCTTGTAAGATATAGATGGATAATGTTACAGGGTCTTTCAGCTTATAGACACTAGAGAGAATCCTCCCCTCAGCACAATACAAGTTGCAGCAACATGAGATACAACCCTCCAGCAAAATACACATTGCAAAATAAGAAAACATTAAAGACTAAACCACTTTCTAACTGGTACTTACTAAATTGACAGAAGAGGCTGTTTCAGAAACTTGGAGATATCTGCTTAATGTCTGGTCCTCTCAGAACGAGAGAGAACAAGAAACAAAAACCCAGAAAGCACAAACAAAGCCTCCCTCACAAGATTTTGAAAGTATCTTGTCTCCTGATTGGTCCTCTGGTCAGGTGTTCCAGGTTTACTGCTAGTTAACCCTTTAAAGAAAAAGAGACATTAACCCTTAACCATCTGTTTATGACATGCTGAACCCAGGCTATTCCTCGAGAGCTCTTCTCTCTCCATGGGTGGCAGTTTTGTAGAAATTTAATGGTGCTCAGAACCCGCCCCCCAAACTCCGCCCCACCTGCCTAGGCTCGGAGGGCGCTGGGGTGGAGGTCTTGGGGGCAGATCCTGGGCTGGGGTTAGGTGCAGGAGGAGTGCAGAGTCAGGTTTGGGATGAGTTTGGGTGCTTGTGCAGCTCCGGGCTGGACGTGGGAGGTTGCAAGAGAAGGTGAGGGATGCAGGCTTTGGGACGGAGTTTGGGTTCAGGCTCTGGACTAGGGGGGGGGGGGCTGGGGGATAGGACAGGGGATGAGTGCAGCTCTGAGAGGGGGTTTTGGGTGGGAAGGGGTGTGTGGGAAGGGGGAGGGGTGCACCCCTGGAGGAGTTTGGGATTAGGAGGAGAGCAGGAGTGAGAGCTGTGGGGCTGAGGATGAAGGATTCAGCTGATGGCAGGAGGGGGCTACGAGAAAGCTCTCAAAAGCCTCAGGCCAGAGGGTTTGTGCGGTCGGTATGGGGTGAGGGCTGTGGGCTGAGTGATGGAGGTTCATAGTATGTGGGGGGGTCAGAGCTGGGAGAGATAGTGTAGCGAGGGATGAGGGTTCTGGCTGGGATGAAGGGTTCATGCTGCGGGGGGGCTCAGGGCTGGGGCTGAGGATTAGGGTGCAGAGGGATGAGGGGTTCATGATGCGGGGACGCTCAGGGCTGGGGCTGAGGATTAGGGTGCGGGGGGATGAGGGCTCGGGCTGGGGCTGAGGATTAGGGTGCGGGGGGATGAGGGCTCTGGCTGGGGCTGAGGATTAGGGTGCGGGGGGATGAGGGCTCTGGCTGGGGATGTGGGTTTGGGGCGTTGAAGAGACTCAGGGCTAGGGCAGGGTAAGGGCAGCCTGCCTTGCAGTTGGGGGGGGCAGGCACTAGGACCCTGAGGCAGCAGACAGCAGTTCTGCCAGGAATCTCTCTTCTCCGGCAGCATGAGCAGGCAGGGGAGAGGCGCGCGCTGCTTTCTGTCAGGCAGGGATGTGGCGCGGCGGGGGCGGGGGGGGGAGACACACAAGGGAAGGGGTGGCAGGCAGGGGCTGAGACCTGCTCCAGGCAGGGACGTGGCAGGGGGGGAGGCCTGAGGGGCCGGGGCCCGATCCAAGCAGGGCCGGGGGAGAGACTCAGCTCCAAATATTGCTGGAGCAGGGCACCCAGCCCTGAATATTCCTGGAGCCCGAGCACCGCAGATGTATATAACCTGCCGCCTATGCTCTCTACATATGCTTACTGGCCAAAAGACAGGAGGCTGCTGCAAGTTCTGCTTCTTTGAATATAAGCACTATCTAGTACAGTACCACACTTCTGTGGCTAGAGGATCAAGTTGCATCCAAGACATGAGTAGGGCTGTTCTGTCAGTAAATGCTGGCTTTGGAAGAGGCTATCATGTAACATGATCTCCTAGCAGGAGTGTTAAGGGCTCAGGGGATATATCTAATTAAATAAACTGGGGAACCTTGGCTGCCACAAATGCCTAAAGGTCTGAATAAATACAGGAAACATTCCACAAAATGCATTTGATTTCCAGAGGTGTTCATCTTGGGGAAGTCCTGCTTTTGGGTTGTTCTTTCAGCACATGGCAAATGGGGAACTCCCATAACCTCAAAGTTTTGATCCACTGAGGCATCCTTAAATGAATTTGATGTAAGTGAACTTGATTTTGAGGGAACGAGTCATGTGCCCAGGATAAGTGTGTAGGCAAGTGTTGTTTGCTGGATTTGGGGCCTAAAACTCAAAATGGTGGACAAAGGGAGAGTTAGAGAGAGAGGAACAAGGGGCAAAACAAATGCCGGTAGTGTGAATCCTTTTCTGTGTTGAATGGATCGTGTATTCTACTTTATATAACTGACCATATTTTAAATTGAGTGGATAGCCCAGGATTGTCAACCGTGGAAAGCAAGGGGGAAGAAAGCATTTGAGGGAGAAGAGTGAGGATTCTCAAGATGCTGGAAAAGGGAGGGAAGTTTTTATGTGTATTGCACATCACCTTTAAATTGTTGGAGTAAATAAATGTCAATGGCCAGGAGCTGATAAAAAGTGAGCCAGAAATTAAAAATAAAGTCATGATATACTTGAGGAGGCAAGATGGTTGTCACTCAGATGGAATAGCACTAAGTATGATTTCCAAAGCAAAAAAAGTTGCTTGTAGACTGGAAGTCAATTAAGAGCCAATTGCTCTGAACTAAGGCCAGGTCTACACTGCGACTTTAAATCGGTTTAATGGCCGATATACCGATTTAACGCTGTATCCGTTCACATGACGTCGTCATTAATATCGAGTTAAACGGCTCCTTAAATCGATTTCGGAACTCCTCCCAAACGAGAGGAGTAGCGCTAAATTCGA
>NC_133770.1:252593737-252595592 GCF_003597395.2 Chelonoidis abingdonii | reverse complement strand
CAACACGGAAGTGGGAACTATGGGATAGCTGAGGAACAGCTACCCACAGTGCACCGCTCCTTAAATCGATGGTAGCCTTGGACCATGGACGCAAGCAATCGATTTTGTGATCGCATTGTGGACGCGCAAAACCGATTTTATAACATCGGTTTTGTAATATCAGTTTAAACTATTTCAAAATAATCGTGCAGTGTAGACGTACCCTAAGTATCAAACATGATACATGAAAGTGACAGTTATACAATGTTAGGCACTAGCAGACAACTAGGATGATGAGATCAGTTCTACGACTGCCTACAAACTCTGACACTATTCCCAAGCATGACATCTGTTTAGTAATGGGGCACTTTGGTGCCAAGGTTGGGGATGACAACAGTGGAGTGGAGAAAGCAATGGGCAAGCATAGCCTTAGTTCCCAAAAACAGAGAGATGAAAGACTTGTAGAACTGTGCTTGGTATCAGCACTCACAAATGGTGGAACACAATTTCCACACTGAGATGTCCATATAGTAAATTTGAATTCACCAGATGTAGGAACCAGACTGACCATATGTGTATGGGAAGGCAATTTAGAACAACTCTTTAGAATGTCAGAGCATACAAAAGGTAAGTCTACACTAGGGGGACTATACTGGCATAGCTATGGTGCCATAGTTATGCTGGCATAACCCTGTAGGGCAGACACAGCCTACGCTGGCAGAAGGTTTTTTCTCCATTGGTGTAGAAACACCGCCTTTCTGAGTCATAGTAGCTAGGTCAATAGAGGCATTCTTCTGTTGACCTAGCTGAGCCTACACTGGCAGTTATGTTGGCATAGTTGCATCATTCAGGTATGTGGATTTTTCACACCTCTGACCAACGTAGCTATGTCAACCTAAATTTTAAGTATAGGCCAGGCCACAGAACCTAATGTCAGAAGTGACCATAATTTGTGTGGCAAGACTGTAGATCAAACTTAGAAGAAAATCCCCATAAGCAACAAGAAAACTGATATCAAAAGGTTAACAGACCAGATATTACAGTGGTAATTTTCAAATTGAACAAAAGAACAAATTTCAGGTGCTGCAAGACTAAATCTGCCACAAGAAGTCAACACTGACATATCATGATCCTTTCTGCATGACTGTTTCATAGATGCCACTGTCATAAATAGATAGCTAAGGGTTAATATTTCTTTTACCTGTAAAGGGTTAACACCGTTCCTACCTTCCCCCTCCCTCTCCCACCCTAGACTTTCCTCTCTGGGCGTAACCCTGGACGTACTGATGCAAATTCTCTTTACATCACCAATACCAAGAAGCTGTCCCCTCTCTTCCACAAAAGAGACAAACCTCATACACAAGACAGAGTAGTGATTTATCTCTCTTCCCCCTGACCCACAATTTTCCCTGGTGCTTGCCAGGCTAACCTCCGTGATCTAACACAAAGAGATTCCCTCCCCTTATGTCCTTACCTATCCCAGAAGAAAACTTCAAACAGGCTTACAAAGAAAAACTTTATATAAAAAAAAAGAAAGAAAAAAACATAAGGAATATAAACTCTGCGGTCAAGCATGACAAAAACAGGCTATTTGCTTATAAGAAAATATTGAATAAACAGTCTGATTCATAAAGATATCCAATTTGAACATTCCAGCAGTTACACACTGTAAATTACACCCAAAACAACGTAAAAGCCTAAATTGTTTTGTGAACCCTGTAGCTTACATAGTTGTGAAACAGGAAGATAAGACGATAGAAAGAACCTTTCTCATAGCTGAGAGACAAACAAAAGACCCACGAGTCCAAATTTCCCCTCTTTGACTTTGAAAAAAATCCAGTTTCCTGATTGTCCTCTGTCATGTTGCGTTCCCCTT
>NC_133770.1:252568992-252593637 GCF_003597395.2 Chelonoidis abingdonii | reverse complement strand
CCGTGGCCTGGTGGTCTCTAGTGTTCCATAGTTGCCCAACTGAGTTCTCCCGCAGGTGGGTTGGAGAGATACAGTCATAAATCCCTCAATGAATGGAGAAGCTGCTTCCTTTGCTGGGAGCCTCGTCCTATTGTTTATCACAGCTCTTGGCCACTGAGTACGTGGTGCCTATGATTTAGGTTCCATCAGAGAGGGAGTTATGCCGCAGGTCTCCGCAATCTTCCACAGTATGAAAAGTTTCATAGTGATGTATCATAGTTTCTTTTCTCCTCCAGGTAGTCTTTGCAAGTCCACTCCTGTCACCCACACCTGAACCACTTCAGATGATGGGAAGACACAGTCACCCCAGGTGGGTATTGTAATCTTAGTAATGCAGTGCCCCGTGGTCGGAGTATATCATCTCAAATTCCTGTGATGTTGGACCCCTTAAGGCTTCAGATTTGAGATCACTTGGTGAATATGAGACGTCTAGATGGTTCCGCTGTAGTTGTTCCGTCGGTTATTGGTGGTATTATAAGTACTTAGATGTGAGAGTTGTATCCTAAGGCTCCTACCTCCTGTCCTCCCAGCATTCCTCATAGCAAAGCTCACCAAGAGTCATGGGTTGGATGACCATTGGAAAGGACCAGCCTCAAATGGAGAAAACCACGTAGAGGCCTTGACGGTACCTCCTTTATGGCACACAGGAGTGGTGGTATAGCCAATTAATACTTTTTGGGGTGTCATCTGACAAAGAACTTCAACATTCCCTTCATCACATCTATTAACCATTCTACTAGGGGGTGGTCTCTATTAGTCGGTGAGGAGGTGACAGCCAAGGTCTTTTCAGGAGACTTGATCTTCAGAAGTGGGGGGGGCCAGTTTGAGGTATCATAATTTCACTCATCTAGCTGGGAGATGGGCCGTTTTTACGTCATAGAAGGTCGTGTTAAATATTTTTATGGGGACTAATGTCAGAGTATAGAACTAGATTCAGAGCTGTGGCCAAAGTATCGATCTATTCTACCCTTTCCACGATGTACTTGAAGGAACAGCTCCGGGTTCGGACGCTGATTGTGTAGTTGAATGTAGTGTTATACTAGATTGTCGCGGTTCCAAGTGCAGTTTTGCCTAGGGGGCCGCCAACCAATGTCCACTTGCCATTCTCTTGAAGACGTGTCTCACGTCAAGGGCGTAGGGATCACAATGATGCTTAGGGGGATGCCACCTTTTTGACCAGCTGGTGGCTAGGCATACACCCACTGGACAGGGAGGAACTGGTAGGTAATCTGTGTCAACATCATAGGTACACTCCCTGCTCAGTAAGAATTGGCTAAATACAAGAGACAATGCGTTCTCTCTTCCGGCAGGTGTGTCGCACATGGGATTTTTGTAGCAAAGCTGCAACACACGTGGTAGCTTGCCATGACACCAGCAAGTTGACCCTTGCCACGCCCACCGGCTTTTGGATAGATAACTTTACCACACTGATACAAGCAGACTTTTACTTCCGAGATGTAAATATGCTCACGCCGACTGAGAATCCTGTTACTTCATTATGGATCACAGAGTGCTTCAATTAATGTTCATATGCACACCGCTCAGCATTAAGAATGTCCTTCTGTTCTTCCTGTGAATGAAAATTCCAGCCCACTCCATCCTTTAGGCTTAATCTTGAGAGGAGTCGGCAAGTCCCTTTACTAGTTGACCTATCTCTTCTCATTCCACGTATTGAGGGAAGGCATGAAGGAAGGAGGTAATGCAGGCTAGTGATAGAGGCATCAGGATGTTCCATGCCTGCAGGTAATCGAGAGCTTTCCCCCAAGGCTTCCAAGGAGGACCGTAGTGATCTCCGGCTCCGGGTTCATCACACGTACAGACGTGGAGCCTGGGTTTTATGGCATTAAAAGGACTATTGGCGCCTGAAAAAGGGAAAAGGTCCTGTCTGCCCAGCCCCACAGGAAACCAGCAAGGTGGTCTCCATTAATGGCGAGGTCACCGGGAACTAAGCTCAAACCTGGATCCTAGGTAGGAGGGGTGTGCCAAGCCCTGGTCATAGTCCCTGTGTGAGTTCCATGCTCCAGTTACATTTGAGAAGGGTTGCCTCTTGGGTGGGGGAGCCACAACTTTACTACGTCATAGCATTCTAATCCCACTACCCCCACAAGTGTTACCGATGTTAATTTCTTCAAGGCCCCTTTTAATTCAGGGAGGACTACAGGTTTTTGGTCCAGTTTACAGGGGGTCGAGGGGAAGAGACGCTGGAGTGGGCCTGCGTGTCTTACTACCCAGACGGAAAAAAAATGGTGGCGTGGAAGAGTAAACCTCTCAACCACCTGGAACGGTCTGCAGCGGCACAAACAAGGAGCTTACCCAGCTTCCGCACCCATTGTTCTCAGCCACCCAGACGGCACTGAAGGCATACCACTCCATTGACACAGGTAATGCTCACACAGTTAGAACACCACCCACCGGGTCCCTCACGCACAAGCTGCTGTAGAACGGGAGATCCAGAACATGGCTACAGAATGGGTAAATCGCTCATACTACCAGTGCAATGGCATCTCCAGTGTTCTGGTACCAAACCAGATGGAAATACGCTTTTGCGTGGACCTACACGTAAGCTAAATCGGAACTCGTCCAGGTACAACTATCCAATCCACGCAAGATGAGCTATGGAGAAGTGGATGTGCAGTCATCTCTACAATAGGACTTAACCAACGGTACTGCAAGTACTGCAGAAGTGAAACCTGCCAAGAAAGGTCAGCATTCATCACCCATACCGGGGTATATGAATTAATTATCCTGTCGGGCTGCGAAATGCAACCCGCCCCTTCCAGAGGCGGTAGATGGTCACTAGCAGGACTGGGAGATATGCAGTTGCCTACTCAATGATGTGGCCCATTTTTCAGACTCCTGGCCCGAACACCCTGGAAAAGGTCTTTGAGCGCATCAGGCAGGCAGGACTAACTTTAGGGCAAAAAGTGTCAAATAGCAAAACAGAGGTGGACTTACCCTGGGACAATCCGGTGGGGTCGAGGAAGCCAACATAACCCCTACAGGCCAAGGGGAGGCTATCCAAAGTGGCCTTCCCCAAAGTCAAAGAAACAGGTCCGCAAGTCCTTCTAGGCGGGCCGGGTACTACAGGTGATTTGTACCACACTATCATGCCAAATCGCGCCAACAGACCGACCGACCAACAAACCCAGCCAAATACAGTTAAATGGACTGATCAGTGTACACAAGGCTTTACCCAACTTAAGGCGACGCCACGCGTCTGAGCCCTGTGCTAACCCCATATCTAGGTAACCAACCGGCTGCATCGAAGCGTGGGTAGAGGAGCAGTTCTCAGCAGAAGAACCGGGATCAGAATTCCATCCTGTCGTTTCTCACAAGAAACTATCTGAGAGACAGCCACTGGTCAGTCGTGAAAGAATGCCACGCCATTGTGTACGCCTGGAAAAGCTACCCATAAGTTTGGGGGACGGGTTCCAGCTACAAACGACCATGCTGCACTAAGGGCTTCATAAAAAGGGAACAACAAGAACTCTGTGGAGTTTAGCTCCAAGATTTGATTTTGAAATTCAACACATTTCAGGAGCTTCTAACAAAGTAGCTGATTTTGCACGCTCCGGAGAGTCCCCGAATAACCGGTTAAAAATTTTTCTTAAATGTAAAAGTTTGTAGTTTTTAATGCCTCGTATATAATTTAAAGGTGCATGTGGTTGATTACTCTGTGTAGTTTAAAGTTCTAGAAAAATCACCTCCAGTGAAATGTTCCAAACTGCCTTGATTTGGGGGCGTGTCAAATAATAGCTAAGGGTGAATGTTCTTCCCTGAAGGGTAACAAAGGGAACCAAACACCGTGACTCAGAGGATCCAATCAGAACTGGATTTTCAAATCAGGGAGGGAAATTTTTTGGATCTGGTCTTTGTTGTCTCTCAGCTATGAGAAGTTCTTTCTATCTTTAACATCTCTGTTTCCAACTTGTCAGTACAGTGAAAAACAATATAGGCTTTAGTGTTGGGGTATTTACATACATGTTGTAACTTTGCTGAAGATGTTGCAAATTGGATAGCTTTTTGAATCAGACTGTTTATTCATATTTC
Organism: Chelonoidis abingdonii; assembly: GCF_003597395.2. Classification (NCBI taxonomy): domain Eukaryota; kingdom Metazoa; phylum Chordata; order Testudines; family Testudinidae; genus Chelonoidis; species Chelonoidis abingdonii. The sequence continues at coordinate 252,589,548 of NC_133770.1, read as the reverse complement.
TTATAACAATAGCCCTGTATTGCATCTGATTGCAGAGTTTATATCTATGTTTTTTCTTTCTTTTTTTTTTATATATAATTTCTTTGGTACTTGTTGAGTTCTCTCGGGTAGGTTAAGGAACAAGGGAAGGGAATTCTCTTTTGGATCTAACGGAGGTAGTCGGCAGCACCAGGAATTGGTGGGAGGGGAAAGAGAGATAAATATCATCTCTGTTTCCTTGGTTTGAGTGTTCTTTGTGGAGAGAGGGGACAGGCTCTTGGTCGTAATTGTGATGTAAAGAGATTGCATCAGTACTCTCAGGTTAGCCCAGAGAGGAAAGTCTGGGTGGGAGAGGGAGGGGGAAGGTGAGTGGAGTATTTCCCTTGCCGGTAAGACTCAGAGCTTCTGAGACTTGGGGTCCTCCAAAGGAGGTTTGGGGAGACCAGAGGGGGCCAAAACCCTGGAAATTTTGGATGGTGACAGTGAGATAAGATCCAAGCTGTAATTAAGCTTGGAGGTTCATGCTAAGCACCCAGATTTTGGACGCTAAGGTCCAGATTTGGGACCGAGGCTTATTACAGCCACAATAAGTGTTTCCATTAAATCTAAAGTCTGGATAACTAAAATATGTGGAACTGTGTGAAAGAAGGGAAACAAGCCAAGCAAACATCAACTCCTCAAAAAGAAAGAACTATTACCTCCAGAGAAAGAAGTATTAAAAAATCTGTATAAATTAGAAGACAAAGCAGTAAAAAGCAGAGTGAGAAAAGACAAGAGGAAATATACGGCTAACATCACCAAAGAAGCTGAAACACCTACTGAAGGAGATAAAACACTTTATCAGCTTGATAAGATTCTAACCCGCTGAAGGACCTGTTAAGGATAAACAAGGAAAGACCCTAACAACAGATTAAAAAAGTAAAAGAGCAATGGACAGTCGTAAGGTCTTGCATCAAACAAAGGAGCTGAAATATGCAATTAAAAAGTTAAAACCTGAGAAAGCTGCAGGTGAAGCCCAAATGGCTGGGGAAATCTTGAGAGCTTGTCCAGATGAGACCATCAGTAAAATCACTGAACTATTCAACAAAGAATGGGACCAGAAAAAGCCTCCAAAACAATGGGAAAATGTTGTTATAGTCATGTAAGCAGGATCTGAATGAATTCTCCCCTGACAGCTAGCTGGGGATGGAGGGTGGAGTGGGAAGAGAGACTTCAGGAGCAAACGGTATTTACATGAACACACCTACTCTGCTTAGATATCCAGTAGATAGAGTGGTGTTGCCAAAGTTGATTCCTTTGAGCTGGTGTTGGGTTACAAATGACTTACAAATCCTTCTCATCATATCCACTCATTATACTCCACACCTGAACATAGCCACTATATGAACAACATACCCTCATATCTCAATGTCTGTACTTTGACCTGTTAACCTTTTACCCGAATCGGGGATATTGCAGATTATGCATTCTTTATGCCATCCAACTTTAAACCAAACTTCGTACCCCTTGATAATCTGTACGTTATGCCCTGATAACCAGAAACTTCTATGCTTAAACTCTGTACTGTTCACTTTTTTTTCAAACATCATCTTAATATAAAATTTAAATTTGAATGCAGGGGTTGTGAAATGCTATTATCAATGTGTTGTCGTTATTGTATGACTGAGGGGGAGCAGAACTGTGCTTAACTGGTCCCAAATGAGGGGGTCACCCTCAACTGAAAGGACCTAATTAAGCCAGGGCTCTAAAGCCAGAGCCCTGTTAAAGTAAGAGGGATGGTGACAGGTATCCCCTCCAGGAGGTGTGGTGGCTCCCTCAGGGTCCCCAGAAAGGTTTAACCTGTTCTCCCTACTGTTCAAAGAAAGAGCTAAATAGTCTTCATTGGGAGCCTCTTTGTTATTTTAAATGGTCAATCAGAGCTGAAATCAGTTGTGGTGGGACTGGGTTTCTACCCAGCCTGCTAAGAGCTAAAAATCACTGAGAGCTGAAATCACTCAAGATGGGGGAGTGTTTCTGCCCAGCCTGCAAAGAGCTGAAAATTACTAAGGGTACGTCTACACTACGGGATTATTCCAATTTGACATAAACCAGTTTTATAAAACAGATTGTATAAAGTCGAGTGCATGCGGCCACACTAAGCACATTAATTCGGCGGTGTGCGTCCATGGTCCAAGGCTAGCATCGATTTCCGGAGCGTTGCACTGTGGGGAGCTATTCCATAGCTATCCCATAGTTCCCCCAGTCTCCCCTGCCCCTTAGAATTCTGGGTTGAGAGCCCAGTGGCTGATGGGGCAAAAATCATTCTCGTGGGGTGGTTTGGGTAAATGTCGTCAGTCATTCTTCTCCAGGAAAGCAACGGCAGACAATCATTTCACACCCTTTTCCTGGACTGCCCTGGCAGATGCCATAGCACGGCAACCATGGAGCCCGTCAGCTTTTTTTTTATACAGTCACCGTAGTGTACTGGATGCCTGTCATAAGTAGATAGGTAAGGGTATTTTCTTTACCTGTAAAGGTGAACAAGGGGAACAACACCTGACCGAGGACCAATCAGAGAACTGGATTTTTTTAAAAAGTCAGGCGGGAATTTGTGTACTCAGGGTCTTGTTGTTCCTCGTGTGGGTAACAAGCTTTTCTTCTAACTCCATCTTATCTCAAATTTCTACTAAAGTCTGTAAGTACAAAAGAAAACAAGTAATAGGCTGTTATTGGCTTTGTGTTGTATTTGGGTGTTGATTGCTGGATTGATTGAATTGGCTATTTTTAAATCAAACTGGTTATTCACTTTCCTATAAGCAAGAGCTGTATTGATTTTAATTGCAGTATTATTGTTCTGTATTTTCTTCTTTTTATATAAGTTTCTTTTAAAACTTGTGGAAGTTTCTTTCCTAGTGAGGCAAGGGAAAGGAATTTTGTGCCAAGGCTCTGTTACATCTGTGACAGTAAAGGGGGGGAAGGGAAAAGCCAGGCTGTGGGTTATTTCCTATCGTCCCAGGGCGGAACAGGCAACAGGGAAAGAGAAAGAATCACTTTAGTTTCCTGTGTTTGAAAACTGTCTCTTGGAAAAAGGAGAACGGTTTTCTTGGTATTGTGATGTAAAGGAGATGCATCAATTCCCTCAGTAGGCTCAGAGCAGGACCCAGGAGAAAGGGAGGGGGGGGATTTTTCCCTTACCGTAGACTCAGATTTCTGAGTCATGGGGGGTCTTCCAAAGGAAGTTGGGAGGCCACAGAGGGGGTCCCCTAGAGTATTGGGAACCAGGCTGATAAGAGCCTAATCTTATCTGGTGGCAGCGAAGTAAAATCCAAGCTGGTAGTGAGCTTGGGGGGTTTTCAGGTAAGCACCCAGAGTTTGGCCGCTACAGTCCAGATTTGGGACCGACGTTTACCACTGCTGTACCTCATTGTGACTCTAAGGTCAGATTGGGAATTATACTAGGATGCCGCGGACAGAGGCAATACTCCAGCGTACAGAGCAGCATTCATTTGCTTTGCATCGCGAGACGTTATCAGTCATTCTGTACGCTTGCTGCTGGCGTAAATTGGCAATGAGATGACGGTTATCTGTCCCTCTGCACTGTCTGCTGCATCATGGGTGCCCTGGCTGAGATCGGCCGGGTCGCAAAAGCAAAACTGGAAATGACTCCCGAGTCAATCCTCCTTTATGGTTTCTAATAGAGTCGTCCTGTCTAGAATATGGGGCAGTGTATGGAGAACTGTATCAGAGAGACATGTCTCTGTGTCAGATCCCACAGAAATGATGAGTCATGCCATCACGGGGGTGCCCTGCAACAACCCACCTGTTGCTTCTGTCAAAGTAGACTCAGGACTCACAGTTTGTCAACCACTCTGTTTTATTAGCACAGCGCTCTGCTAATACACCAGATAATGTGAGCCCCATACAAGACACAAACTATCTTATTTATACAGATGAAGGGCAGAGTTAGACAAAGGACAAAGAAAGCAAAGACGGAAAAACCACCTGGACACAGCATGCATATTGCACGTCATCGATCTAAGCTATACTTTCCAATTGCCCTTACGGTGCATTGTTCTATGTCTATGTCTGTGTCCTGACACCTGGATTGCAACATTCCAACAATTTTGCTTAAAGGTGCAGACAACATTCTTTTAATCCATTCTTATTTTATCTATAATTAATTTGCTACTTTCATTCAATCCTCCCAACTGTCTGGCTACCGTGGCAGTGTCCCCCCATTTGTGTCATGAAGTTATAAGATGCAGGAATAGAAACAGTGACTGTTAGTGAGATAAAATGAGGGGGAGGCAGCCGTCCCGTGCTATGACAGTCCAAGCAGGACATTAAGCGGTGTGGGGAGAGGAGCCCAGCAGCCACTGCTATGACAGTCCAGCAGGCAGAATCTTTTCTTTCTGAAGGGGAGGGGCTGATGAGCTCAGCCCCCAGTTGCTATGATGAAGACAATTACCAGCTGTTCTGTACCATCTACTGGAATGACTGGAGTATTTCTATTTTACCAGGCGCCCCCATCCAGCCTCACTGAAGCCAGCCAGAAGCACTCACGGGTTGATAACAAGGCGATTACCATCCTCTGCACCATCTGCACAAGGAGGAGAGGAGTGAATACTGTGCTTCACTGCTGCAGCATCGCATCTTTTCACAAGCAGCTTCAGTAGACATAGGGTGACTTGAAAGAGTCAAGAAACGATTCTTCTTTTCTTTCACATTGGTGGGTGGGGAGTAAATTTGGGAATTTCCCTGAACCACGCCGGACAATGTGTTTGAACCTACAGGCATTGGGAGCTCAGCCAGAATGCAAATACTTTCGAGACTGCTGTGGACGTGGATAGTGAGTCCTCATACCACTCCCATAGCATCCATTTGAGTCTCTGGCTTCCGACGCTTGTCATCAGCACTGTGTAGCTGGAGATTTTTTCAAACGCTTGGATTTCGTCTTCCGTAACGGAGCTTGATAGAACAGATTTGTTTCTCCCATACAGCGATCAGAATCCAGTATTCCTGTACGGTCCATACTGGAGTCTTTTTGATTTGGGACTGCATCGCACCCTGCTAATCAGCTCACCTGGGTAAACAGGAATGAAATCTAAATTTTGCAGCTTTTCCTGTTTACCTGGGCACAGCATCCGAGTTCAGATTGCTGTCCAGAGCGGTTCACGTGGTGCACTGTGGATTACCCGGAGTCCAATACTGTTCGATTTGCGGCCACACTAACCCTAATCCGATATGGTAATACCGATTTTAGCGCTACTCCTCTCGTTGGGGAGGAGTACAGAAACCGATTTAAAGGGCCTCGTAGTGTGGACGGGTACAGCGTTAAATCGGTTTAATGCTGCTAAAATCGGTTTAAATGCATAGTGTAGACCAGGCCTAAGAGATTGATGTGCAGAGATCACAGCAGAGAGGCAAGTGAAGGTGACTGACAGTCAGTTGGTGGACAAGTGGTTGGTGAACAGAATGAGTGACTGGCAAGGCAGCAAGCAGCAGCAGCTGGCGGGGCGGCGAGGAGCAGCAGCGGCTGGCGGGGCGGCCAACCAGAGTAAATGCTCAGATGGAGGAGCAAGCAAGGTGTCTTCTTCCGCCAGCGGGAACTGAACTCACACAGATGTGCCTTGGAAGCCTGCGTCCTCACTGACCAAAGACAACTACTGGGGTATGGTGAGGGAGCAGAGAGGGGTGCAGAAAATGAGCTGTTGGTTGTAGAACTCAAGCACATGAGGCGGAAGGCACTGCCCCACGTACTCTGGGGTGGGTGTTCTGCCCACAGTTCTATGATTCTGAATCCTGCTTGTGGCATTTTCCCTAATTCATGTGAGGTGACTTCCTGCCTTTCATTAAATGTTTCTTTTCTATACTCAGACTCTGTGCTTGGGTGGTGTGTAATTTTCCCAGGTTTGAGCCAGTTCTGTGCTGCATCGATTGAAAAGAACCCCTAGATATTGAACCCAGCCCTGATTGCTCCCGGATCCACCTGGCAGAAGGGTTACAGTTAAAAGACCAAAGAAAGGTGATTGAAACACCTGCAATTACTAGCAAGACTTTACAGTCCTTTCAGTGGCTGACAAAGTCCTTGGTAGTATCATTTTAAGCAAAGTAAAGGAAGCAGTTGAGGCAAAGCTAAGGGAAGAATAGGTTGGATTTCAACCTGGAAGATTGTGTTGTGACAGACTGTATCCTAGTATTCACCCCTTGTACACTATTATAGTAATCTTTGTACAAAGTATACCTCATGAGGTTTCATTTGAAAACTCATAATTTACTTGTCATCATTGTCCTGGTAAAATATGTGTGGCAACATTGTACGTTATAAGATTCTACTGTACGCTGTTACTTCTTCATGTTCCAAGTCTGGGGAGTGGCCAAACCAATTCCTCAGAGACAAAGAGCAAGCTGATGCCTCAGCCAGATGTAAACAAGGCCAATTGGCCTTTACCTGCTAAATGGCCATTCTTTGGCAGGAAAGGGGGCATAGGTGAAAAATCGGTTCCCATCCACACAGACTGCCTATCGCCGTGCTCCTAGCTGGATATGCTTCTCAAAGAGGGGAGTGGACACCCCAACAGCACCTCTCTCTTTCTCCCTGCCCACCACATTCATGGGATCTGAAGGACAAAGGAAGCAGTGTTGGACTGGGGGAGAGGTCCTGACCTAAGAGTTTGGCCAGTAATCTGTTAAAGCATGTGGTGTGAAAAACCTTGCTTTGAATTTAACATAGTTTGCTAGGCACTAGTTGCATTTTATCTTTATTTTACTTGTAACCAATTCTGACCTTTATGCCTCATCAGGAGCTGCGTCAGGGTTTTTGGCACCCTAGGCGGGGGTCCTTCCGTGCTCCCGGTCTTCAGGGCACTTCAACGGCGGGTCCCAGAGCGAGTGAAGGACCCACCGCAGAATTGCTGATGACGACCCAGAGGATGGAAGGACCCCCCACTGCCGAATTGCCACCGAGGGCGGCCGCCCTCCCAAATCCTGGTGTCGTAGGCGACCGCCTAGGTTGCCTAAATGGAAGCGCCGGCCCTGTGCCTCATTATGTGTACTCAAAAGCTATCTCTCTGTAGCTAATAAACTTGCTTTATTGATTTATCTAATCCAGTGTGTTTCAATTGAAGTGTCTGGGAAACTTCATTTGGGATAACAGGACAAAGTGCATATCATTTTTATTAATTAAATGATGAACTTTATATAAGCTTGTATGGCGCAGGAGAGGGCTGAGCAGTACAGGACAGACATGTCTGGGGGAAAATCTAAGACAGGGAATGTGTTGGGGTCACCCTGCAGTATAAACAAGGTTGGTAAGAGCCAACGTATGGCTGGCTGCAGCTCACACACAGATGTAGCTGGGAGTGACTTGCATGCTGGAGGCTGTTTTGTGAGCAGTCCAGGATTGGAGGCTACAGCAGCAAAGCAGTGTAAAGGGCACCTCAGTTAGAGGAAACGGGGACACAGCTACTCATTAGTCTGGACTGGACCCTGCGTATGTCACATGTGTGTCAACCAGATATTCACCCTAAGAATAATCATTGAAGAGAGCATTGAGTGGTAAAACCCAATTATCATACGCTTCATTGGTTTTAAAAAAGCAGTTAACAGCCTTCATGATGATTCACTCAGGAACATCTTGAAATGTTATCGAATGCCAATAAAAGTAATTGCCAAAGGCTTTATATGAAGGTGCAGCTTGCACAGTTAAAGTAAACAGACTTGAGCAAATGGCTGAACATAGACACTAGTGTCAAACAATAATGCATTCTCTTATCTCTCCTCTTTGGCATAGTCACCGACTTCCTTATGAGAAAAGGTGTGGCTAGCTAGAATACAAGCATTGCCTGGCTGAACAGCGTTCTTCTACACTAGAAGATTTAGATTTTGCTGATGATGTATCTCTTCTAAGGCTACGTCTTCACTACTCACCATATCGGCGGGTAGAAATTGATTTCTCGGGGATCGATATATCGCGTCTTATCTAGACGCGATATATCGATCCCCGAACACGCTCCTGTCAACTCCGGAAATCCACCAACACAAACAGAGGTAGCGGAGTCGACAGGGGGAGCCGCGGACGTCGATCCCGCACTGTGAGGATGGTAGGTAATTCGATCTAAGATACTTCAACTTCAGCTACGTTATTCACATAGCTGAAGTTGCGTATCTTAGATCGATCCCCTCCCCTAGTGTAGACCAGCCCCTAGTGACAGCTCAACCAACATGCAAGCAAAGAATGAAAGACTGTTCTGCATTGTAAAAAGACAGGGTTAAATTAAGTATGAAAAAAACTTATCTAATAAGAACCCCAACAACTTCCAACTCATGCATTACATTAGAAGGCAAAGGAGTACAAGAGGTGAGTCAACTCATTTACCTTGAAGTATTTGAAAACAAATGGGGATATTCAGAAGAAAATCATGTCACAATTTTTGGCAAGGTGGCAACTGCATTCAGCAGCATAAACAAGATTTAGTCATCAGAAATCTACAATTTAAAGAGGAAACTGAATTTTCAACTCGCCTCTTATTCCCACCTTAACATATGGACATATAGACAGATGTCAAAATGCATTTGGAAGCAAATACAAAGTATTAAGTGGAATGAATCACAAATGCTGAGATTCATCAGAGTTCAACAACTTCTTATCTCCAAAATTACCAGGAAAGGAAGACAGAGATATCTGGGACGTATAATAAGAATGCAGCCAGCATGTCTGCTGAAAGAATCCCTCTATTGAACAATACTCAGAGAGGGAAAACTTGTGGTACCTAACACCATAACATAGGGTATATATACACAGCAAATTAAAACCATGGTTGGCCGGTGCCAGTCGACTTGGGCTGCGGGGCTGTTTCATTACTGTAAAGACTTCAAGACTCAGGCTGGAGCCCGGGCTTTGGGACCCTCCCATGTGGCAAAGGTGTTTTTTTTTTCTTTTTCTTTTTCTTTTTCTTTTTCGTTGTTGTGTAGACATACCCATAGAGAGCATGCAAAGAGCAGCCCAGGATAGACAGGGACAGTGGAGCCTTGGTCGTACTCTATGCTGTGGCATTCGATAGCATGAGAAAAATTCAGATTTGTATTGCAGTAGCACCCAGAGGCCCCAGATTTGTATAAATTCACAGGAAAACATAATCCTTATGCTGAGCAATTTACAACTGAAAGTTATACTAACGTTGCTTTAACCTAGCAGTAAATACAAGAATCCTAGAAGAAAGTGTATTAATAGACACTATCAGATCATATAATGACAAGTTAATCCTCCCAACAAGATGTGTGATTAATAATATTCCACCAGCTCCAGACAGCATAAGGCTGAAAAAAGTAATTTTAGTGACTCAGTTTTAATCCCCAGTCATTAATTTTTTTTCAGTTTGGCTGGATGCTGCACACTTACCCATGCTATATCTCCTATCTCCTGCCTTGTGATGCTCTTAGCTTTCACAATTTTTCTCTTTTTTTCTTTTACAAAATATCAGTTTAATGCACAAAGTTTTCTTTATTTCTCCACTTAAAAAGAACTCAGTTCTTCCCTAGTGGGATTTAAGTGCAGTCAGCTTTGTTCCATGACTTTCCAGATTGAGTGGGCCCCAACTGCTACTGGGTTTAGCTGAGATGTTCTGTTATTTTCAGCTGGAGGGGAGGTGAACTGATGTCAGTGCTGCTGATGCATGGATCAGCTGACAGAGGGTAATAGCAGGACACCTGGCACTTCTCCCAGACACTGAATGCATTGTACACACTCCGTCTCTACCAGCCCACAGATTCTCTGCTGCTGGGAGCAGCTCTTACAAACATATTTCAGAAGATTGCCAATAGAATACAGTTTTTTTTTCTGTTGCAAATCTTCTGCGTGCTTAAAAAATATATTTAACTCCAATGTCAGTGCTGTTAAAATCAACCCTCTTTCACGTATAATGATATGCATACTATCTCATATCAGTCATCCTACCTCAAATATAATGGTGTTTTTAAGCTATACCTTCAGCAAAAAGATGGGACAGACAATTCCTGATAGAGACAGGCTTGGATTTAAACACCTGCATATGCACAACCTTATGTGTTTGAAATCTAAATTAAATGATTTGGCTATCACCTCAGAAAAAATTGCTATTAGTTATTTAGTGCCCTGAAATGTACCTGACAGTGCAGATGACAAAACAGTTACTCTCTCCAGAAGCAGCTAGTGCTTTCTCAAACTCTCAGCTGGTTAGCAGACCTCTTGGTTCCTGGGATGCCTTGTTAGTTTGCAGCCTAACATTTATACCATCCTTTCTTTTGTCTAGGGAGCCCAATGAGGGGTCAGGGTCTCATTTTGTTAGATGCTGCCCTGATATGTAATAAAAAGACAGTCCCTGACCCAAGGAGTTTATAGTCTTGAGAATGACAAGATGTAATATGTGAATGAAACAAACAAATGGGAATAAGAGAAGAAGACAAAGTACTGGTAAAACATGCATGTTTTACACAATAAGCAGCAGGTTCAGCTCGTCACCAAAGTTATTTATGTCTCTGAGACTTAAGAGGCCTTGGTTACACTTGCAAATTGCAGCGCTGGTGAGGGGGTTACAGCGCTGCAACTTACTCGGTGTCCACACTTACAAAGCTCAGCCAGCGCTGCAAGTCCCTGTACGCGGCGTCTACTAGACGCGAGAATACCCGACAACCATCCCGTCAACCCGAAATCCACCACACATAACAGAGGTAGCGGAGTCGGACAGGGGACCGCGCAACGTCGATCCACTGTAGATGGTAAGTAACGATCTAAGAAACTTCCACTTCAGCACTTATCACATACTGAAGGTGCGTATCTTAATCGACCCTCCATAGTAAGACCCACCAATACCAGTGAACAGCTCCACACCCCAACAGCAAGAAAAGAATGAAAGACGTCTGCATTGAAAAAGACAGGGGTAATTAAGTATAAAAACTTATCTAATAAGAAGCCCCAACACTCCAACGGCAGCATAACATTAGAAGCGCAAAAGGAGTACAAGAGGGATCAATCATTACCTTAAGTAGTTGAAACAAATGGGAACAGAAAAAAACATAGTCACAACATTTGGTAAGGTGCAACGCATCAGCAGCATAAACAAGATGAGTCACAAAATCACAGATGAAAGGACGAACGAATTTTCAACTCCCTCTTATCCCACCTCACATATAAACAGACAATTAACGCATTGAAGCAAATACAGAAGTATGTGAAGAATCACGAAAGCTAGAACATCAAGTCCAAACAACTCTCTATTCCCAAATTACCAGAAGGAACAAGATACGGATATAATAGCATCCCGCCAGCAGTCGTGAAAGAACCTCTATGAAGCAATAACGCAGCAGAGGAACGACTTGTGTACTAACCACTCAAACAAATAGGGTAGAGATCACAAATTAAAACCATGGTTGACGGTGCCGACAATTGGCTGCGGGGGCTTCATTACTTTGTGAAGACTTCAAGATCAGCTGACCCGGCTGGGACTCCAGGAAGGTTTTTTTTTTCTTTTCCCTTTGTCTTTTCTTTTCGGGTTGTGTACGACAGACCCATCAGAGAAAGCATCGCAAAGAGCAAGCAGGAATAGACAGGGACAGGGAGCCTGTCGTACTCATGCTGTGCATTCGATAGCATGAAAAAATTCAGATATTACTGATAAGCACCCAGACCTGCCAGAGTGTATAAATTCACAGGAAACAAACGTCTTAGCTGAGCTCCAATTTACAACTGAAGTTTAACTAACGTTGCTTTAACCTATGAGTAATACAAGATACATAGAAAAATGTATAATAGATGCACACAGATCATATAAGACAAGTTAAGCCTCACAAATGGGGACAGTGATATATAATCCACACAGCCTCCAACAGCATAAGCTTGACAAATTAATGACCAGTTAAATCCCCAGCATTAAATTGTTTTTCTTCAGTTTGGCTGACGCACCACAGTTACCCATCAGAATAGATCTTATCTCCTGCTTGACTTGACTGCTTAGCTTTGCACAAATGACCTTTTTTTTCTGTTAACAAAATACTCAGTTATCACAAATTTCTTTATCCAGCACACGTAAAAAGAACTCAGTTTCTTCCCAATGGCATAAGTGCGTCGCTTTGTTCGCAGATTTCCAGGATTGGGGCCCAACTGCGACGAGCGAGATGGCGTTGATTTCAGCTGGAGAGTGAACTGATGTCAAGTGCTGATGCTGATCAGGATCACTGAGAGGGTAAATTAGCAGACACCTGCACCCCAGCACACTGAATGCATTGTCAGCACTCCTCCTACCATCCACAGATATCTCTGCTGCTAGGACGCCGTACAACACATACGTTCAGAAATGCCAATAAAAACGTTTTTTGTTCTGTTGCATAAGCGTCTGCGTCTAAAAAATATATTAACTCCAATGTCAGGCTGGCTAAAATCAACCCTCTCACGTATAATGAGTAGCACGACTATTCATATATCAGACCTACCTCAAATAAAATGGTGTTTTAAGCAATAAACTTCAGTCAATGAAAGATGGAGCGCCATTCCTGATAGAGACAGGCGTGGATTTAAACACTGCATACAACAACCTATGTTTGAAACGAGTAATTAAATAGTTGGCTATGCACCAGATCAAAAAAAATGCTATGAGTAGCTTATGCCTGAAATGTAACCGACATGCAGATGACACAAACAGTACCTCCCAAAGCACTAGTGCTTTCTCAAACTCGACCGGTAGCAACCTCTGGTCCCTGGGCACACCCTTGTTATTGCATCCTAACATTTATCCATCCCTTCTTCTTGTCTAGGGACCCAATGAGGTCAGGGCGCCTATTTGTAGTCTGCTATGTATAAGACAGTCGACCAAGGAGTTTATAGTCGAGAATCAAGAGTAATAGGTGAATAACAATACAAATGGAATAAAGAGAAAAGACAAAGTACTCGAAAACATGCAGTTTTACAACAATAAAAGCAGTTCAGCTCGCACGATAAAGTTATTATGTCTCTGATGTAAGGTCTGGTGCCATAAATAGCGCAATGCAAGCGCTGGTGAGGTAGGCAGGCACCTGGGCAACTCACTCGGTTCCCAACTTACACAGCTCAAACCAGCGCTGCAAGTCCCTTCGCAGCGTCGGCTGTACTCGGTCATGCTAATGGGTGGCGAACCGCCCGCCACGCGGTCATAACAGGCTTGAACACCACCACGCTGTTATATTGGCCTCGCAGGTAATGGAGGATCCGGATACCTTTTCAGCCCTCGCATGGTGCGCACCCACGCCACTGCCTGGCCAGTGACCGCTTTAAAATCCCGGAATCTTAAAAAAATCGTCCTTCCTGTGTTGCTCAGCGAGGCGTGAGGTGCAATCAATCATCAACCACTGACCTGCCTTCCAAGCCCCAACAGTTCGTGAAGACCGAGCATGGAGCACTGCCGAGCTGCAGGATCATCTTGTGGGCGGAGGAACTCAGGCACAGCTGCGCGTCTGCAGCGAAATTAATGATCACCTACGCTAGATACAAAGGCAATCGCAAATACGGGGGCTATGACGGGACGCGGTTGCAGTCCAGGGTTAATAGGTTAAAGAGCTGCGGCCGAGTCCACTGCAAAGCACGTCAGGGAAACCAAGACCCGCCACTGGGCCGCCCGACCTGCGTTTTTACAGAGAGCGGAATGCGATACAGGCTTGGAGTACCCCACTCCAATGACAGGATCACTATGGTCCATTCAGAGCCTGCTTGGAGAGGAGGGAGGGTGAGAGGAACCCCAACCCCCTGAGGAGCGTACTGAGGTGTCGGAGACCTCCACATCACAGGATCATGCAGCCAGGACTATTTTTCCAGCCAGAAGAAGCAGCCAGTCGAGCCGGGGATTGGTATGAGGAACAAGCAGAGGATCCGTCCTGGTAAAAGCTTTTTATATCAAGCGATGGAAATGTTTGGGCCGGAGGGGGACTTACTGGCGCCGGCAAGCATGCCTAGATGTTGGAATGCCCATTGATTGGTCTATGTCACTCGCAGAATAACTGCCTGTAACTTTAAAAAGTTTCAGCGCAAGGTCGTGGCTATCACTTCACAATGTACATACGGAGAGCCACGTGTCACTGTCCCACAGGCTAACGGTGTCAACGAACATGTGCCCATGATGGCGTGGGGAGCCATGCTCAAGACACAGGCAGCGCAATAGGACCAGGGCAAATCCCAGAAGCTGTAAAGAGGCTTCCCCGCGTCTTCCCATGTACTACCGCGCAGCGAGATACGGAGGAGGGGGTTTAAAAATCTGTGGAGAAATTTGGCAGGGATAGCGCGTAAATGCTACATTTCCCTGTATGCTCCGTGCTTCCACAAGTCACCAGAAGACCAGATCAGAGTCAAGCAGCCTCCCTTCCCAGCGTAGCGCATAGTCATAGATGGCTTAGAGTACCTGCTGTGGCAACATGTGGGTGGGTAGTGTGTATTTCCCTGTATCTGTCTTTGATTTCCACAAGTCACAGAAACCCCATGGATTCCAGAGTCAAAGCATCCCCCCGCCTCTCAAGATGAGCCGCGTCTTGGGAAATGCACCATTTCTCCGCTTTCTCTTCGGCTGCGCGGCCGTCTATTCTGTGCTATCCGAATGTTAAGTGATGCAGCAGAAGAGTCTTAAAAACATACAGCGCATGTGCTAAAAGTTTCTTCCTGGTGTTTTTAAAGTGACCTGGATACTGCTACCAGTCATCGCAGAGCTCGAAAAACTACGAAACTTAAGAAAAACCAAGAAAGAAGAACGAAGAGGCTGGATAAGCAGTATGTAATCTGTTAAGTTCCCACCATAAAAAAAAAATTGCAAGACTGGGGGAAAAGGAAACAGGAAAAAGGAACCGTGCGCAAGAGCAAGGGAAAGGCTGCCAAGGAGAAAGGAATTGGCTACCAAGAAGCCAGATCGCGCTAAGCACGGAACGCCACAACAGACCTCATGCAGTCAACGCTACTCAGCGCAGGCAGAGCACTACCGTGCTCCTCCCCCATCCCAACCAACACCATTGTGCCACCACTGTTTCCAAAACACCTCGCTCCAGCCCGGGTTCGACAGAGACACACCACCCCCAACACCAGGACTACCTAATCGAGCCCTGATGACTACGAACCTACCATGAAGCATTAACCCATAACCCATGCAGCATATTAATCTGAAGTGCAGCAGGCATGCGCAACACGAAGGAAGGACCGACATATGCAGCACCCTGACTTTAAAACTGCGCAATCCACAATGAAGCGCCGGCTTTAAATTGTACTTGTATTTAATAAAGGATTTCTGGTGCTTTTAAAACAGTTTATTCAGAAAGGTAACAATAATGAATACCCCAAGTGAAAAGGCACTCGCAAAATCATGAACCACTTGCACTTAACGTGTGGAAGGCACCCAAACAGTACTGTTGCCTCAGCCTCAAATGCTCCCTTAAGCATCCGAAATCCTTGTAACGCCACTGCTGGACCGCTCTAGGTTGAGTAGCCCGGCCTACTGCAATTCAGCCCAGCGTGAATAACCCTCGAGGCCATTCGTTCCTGAAGGTTTTCACCACTCTTCCTAAAAATATTCAAATGTGAGATTAAGCGTCGGCAGTTATAATCGCTGGATGCCTTCCCCCACATCTGCTTCCCGTAGAAACTGTTCCCATCCTCCCTTAACGGCGGCAAACATACCCACACATTCTGACACGCCAGTTCGCTTAGTAACCGTCCTGCTCCTGAAGCTTCCCTGTATAACGGTTTCATTGACCAAGGTATAACAGGGAAGCAGGTCCTCACAAGGACACATTGGGACACATTCGACGTGCCCACTGTGCACTTTTGCCCTGTCTGGGAAAAGTGGCCTGGCTGCACTTCCTGAACATGCCCACTGTCGAAAAGATGACGTGCTCAATGCACAAACTGTTCCAGCAGCCTTTAAATTCATGAACGCTCACAGTGACCACAAAAGCGACTCGGAGACATAGAGATAATACGCTTCCGATACGTCGCTCGGAATCCAGGGGTGGGCAGAATAGGCATTATGTCCCATCTATGCCAGCCTGCAACAGTTAGGGAAACCCATTTGTGCAAACCCATCCAGATGTCCGCCGTCCCAGAGTCACGGTCTCTCAGAGCGCGATTAGTGGCCTGCAACGCATCACCAACTATCCACGGGCGACTTTCCCCACACAACTGTTGCGAACGGATCTGGTTAGCTGTCTTGAGTGCCAGCTTCCAACTGCAAAGCCCACCAGCTTCTCCATCTGACAGGGCACTCTCACTGTCGTCCTGCGCTGAGGGTTGGTGCGAGCAGACCACAGTCCCATGAAAGTGGCTTTTCTCATCCAAAAGTCTCAGCCCGATCGTCCTCCAGACTTTGCATGACGATTATCCACCACTCAGTGCTTGTTTCCCGAGCCAAAAGGCGGCGTTCCACGGTGCTGAGCACGTCCGTTACTGCCACAAGCAATTTAGTGTCACACGCATCAGGCAAATCTATATCATCATCGTCGGACTCCTCGCTGTCACTTTGGAGCTGAAAGAATAGCTCAACTGCCAAACGTGATGTGCTGGCAACATTCATCAGCAAAGTCCTCAGCAGCTCGGGCTCCATTTCTTACTGAAATCACGCGGCAGACTCAGAATGGCACCAAATGGCTGAAAAGGGAAGCGATGCACCACGGGGCGTTGGGACAGGATGCGGAATGACCTGCACCCTTCCGTCCCCTTCCCACAACTCACAGCGCCAAAATGGGATGAGGTGCTCTGTGGGCTAGCTGCCCACAATGCACCACTCACAACAGCGCTGCAAATGCTGCAAATGTGGACACACTGCAGCGCTGGTCGCTGTCAGTGTGGACACACTGCAGCGCTGACCCTACACAGCTGTACGACCACAGCTGTAACTACCAGCGCTGCAAAAATATAAGTGTAGCCATATCCTTAAGAGCTTGTCTACATGATGGTGTAATGTGCTTAACAGGGGTGTGATTTCTAAAGCGCATTAACTTGCTTTGCATTAATTAGTCCGTGTGGACTCTGCCGGTGTGCACTAAAGTTTGCCTAGTGTTTTAACATAGTGCAAACCACATTATGTTAAAACGCACTAGGCAACCTTTAGTAAATGCCAGCAGGGTCAATAGGCACCACTTAATGCACAAGCACATTAGTATTAGAAATCACACTGCCCTACTGTGTAGACAAGCCCTTTGTGAAATAACACTGTGGGTCTTGCTGACTTCACTAGTTTAGATCAGGCCCCGCATTGGTTAATGTTTGGAAGGTTGTCTTACACATATAAGAGAGTAGAACACTCTCTTTTATTAACTTACTTTTATTAAAAGTAAATGTTATTTCTCCAGAAAATGATGTGGCTACCAGACCAGTCTTGGGACAGCATGCCACCAATTACCAGGTCATAGCTGATCCCCGCAAGTAACTTTGGGTAAGAAGTAAAATGTCATAATGGGAATATCATTGGAGTGCCACATGTCAGGAAAAACAGATTTGTTTGAAATATGTATCTGTGTCGTGACGGCAGCTGCATATTTAACAGATACATATCACAGGTTAACTGCAAATTAAAATTTAGCTTGCAGTACGTTAACAGCCTCATGAAATATGTTCGGTCCCAAACTTCACTTTTCTCAATGAACTAAACTTAAAAAGCACAAATCAGTTTAATATTTTAAAACTGCTCCTTAATAATAATAAATAGCTGGCTCTTGTTTAGCTCTTTTCATCAGTAGAGCTCAAAGGAGGTCAGTGTCGCTGTGGCTGAATCTTTCCTAAGGCTAAAAAGACAAAGTGAGCAGCTGTGGAAATTTTCTTGGAGAACATTAACTGGTTTAAAGGAGAAATCCTAACCTCCTTTGCTGGTGGGAAGCTTCAGTGCTTCCTGCTATAAAAATATGCACTGCAGGCATGGTACTGTCAGCAGAATTGAGTCTGGGCAACCTATACTGAAATCTCTGAGAAAGGAGATGTTACTGTTTGTCTTTTTTCAGTAAAGAATGAAAAGGGTAGTGACCAATCTGTTCCGTGTGTACTTGTAAGTTGTTTCACACAATGTAACAAATGGTAAACTTTTTCCTCCTAATAACATCATAGATATTACACCTGACAGAATTTTTAAAATTTGGTTTTCCGTTTAATCACTTAGGCTGTTTGTTAACTTGTACTGAGTTTGGATTGTGGAGCACTTTATTATTGTTTAAGGCACTTCTTGTCACTGGGTTTACATATGTATAGTATGTTTACCCCCTTCCGCGCCACTCACACAGTTAATTGACTTATTATTTCTAAATGGTCAAATTCTGGGGTTGCACTGGTGTAACAGAGCAGAATGTGGCCCCAAGAGACTCGTCAAATGTTTCAGCTATATGGGTCCATCATCCCCTGTGACCAAAGTATCTGTTGGAGGCATCTATCTACCTGGGCAGTGTCCAGTGGCTCCATTGACACCTTCAAGGAACAGTGGGCGTTGTCTGGGGTTCTCTGCTTGGTGTCCCCTTCAGGTTCCCTTTTTTGACTCTTTGACCTTCACACCTGTCCTTGTTATATTTTCTGTTGTCCCCCATAATTATTGGAGTTCCTGGGCCCAGTGGATCCTCTCCACAGGCTGGAGGAGAGTCCTTTAGCCCTGGGTGTACTTGTGCCGGCCCACCTCCCTGGAACTCAATAGGACCCTGTCACAGGCAGTGAACATAAAATGAAACTGTGATGTATGATAAAGCAATTTGTCTCCCAGAATGAAGTTTAAAAAAGCCCTCTCATTTTTGTAAATTCCCGTATTCTAACACTTTTCAGATGTAAACACTAATACAATTTAAAACCCTCTTCTGCCAAGCCAGACTACTTGACCTTTGGTCTTCAGAGATGGAGAGAGATTTTTCCCTAGAGGAGTGTAAATGCATGATATGTGAATAATATTTTATGGTGCTTACAACTAGCACCCTAAGCACTAGACCATCCTTCTTCTCAGATTTCTGCACTTCTTGAATGGGGAGGTAAATCTCAGCCCCATAGCCTACGTAGTGCTCAGGGTCTGGCATCACACGGCACACATTGAGCAATCAGCAACAGCATTGTGGAAGCTTAGCTCCTGCTGGTGCCCTCTGCATGACAATCTCATCTGCTGCTGCTGAGTCAGAGCCTCCTCTCCCTGTGTTCTCAAGCCACCAGCTCCTTGCTTTCCTGGCCCCCCAGCTCTAAGTGTGTAGAGCCTAAAGCAGGGAAAAGCAGCACTGACCAGGCAGAGCAGCAGTGTTGGAGTAATCACCCCTTCTCTTCTTGTCACTTGGCTGTGTGTGTGCCTGTGGATGAGAAGAGATGCCAGAGGCAGGAACATGGCATAAAGCCTCTTTTCTAGACATGCAGGATTTCAAAATATCAGACTCTAAAGTCATGCTGTTTTTATGCATAGAAAACCTATCAATAGTACAGGAGTGAATCTTGCCCATTTTGGGTCTTGGGCATCCTGTGGGACAATTCCACTTATGAGGGAGAAGGAAACTTTATGTGGTAGGTTAACTTAAAAACTGAACCTACTCAGGGGTCTGGACTCTTGCAGTGAGACCTCAGGAGAAGGATTAATGGGCAAAATGCAGGTAAAGCTGTGAAAAGTACAAGATTACAGAGCTGTATATTAAATGTAAGTGTACCACATGGCTATCATACTGTGTGTGTATGTATATACATATAAACATATATATGCATCTAGGCTTTTTCCCAAATTATTCTGAAATGGGTAAGTAGAACAGGGATGATACGTTCTCTTATAGAGATATCTGGATTGGCCAGTTTAGTGGAGCTAACATTAGAACAGAAGAAAGAATAGACAGAACAAAAGTTATCATGATGTAAGCAACTTTTAACTTTTAAAAAATAATATTAGCAAAGAAAAGCTAATTAGAGGGAGAGAATTATGTTCTAATTATCTTGGGCATACAAAATACAAGACATCACAAGCACTTTCATTCCAGATTAGTATTTGCATCGAGACAGACAGTCAAAGATTAAGAAAAAGAGATTAGAGAGGAATCATGTGTCCTGTTCATGCTAAAAGCTCTACTAGTTATTCCATAAATAATTAGCACATAGGGTTTGAGTTTGTAAAGAAAACATGTAAAACAAATCAAGCTTAAAAAAGAGGGGATCCTAGTTTAGCATGCTAATGAAGTTCTTTGAAAAGTGTTGAATAGATCATTTTGCAATACCAAGGTCTCATTAATGAAAACTTATGCAGGAAACTTTATTTGACAAAGTGGAGAGTAGAATTCCTTTCTAAATTAAAAAAAAGGTTAGATTAAAAATCTAAGAAATCTATTAACGAAGATGTAATTAAACATAGGCCAATATATGACTGGAAGCAAACTGTACTTCTGGATCTCATACCTGACTTCGAAGAGCAAGTCTTAATTAAATGCTAATGTCCTTTGTAATTTGTGACACTTTCAGATGAACTGTAAGGGAGTTGGGATTTAGTCTGACAACACATCAGGGCCATGTTACACTTAGGCCATGGCTACACTTGGAATGTGCAGCGCTGGGAGTTACAGCTGTGGTCGTACAGCTGTGTAGGAACAGCGCTGCAGTGTGGCCACACTGACAGCTACCAGCGCTGCAGTGTG
>NC_133770.1:252555217-252568892 GCF_003597395.2 Chelonoidis abingdonii | reverse complement strand
TGTTAGTCTGGATCTGTAAAAGCAGCAAAGAGTCCTGTGGCACCTTATAGACTAACAGATGTATTGGAGCATGAGCTTTCGTGGGTGAATACCCAGGCATCCGACGAAGTGGGTATTCACCCACGAAAGCTCATGCTCCAATAAGTCTGTTAGTCTATAAGGTTCCACAGGACTCTCTGCTGCTTTTATCTTTATCCTGTAAATTCAATGTGAGTAAGAGCTTAAAGCAATGGCCCATCCTCTCCCTTTCAGTTGTTTAGCATAACTTTGTAGTTTTTTTTCCACTCTATTCTGAAAACTGTTGGTAAATACTACTTTTGTTTAATGTAGATGAACTGGGTTTTGACTGTTTTATCTGGGGACCTTTCTGGTCCCTATACACTTTCAAATAAATAGCTCTCTCCCACCATGCCTAGGAGACAGAGAGATGTGACTACGTCAGCCTGTTTGGGTTAAAGGCCTGGGGAAGGCTGCTGTCTTTCCTACCATTCAGTGCCACAGAAGGCCCAGAAGGTACCATTATGGGCAAAGCAGGGCCACATGATGTAAAGGCATAAGGCACCATCAGACATACTGTATGACGTTACTCGATATTCTCTACTTAAGCAACAAGGTTTTGACTTCACTCAGAGGAGAAGAAAACCTCCATTGCTGTATTATGCAGCTGAGGAAACTTTTTCCTTCCCTTAGTACTATAGCCAGTCTGTTGAAGCTTTTCCATGCCATGAACATTAACAAAATGGGATGCTCCAGACTGGATCACACGAGTGGTCCATCTAACTCAGTATCCTGTCTCTGACAGGACCCAATACCAGATGCTTCAGAGGGGAAGGTAGAAGAAGCCTTGCAGAGGACACTTACAAAATATCCCACTCATATAGGAAGTTTCTACCTAAGCCCTGTTGGTTAATGGTTGGTTTTATACCCTGAAGCCTGAGGCTTTATATTCCATATTTAAAACGAAAAACTTTGTATCCTATCTGATGTAACAGAATGTTCTCATTATCCATATCCAGGTAAATGCTCCAGGAGTTGTTGGCATGTGTCTTTTTTTCCATTTGATTTAGTTTAGTTATCATTCAGAGATGAACTGTAGCGTCCCCTCATTAAAATACCGAATGTTGTGGCATAGACTGGCAAACACAAGCAAATCCCAAACTCAGGGTTGTTCTCCCCAATCTCCTGTCTCTCAGCTCTACCAAGACCCTGTGGATCACAGGGTTCCACTCTCTCCCTCCTTCAGTCCTTAGGAACAGCAAGGTTAAAGTACATACAGAGCCATAGCATTAACTTGAGGTTTATCTGAGTCTCTCTCAATACGTGAGCGTGCAGGGCTGGATTCTGATAGTCTTCCTCCTATTTAGTAGCACCCTACTCCATGAGTGGTCCCATTGACTTTACCAGGACATGTATGTAAATCTGTCCCTTAATGTTTTCTGAAAATGGATTGTTATTTGAAAATGCCAGAAAGGAACCAAGAAGAGCAAGGAAGCCAAACCCAGATTTATTTGTGTCCTTTTAATCCATTTAATTACATTTTGAAAATTAATATTACATTCCTGCATGACCACTTTTAACTCCAAGCATTTTTTTTTATGTCCAAAGAATAAACTTTGAAATGAGATTTTTAATGGCGAGCCCGCCGTAACACTAGTATTGTGAGCAGTTCCACCGCAGTGTAGTTCTGACTGTGAGAGAAATGCTAAAGCAGTTTTTGTACAGTGGGAGATGTATTGATGCTGTATAACAAGAGACATCATTTCCACACACCAAACCTGTCTGGAAATGACATTTCCAAAAGAGGATTCAGTCACAAGTGTTGTGGGAACTGTAGCTTGTTTGTGCCGTGTTGTAGCTGGCATTACAGTGGTTGGGGGTGGATCTGCTCTAATCTTCACCAATGCTATTCACTAGTAAATTGACTTAGATTCTTTTGCCAAATAAGGTAATATTTTAATTTAATTATATATATATATATATATATATATAGTGCAAAAAATATTCTCCTCAGCCTAAATTATGGATGGCTCCCTAGAGTTTTCTGGGCTTTGTGTGAAGTAAACTTTGCAGGATCTCAGGCAGATTCCTTTAAATCGCCGAGCCCCTCTAAGGTGGAATGTTTTGCAGTTGGGGATGTCAGAGATGGCTGCGACAGGGGGGAGAGGAGAGTTACAACATCTAATCACATTGTCTCTACAGGGAGTGCCAGAAGGGTTCTAGGAACTGAAGCAGGGGAAGGGAAACATGGAGTATTTCAGCAACTGGGAGAGGTGTGTTTGATGTGAGATTTCTGCAGTTACTGGATGGGTAAGATAATGAAGAGGGCTTGTGAGGGGATGCTGACAAAACTGTGGCCCCAAAAGCACAGGGCCCACTTGGCATGAACATACGTTTCTGACCCTTTTAACGAGAGCATGCACTGGGTCACTTGCACTCTCCAAACAACTCACTTACCTCAGCTTCTTCCCAGATCTTCATCTAAAGGTTAAGACTAATTATAACCTTGACAGAACACATAGAATGAAATCAAGAGTTTGGATTGGTTTCTGGGACAGGCATCAATTCCCTAACAACGCTTGTGACAGCAACTCAGATCAAATTCATCTTCCCTGCAGGCACTCTCAGGGAATGACAGCGCATATGTTAAAAACACAGGTTATAATAACAGTGACACCACTAGACAAAGGCAAATGGCTAAAGTTGTAGGAAGTTTGGATAAGCACCTCAGAGTCTGGAGTTTCTCTTGATGTCCTTCACCAAAATCCATTAAGAACATGCTCTTTTGTGAACCTTTCAGTGGATCCTGGTTTTGTTGCAGGTATTTTAGTACTTTCACTTCCTGTCCTGTCTGGAACCTGGAAGTGAATGCAGGTGAACTAGGAAAAAGTGTGATACACATTTTGAAATTCTAAAAAGACTTGGGTCAGTTCCAATTTTGGGTGAACATTCAAGTCAGTCTCCTTTGGGCTGTTGCTAGGTCTTGTAGGGTCATCTATAAAGGGATTTCCTATCCCTAACCATCTCCAACCTGCTGTAGTTTACTCAGATTGGGTTGAACCTTGTCTCCACCTCAACTAATTTAAGGCTCTGCGCTTATAAAATAAAAAGGATAATATTTTGCTATAATTGCCCAAAACACGGCAGTATCAAAACTGTACAATGCAGTGATTTGGCCAAGAACTTAGAAGTTTGTTTTAATGATGACCCTGCTACTGGACTCTGTGGACAATGAGGCCACAAGGTGGCACCAAAATGTAACTTTCCCAGTGAAGCAAGGAGAAGAGAAGTTAATGCATTCAGTCTCCTCTGTGGAGTACTGAAGTGTTGTCAAGTGGCACCAGGGACATAGAGGTGGGGATGATGCTCTGACTGTGGATCAGGTGTGGGGATGTGTTGCAAGTGCCATGGAAGAGTGGGGCTCTCTGGAGTCATGTAGCCCTAAGGCCAGCTGTGGTACCTAGTATAGCCAAGTTGATTCACCAAACCATGTAAGGCATTCCATCAGGATGTTCACTATTGCCAGAAAGTATTCTGTACCTCCCTCATTGCTGCTTAAAACTTCAACCCAACACCCCTGAATTCTGAGTCATATTTTTAATAGGCTAATTTAGGTAGACTATGGTGATGGCTGGAAGCAGAAGCCCCAAAAGACCTTGAGGAAAAGCTATTCTTGAGAATTCCAATTACACTAACACCAGAAAGTATAGGACATGTGTGAGCAAGCCTGTTCTTGGGAGATCCCAATCCAATTCTCAAGCCAAACATGTTCAGATAAGTATTAAGTAGTATTGTGGTGAATCATTGGTTTTCTGTGTGCTCACCATGACAAATATTCTGATTCTTTTGAGATTTTTCCAGTATTGGCTCTTATAAACCATTTTATCCCACAAATGAAGAAGGCTTAGGAAGAAGAGAGGACAGCAGTGTCTCCTGCTCCAACTATTGTTGGTAGGACTTCACAGGCATAGTACTCCTCTGAGTCTGAATCACTGTGACTCTGGAAGTAATTTTGGTTGCCTCTCTTTTAAGTTCCCAACTTTAGAAAAACGGGGGCAGATTCTCAGAGGTGCTGAGCAGCCAAAGTTCCATCTAATGAGAATGGGATTGACAGGTTCTCTGTATCTCTGAAAATCAAACCCTATTTGTCTAAAGCTGAGCACCCAAAATGGAGGTGGCCAAATGGCAGGACATGTTGAAAATTTGTCCTGTAAATTCTATACAATTAAACTATGTATAGGCTATGGGGCGAGGAGTGTGATTCCCAGCTTGCTAAGACATACTTGTGCTAGCTTTCATGTGAGCTAACATGCTAAAAATGGTAGTGTAGCTGCAGGAGCAAGGCATCAGTAGCATGTGCTAGCCACACCAAGTACATGCCCATGGGGTTCAGGTGGGTTTGTACTCAGGCAGGGGCATCTCTATGTTTTTTGCCACCCCAAGCACGACAGTCAGGGAGCATTCAGTGACGTTTCTGCGGGAGGTCCAACAGTCCCGCGGATTCGGCGGTGGTTCTGTGGGTGATCTACCAGTCCCACACCTTCGGCCGCCGAATTGCAGCAAAACCACGGGACTGGCGGACCTCCCGCAGAAACGCTGCTGAAGGCTTCCTGACTGCTGCTCCCCACCCCCCCGGCTTGCCGCTCCAGGCATGCGCTTGCTGCGCTGGTGCCTGAAGCTGCCCCTGTATTCAGAGCAGTTAGTATGATGTTGCTGCTGCTTGAGCTACTATGGCTGCACTACTATTGTGAGCATGCTGCTCAGATGAGAGCTAGCATGAGTATGTCTTCACAAGTGGAAATCGTGCCTGTAGCTCCAAGTGTGGACATAGCCCAAGAGGTAAACCCAAAGAAGCAGTCCTTAACCTGAATAAAGAAGCTACAAACCTATTAAAGCTGGGGCTGAGGGTATCAGGTGAAAGTTGGAGGGTCCCATTCATTAGAAACCATGGAGAGGGAGCCTCCTTTTATCCCTCAGTTTATTGAAATCATAATATAAACAATCACTTACCAAATTAATTCCAGTAGTTGGGTTAGTGAGAGAGAAAAATAATGTATATCGAAATGCCATCACATGGCTATACTATGGTTATTAAGCCATGACCTGCACTGGGAGAGTGCAGAAAGATGGACAACAGACATCCTCACAGGCTTTCTGGCCTCCAAGGTGGAGGGAAGAGCTGCACCAAAGCAAGGCCGGCCATGGCATCTTTTAATAGATTCAGGCCTGTTTTCACAGGCCAGTACTGAACGTGTTGGAACCATGGCCCTGCCCCTCCCCATGCACCCTGGGGAAATCTAGTATTACTGATGGTGCTAGATTCTCCCCATTCTTGTATTCTAGGAGTGTAAGAGCTGGGATTGTGGCTATCACCTGCGTAAGACAAGGAGAAGCTTCTTGTGTCCTCTCCTCCCAACCCTGACTTTACCCCTGTGCAGAGTGAGTCATACAGTAGAAGAACCTGGCATAAAGCAGCTTTATTGAGAATGCCTAAATTATCAAGACAAAACAACTGGTTCAGTTGGAGACCTTAATATAAATCCTCCAAGAATTTCTGCATAAGATATAGCTAATTTTTGAAGCATCAGCAGGTAGGTAATATCTCTTTAAGGCGATAGCTTTTATTACTAGAAGCATGAACAAAACGTATTGCTCATTGTACTCCACAGCAATTACAAGTCATGCAGACTCTTCATTTTTGTGGTTGAAAGTAGAAAGGTTTCCTGAACAACCTTCCTTGGCAGCAATTTATGCCTGGAAGCAACTTCAAGTAGTAATAAATCAGTTTCTATGTAGGTCTGGTGAGGCATAGTGCAATACTTACTACTTCAAGGGTTGAGGAAATGACAGACATAGCTGCAGTGTCTTTGGCCAGGTCTACACTGCGACTTTAAGTCGGTTTAATGGCCGATATACTGATTTAACGCTGTATCCGTTCACACGACGTCGTCATTAATATCGAGTTAAACGGCTCCTTAAATCGATTTCGGAACTCCTCCCAAACGAGAGGGTGCGCTAAATTCGATAAGTGATAAGCTGGATGGTGATGGGTGGTTATGTGCAAGGTCAACGTATGCTCGGCGGCATCGCCAGAGTAGCGCCTGACGCCTCTGGACAGCATCTGAACTCGGAACTGCAGGGCAGAACGAGAGAAGAGGCCCCGCGAATTTGAATTACATTCCTGCTGCCAGCATGGAGCTGCTGATCGAGCATGGCTGGCGAGCGAGTTAGAAATGAAGAAGGAGTCCAGCAGTAGTACGGGAGGAGTGACTAGGTCTGATCGCTGTATGGGAGTAGAAAAGCTGTTGTATGCCAGCTCGCGTTCCACGAAAGAGAACCGAAAGCGTTGAATAAAGAACTGCCGAAGGTACGACGAGCGCTGGTGTGACAGCATAGACGGGAAGCCAGACTCCAGCAATGGACGCTCATGAAAGGGGAAGGGAGGTCGGTACTGAGGACTCAGCTATCCCAAAGTCACCAGCAGTCTCTGAAAATTATTTGCCATTCTTGCTGAGGCTCCCAATGTCTTGTAGGTTGTAATTACACAGTGTCTGCAGTGGTTCTAGGGAACAGCTCCTCCAGTTATTTCCCCCTCACCACCACGTGAAAAAAAAAGGGAAAGATTGCTGTGCTATGTTGCGTATTGCTCAATGCCTCTGCGAAAAGGCGCCAGAAGGGGTTGTCTACTGCCTTCACAAAGGTGAGGTGGTGAGGCTGTAACCCAGCACCACCCGGGGCAGTGTTTTCTGCCCCATCAGGCACTGTGCTCTCAACCCGGAAGTGGGAACTATGGGATAGCTGAGGAACAGCTACCCACAGTGCACCGCTCCTGAAATCGATGGTAGCTTTGGACCATGGACGCAAACAATTGATTTCGGGATCCCACTGTGGACGCGCTAAACCGATTTTATTAGATCTGTTTTGTAATATCGGTTTAAGCTAATTCGAAATAATCGTGCAGTGTAGACGTACCCTTTGTGCAAAGTTGCCTTCCACCCCTGCTGGATTATAGCCTGCAAATCTGTATTTTAGAAAGAAAAGGCTTTTTGGAGGTTGACGTTTTTATACATACTGCATGCTGGAAAAAGGGATTGTCACTGTTCCCTTGGTTTTTAAAAACAGCAGTTGGGTCTGTCAATCTTGGTATAATGGATTAAAATAACCTGTGTATGAATTTAGTGTTTGTGAAAGGTGGTGTATTAGCAGCCCCAGAGACTGAAGCCCTCTGTCCACAGAACAGATACAGCATGGGCAACAGCACAAGCTTCCTCCCCCAACTCTCTATGATATGCTCCAACCTTAACCTGAAGGGAGAGCAAGTGAGGAAAGGATAATTTAGTATCATGTCCATTCTGTTTTTGATATTGCTGCTAGTTACTGCTGAATGTGGGGGCTTTGTGTGATATGAATATCTGCCCTTGGTAAATGGACTACGCCCACCAAACTTTCTCCGTATAAGTCACTGAACAGCCATCAAACGTAAACAACTTTTGGTTGCTATTGCTTAGATGGAATTTTAACTGGTGTCCTAGAGGCGAAAGATTTTATATCCTGTTTGTACTTCCCTGTGTCATCCAGTCCCCTATGATCCATTCTGCTGAGACCTGCAGAATGGATCCTATATTAACTCACTCCTATATTAACTCACTCAGGTGCTGTTCCTGGAAGTGGTGATTTAGCACAGCTGGGGATAACTGCAGAGATGGTCAGTTTATTTAAGACTAGTCTAATACTGATTTTAAAAGACCATGAAGGTCAAAGAGGGGGAGACACAGTGGAATAGAATATGAAATAGAGGACATCAGAAATCTCTAGAAGACCTCTGGAAATAGATATATCCTGTTTTTGGGGGAGTGTGATTGTTTGCTAGTTAAAGCTAGCTACTTTTTAATTTAGACCAGTGGTTCTCAATGGCTCGCATACCAGGCCCCCCTTTTCCATACCAGAAGTTCACTGAGATCTCATTTCCCCCAGCCAGACTGCCCTCCCATTTAGCAGTAAGGGAAGGGAGGTGTGGTCATGACTTCCGGGTTGAGAACACATGGTTTAGACAGGACCGGTGCAAGGAAGTTTCGTGCCCTAGGCTAAACTTCTGTCTTGTGCCACCGCCCCCTGCTAACCCTGCCCACACACCCCGTGGCAGCTAATCACACCCACCTGCCCCTCCCACCCGAGTCCCCCACCCGTGGCAGCTAACCCCATCTGCCATGGCAGCTAATCCCCCCACCCGGAGACCCCCCCCTCGCAGCAGCTACCTTGCCTTGAAAACCCCCCCTCCACGGCAGCTAACCTGGCCTGGGGAGCCCACGCAGAATCTAACCCCGCTCCCCTCCACGATAGCTAACCCCGGCTGGGGAGCCCCCTCAATGGCAGCTAATCCCACCTGGGGAGCCCCCCCGTGGCATCTAACCCTGCCCGCTGGGGCAGCTAACCCTACCCAGGGAGCCCCCACCCCACGGAAGCTAACCCCGCCCACCGCAGCAGCTAACCCCGCCCGGGGAACCCACTCCAGTTCTCCTCTGCTGAGCACGCCGGTGCTGCTCTAATTCTCCTCCCCTCCCAGCTTGCAGTGCCGATTGGAGGAAACTTAGAGCGGGGGCTGTGTGATCAGCGGAGGAGGCAGAGTGGAGGTGATCTGGGGTGAGGACTGGTTCCCCTGTGTGCCCCCCCCCCCCCGTTACTGCAGGTGGTCCTCCCCGTGCTCCAGCTCACCTCCACTCCACCTCCTCACCTGAACGGGCTTTTAGGTGCCCTCAACCACTAGGCGCCCTAGGCAGCCACCTAGTTTGCCTAAATGGTTGCACCGGCCCTGGGTTTAGAGTAGACTATGTTTTGGTTTTCTAGAATACTTTAGAAGTGATTGGAATGCAGTCTGTGATGCTGGCAGACCAGGTGCCAGCTCTTTAGGCCTCAGCAAAGCACTGACAAATTCATTCTTGGAAACCAGTCTGTTTCATCTGTGTGTTAGTATGGTTATGATGGGTATTGGACTCACACCCAGTGCTGGCTCTAGGCACCAGCAAACCAAGCATGTGCTTGGGATGGCACATTTTCAGGGGCTGCATTCTGGTCAATTTTTTTTTTTGCTTCAGGCGGCAAAAGCCTAAAGCTGGCCCTGGCAGCAGCAGCGCGTCGTGTGGGGGAAGCACCCTGGGGCCGCTGCGGTTTGTGCCATGGGGGAGGAGCGCCTGCACCTTGAGGCTGGGATGGGCAGGCTCAAAGCGAGGGACACTCAGGCTGGAGGCCGCCCCGCAGAGCACATGGAGACTCCTGCAGGTGCCACAGAGAAGCCACCCCCCAGTGCCACGGCCGGGGCTGGATGAAGCGGCCCAAGCCACCCAGGGACTGCGGCAGGGCAGCTAGAAGCAGCAGCAGCAATGGGGCCAGAGAGGGCAGGGTGCTGCTGTGCAGGGCCCACATCCCACTCTCGGGGCTCTGCTCCCTATGGAGCTGCCTTGCCCTAGCTCCTCAGCTCCCTGCCTGGGCAGTCCCACAGCTCTGCCCTCCCAGGTCCCGGCCGGTCCTGGAGGCGGGAGCCCTGGCTGGAGGGACCCTGAGCTGAGCCCCACTGCTTATGCCGATCCAGCCAGTGCCGAACCAGCTGGAGGTGAGGGGGGAGTGGGTGGAGTCAGCACTGGTGCGGGGGGGAGCCCAGGGCTGGGGCAGCAGGGGATGCAGGTGGGGTAGGGTGTGTGGGGGAGAGCCCAGGGCTGGGGTGGCAGGGCATGCAGGTTGTGGGGGGTGAAGAGAGAGCCCAGGGCTGTGGTGGCAGGGGGTGCAGGTGGGGGGGCACTGGTGGAGTGGGGGGTGAGAGCCCAGGGCTGGAGTGGAGGGCAGCCAAAAATTTTTTTGCTCGGGGTGGCAAAAAACCTAGAGCTGGCCCTACTCACAACAATGTGTTTAGACATTACGAAATACTTGTAAGTTGAGCATGCATTCATCTCATATCTTTATCATGTGCTATGAGATAATATTTAAGTTTCTGCTTTATAACTATAAAAAATGTTTGCTCTGAAACATTTCAGAATAGCAGCTGTGTTCGTCTGTATCCACAAATAGAACAGGAGTACTTGTGGCACCTTAGAGACTAACAAATTTATTTCAGCATAAGCATTTGTGGGCTACAGCTCACTTCTTCAGATGCATAGAATGGAACACACAGACAGGAGATATTTATACATGAAAAGGTGGAAGTATGCATAGCAAATGGAAGAATCCAATCAATTGAGATGAGCTATCGTCAACAGGAGAAAAAAAACCTTTGAAGTGATAATTGAGATGACCCATAGAAGGTGTGAGGAGAACTTAACATAGGGAAATAGATTCAATTAGTGTAATGACCCAACTATTCCCAGTCTCTGTTTAGGCCTGAGTTAATTGTATCTAATTTGCATATTAATTCGAGTTCAGTAGTCTCTCTTTGGAGTCTGTTTTTGAAGTTTTTTTGTTGCAAAATTGCCACCTTCATGTCTGTCACTGAGTGGTTAGAGAGGTTGAAGTGTTCTCCCACTGGTTTTTGAATGTTATGATTCCTGATGTCAGATTTGTGTCCATTTATTCTTTTGCATAGAGACTACCCGGTTTGGCCAATGTATATGGCAGAGGGGCATTGCTGGCACAAGATGGCATACATCATGTTGGTAGATGTGCAGGTGAATGGGCCCCTGGTGGCGTGGCTGATGTGATTAGGTCCTATGATGGTGTCACTTGGTGTTTATCTCTGTCTGAGGGATTGGAGAAAATATGGTTGTATCTTAGAGCTTGGCTGTAGACAATGGATTGTGTGGTGTGTCCTGGATGGAAGCTGGAGGCATGTAGGTAAGTATAGTGGTCAGTGAAACTGTGAACCTGTCAGGGATCCTCTCCTGCCCATCAAGAAGGCCTATCAAAACTAAATGGGCTATCAAGGAACATCACAGTACAAAGACTTTGTTAATTGCCCTCTTGCACCCGTGAAGAGGCTACATGCAAAAGGGCTTCTCTCATCAGCTTGACTCTGGAAGAAGCAAATAAAAATAACTGACAAGAAAATTGTTCATCTCTTTTGCTGTTTGGACTCTCTTAAGGGCCAGAGATACAAAACAGAAACAGATCCCCTGGGTCGACTTGGGTTAGTCGTAAAAGACATTCAGAGCTGACAGACTACTTCAACTCTGTCACCCTTTAAAACCATAGACTGTAACTCATTTGTGTATATGTGTCTGCCTGCTTTAACCTTGTAATAACTCACTTCTTTTCTTAGTTAATAAATCCTTAGATACTTTACTATAGAATTGGCTATAAGCGTTGTCTTTGGTGGGAGATCTAAGGTACAAATTGGCCTGGGCAGGGGCGGCTCCAGGCACCAGTATGCCAAGCGTGTGCTTGGGGCGGCAAACCACTGCGGGTGCTCTGCCGATCGCTGCGAGGGCGGCAGGCAGGCTGCCTTTGGTGACTTGCCTGCGGAGGGTCTGCTGGTCCTGCGGCTTCGGTGGACCTCCCGCAGGCAAGCCGCCGAAGGCAGCCTGCCTGCCGTGCTTGGGGCAGCAAAATGTCTAGAGCCGCCCCTGGGCCTGGAATAAGTGATTGATCTCTTGGATGTGGGAGCAAACTGAATATTTTGTGATCTTGGGTGTATAGCATCCATCTATTACTAAGCCCGGCTAGCCTGGGTGGCAAGATAGATAAGAATGACCAAGGGGACAGTCTGTGACACCAGGCTAAAACTTACAATGCTTCAGAAGTTCACATTTATTACCGGGTTGGGGAAATCTAGTTACAGGACATACCACCACTTTGGAGTGTCTGCCCTGCTTCTTGACAGTTTGCCTTGAGGTTGGCAATCATGGCTGTGAACCATTCTAGACAGCATGATAGGGTCTACCTATCACAGCTACACCTCCTTATGGCTAGTGTGAGGCACCATCTGGAGTCCCTTTCCACTGGTTTTTCACACTGTGGCCCCTCTCTCTGACTCAAGGAGCTCCATCTTCATAACTCAGCTCTCCAACCAGGTCACTATATAGTCTCTTGCCTCCTGCTTCCGGGGTAGCAAAGCCCCACTGGACAGGCTGTCTGTATGCCATCTCAGGTACTCTTCTTTCTGAACTCCAGGGCCTATGCCACTTTACCAGTGGCTGATAGGGGAAACCAGGCCCTCCCTCTACATTGGGGTCTAGCCCGTGGACCCTATAACCAGCAGTCAGCACTACTCCTTCCTGCTGTTTCCCTGGGCTTCTTCCTACTGCACCTCCTCAGGCTTTCTTCCCCTCATCATCTCTGGGTTGACCCTTCTTTCGGGGCTAGGATCCCAGGGCTTATTCTCCCCCTTTAGTTTCCTCCTTCTCCCAAGTCAATTTCCTTTCCCACCAGAGAGTGTTTGTACCCTTCCTCCCTGTAGCCTCTTCCTTAGGGTTACCAACTTTGGTTGGATGAATTCCTGGAGGTTTCATCACATGAAATTATCTTTAATTAAAGATTAATCTTTAATTCCCAGAGACTCCAGGACAATCCTGAAGTGTTGGCAACCCTACTCTTCCTGCTCTCACTTCCTGGATTTATAATGGTATCACAGCTTCTCCCTCAGCTAGGCGTCAACTGCCACTAAGTCCTATCAAGCTCTGGTTCCCTTCCAGGTGTGGCAGCTAAGATTTAATTAGCCCCTTCTGGTCCACATTAACCCAATGAGGCTTTTGTGGGATGGACACCCCATCACAGTGTTATGTATTATTTATACAACACCATAGGTGTTCATGTGTCGCTTGACAGACACATAAAAAGCCTGATCCCTGCCCAAACAGCTTACATTGTACATGGACAAAATACAGGGAAAGGACGGACAGACAGATTAATAATAACAGTTTCCTGCTTTTGTGACCACAGTGATTTCTTTCTAGCACCCTCACATTTGGAGGCTTGTGCTTCTGAGAAGAAAGTAAATCACAATCAAGTAAGAACCATGTCTGCCTGTCTAAACTGCACAGGTGGCATTGTTAATCTGTGGAGGAGAAGGATTCCTGATGTATCAGCGATTGTATTGTGCTTCAGCTGCTGTAGAAAGTTAATAGTAAATAGTGCTGTTGCTATACTGTTGCTGGAGGGGGATTTTTTTTTATTAAATTCCTAAATCATGCATAAGAATAAAAGTAGGTTGTGTGACAAGTGAAACTGAAAGATGTCAAGAAGATACAGTTTCAGGGGAACTTAAAACACTTGAGTGTCTTGGAGGAGCAGAAAGATGGAAGTACGCTGAGGAATGGAGAATGAGGCCCCGAATAGCCTTTGTAAACCAAGCAAATGGATGAGAACTACTTAAAGAGCTGAGGATTGGAAACAACAGGGAGCAGAAAGGCTGAATCGGAGTGTCAGGGCTTGGCTACACTGGAGAGTTGCAGCGCTGGTGATGGGGTTACAGCGCTGCAACTCACTCTGTGTACACACTTGGAAAGCCCAGCCAGCGCTGCAACTCCCTGGCGGTACACCTGGTCTGCTTGGGGTGTAGCGATTCCAGCGCTGGTGATGCAGCGCTGCTCATCAGGTGTGGACACCAACAGCATTGTTATTGGCCTCCAGGGTATTAGGAGGTATCCCAGAATACCTTTTCGGCCACTCTGCTCATTGTTTCACACTCCACTGCCATGGGCTCAGGTGATCCGCCCTTTAAATGCCCCGGGAATTTTAAAAATCTCCTTCCTGTTTG
>NC_133770.1:252349523-252551672 GCF_003597395.2 Chelonoidis abingdonii | reverse complement strand
TGCAGCGCTGGTAGCTGTCAGTGTGGCCACACTGCAGTGCTGTTCCTACACAGCTGTACGACCACAGCTGTAACTCCCAGCGCTGCACATTTCCAAGTGTAGCCATGGCCTCAGTGTCAGCTAAACCAGGGCCAGGGCAAGGAAGTTTCGCGCCCTAGGCGAAACTTCCACCTTGCGCCCCCCCAGCCCTGCAGCAGCTCCCTGCCCCCCCCACCGCTTTGAAGTGTGCCCCGGCCCCCGTGGCAGCTCCTCGCACCCCGCGGCAGCTCCCCACCCCCTGGCCCGTGGAGCCCTGTGGTACCTCCCCAGCCCAGCTCACCTCTGCTCTGCATCCTCTCCAAGCACTACTGTGCAGTGGAACCCCTGGGCTGCCGGCTGCCAGCGGTGCGCTGACCCAGGGGAACCCCTGGGCTGCCAGCGGCGCACTGACCCAGGGGAACCCCTGGGCTGCCGGCAGTGCGCTGACCCAGAGGAAGCCCTGGGCTGCCCGCTGCCGCCAGCAGTTCAAACTCCCTCTCCATCCCAGCAGCAGCGGCCGCTCAACCACTTAAAAAAAAATTTGGGGGTGCTGCTTTTTGGCGCCCCCAAATCTTGGCGCCCTAGGCAACCGCCTAGTCTGCCTAAATGGTTGCACCGGCCCTGGCTAAAACAGAGAAGATCAAAATACTGGGAGTGTGGGGGAGTGGGAATGAATGCAGCAGAGAGAGCAATGAACAGGAGAACATGGAAAGAGACTCAGAGTAGTTCACAGTTTCAAACAATAGTCTGCATAGCTCA
Source organism: Chelonoidis abingdonii (assembly GCF_003597395.2). Classification (NCBI taxonomy): domain Eukaryota; kingdom Metazoa; phylum Chordata; order Testudines; family Testudinidae; genus Chelonoidis; species Chelonoidis abingdonii. The sequence goes on along the minus strand of NC_133770.1, from coordinate 252,550,895 downwards.
GTTAACTCAACGCTGTGTTTCCAGTACACTTGGACTGGTGAGCATCTGAGTATAATGAGCATTGTCCTTTTGCAATGGATACCAGGTAGGGCCCCAGTATTACGCTGGGGGCCATGATTATAGCTGTTATGTGTGTGCAGGGTGCCACGGAGCCAATGGGTCTTAAAAAGGCTCCAGAGGCCTGTGCTAGTGCATCCCAGTGCAGGGACTGGATCCTAGGACTGTGTGTATGTTTAAATTATGCAGGTGATGCTTTTATGTTTTAGTAGTTAATGGTCCGTATTGTGTTTATAAACTTGCTATTATCCTGGCGAAATCACAGGTGCAGTATTTGTACTTGTCCTTACTCGAAGAGCTAACAGCTTCAAGGATTTGTCACTGCTTTTCCATAGGGCAGCAAGGAAAATATTGTAGTTTTCTAAATTAAAACATTAAATAATAAATGTTAAGCAAACCAACACAGATGACATCAAAAGAACTTCAAGGGGCTTGAGTGGGTGTCAGTTTTGACGTTGACATTAGCTCTTAGACTTGGTCTACACTGGGGAGAGGAAGGATCGGTCTAAGTTATGCAACTTCAGCTACGCGAATAACATAGCTGAAGTCACAGTACTTAGACCTACTCACCAGGGTGTCTTCACTGCGGTGAGTTGACTGCTGCCACTCCCCCATCAACTCCACCTGCACCCTTCGCTCCGGTGGAGTACAGGAGTCGATGGGAGAGCACTTGGGTCGATTTACCGCATCTAGACTAGACACGATAAATCGACCCACGTTGGATCGATCACTGCCCGCTACACTACTTAACATCGGAAAGAAGGGGGTTTATACTCATTTAAGTGCTAAAGTTTCGAAAATCAGGCCTGGTTATGTAGGACTCTTCACAATTAAAGCTCCTTACTATTCATTTTCTTGTTTCTTTAAAAAGCTTTTGTCAGTCCACTCTGACTTTTGTACTATTGTTTACATAAAGTGGCTTCCCTCTATATTTTTTTGTATGTGGGAAAAAAAATCTGTAGATTACCAGATTGTCCATAGAATTTCATCACTTCCAGAAAAAGCAAAAAGAAGAAAGCCACTTAATATAAACCACAGACAAAAATCCTGCTTGATACAACAAAAATGTGATTTCTGAACCACAGTGCAATACAAAATATTCATAATTTTTGGGGGGATGAAATCCAGTTACACAGAACCAGTTCGCACTGTTGTTGACTTTGTTTCTAGCAAAAGCAATTGCTAGCAGTGTGTATGCTAGATGAATGCAGAGAAATGAAGGAAAAAAACCTCACAGGCTTTAAAACTGTAAGTGAAGGATTGACATAGTGGTCACAGGAGGCCCAGCTGTTCATAGAATTCCTAGCTTGGCCTTAACTGACTTATTAAAGGCGGCTTTGTTGCTCCTGAGCTGTCACTGATTTCTCATTCCAAGGTCACTGGTCAATAAATTTGTTCTGTAGCAATAACTGACCATTGTTTATTCCAGCCTTTTGGTGCAGATAGATGTGTAATGACTCATGATTTAAATTTACAGCTTATCACTGATTTCACACACTTCTTGATCAATAGGAATGTGATATGCAAAGAAAGCCATGCACCTGAGAAGCGTACCACAACCCTCGTAAATTACTGTCTACTGGTACTTTTGAGGAGATTACTGAAATCAAAAGATAATTAGCCTGAAATCCATTTAACAAATAACAGACCATGATCTGATTTGTATTTGGTTCAGCTGCAGGATTTAGACCACTGTCCACAGTTCTCAGTGCAGTGTATGCTGTTATACTCTCCATGCATATAAGTTTCTTATTCTGGACAGAACAAAGATATATTGCTCCTACAAATCAGATCAGTTTTGCTCATCTCTTCATATTGACTAGAAGCGGAGTTCGGTGTTGGTTTCTTTAGTGGTACCTTTCAATCAGTAGGTGTTTTTTGAAAGGATTGAGATTGATTATCTTTAGTTTTCTACTCTGCAGATCATTTTGGATAGAAATTTGATCTTGTCCATGCACACACCTGCTACCGTTGGAAAAAAAGCAGGATGATGTACTTATATCACATGAAAATGTTGAAATTCTTTCCTCTCCATCAGTAACTGGGGAGGATGCTAAACAACATCTACTAGCGATCAACATTTTTAAATCATCAGGCCTGGATAACTTGCACTCAAAGCCCTAAAGGAGTTGTTTGAGGAGATATGAGGGGGTTTGTAATAAATCTTGAAATACGGGGACATTCCAGAAGACTTGAAGAGTGCTAACCTTTTGCCACTATTCCAAAAGGGCAAGCGGGGTGAACCAAGTAATTATAGGCCAGCTAGCATGATATCAATCCCTGGCAAAATAATGGAAAATCCGATATGGGCTTAATTAATAAAGAATTAAAGAATGTGAATATAATTAATGCCTGTCAGCAAGTTTTATGAAAAACTGGTCTTATTAAACAAACCTCAATTCATTTTTGTTGAGATTACAAGCTTGGCTGATAAACATAACTACCTAGATGTAATATATTTAGACTTCTGTAAGGCATTTGATTTAGTAACACACAACATTCGGATTAAAAAATTAAACCTATACAGTATCAATACAGTGCATGTTAAATGGATTAAGAATTGGCTATCTGACAGATCTCAAAAAGTAGCAATTTGTGGGAATCATCATGAAATGGGGGCATGTCTAGTGGGGTTTCACAGGGATCAGTGCTACGCCTGATCCTATTCAACATTTTATATCGAGAATCCGGAAGTTAATATAAAATCACCGCTGGTAAAATGTGCAGATGACAGCAAGATTGGCAGATGGTAAATAACAATGAGAACAGGGCAATCAAATGGAGCAGTGCTACTCAGATTGAGGCTTGTGAGCCGCAACTGGCTCTTTATTGTGTTTCCTGTGGCTCTTTGCAGCATATGAGATTAAAACAATCTCAGGGTATGGCTACACTGGCACTTTACAGCGCTGCAACTTTCGCGCTCAGGGGTGTGAAAAAATACCCCCCTGAGCGCTGCAAGATACAGCACTGTAAAGGCTCAGTGTAATCAGTGCCGCAGCACTGGGAGTGCGGCTCCCAGCACTGCAAGCTACACCCGTAGAGGATGTGGTTTACGTGCAGCGCTAGGAGAGCTCTCTCCCAGCGCTGGTGCTCCGACCACACTCACACTTCAAAGCGCTGCCGCGGCAGCGCTCCGAAATTTCAAGTGTAGCCATATCCTCTGTGATTAACCAGTCAGGATGCTTTTGCTATGTTATTAACCAAATGTAGTTGATAATAAAACATGGTCATTCATTTTGCTAAATATTTCCCTTGTCATACTGGGGAAAATAGGAATATATACTGATGATGAGTTCACATTACTGTTTCAGAGCGGTAGCCGTGTTAGTCTGGATCAGCAAAAACAATGAGGAGTCCTTGTGGCACCTTAGTGACTAACATATTTATTTGATTTGTTAGTCTCTAAGGTGCCACAAGGACTCCTCGTTGTTTTCACACAGCTGTGACTCTTTTGGGTAATGTTCATTGCTAATTTGGCTCTGAATCAGTGAGGTCTGAGTACCACTAGATAGAGTGATCTGGGTCACTTAAAAAGCAGAGCTCATTCAAACAAAATGAGTTATAATACAGCCAAATGCAAGGTCATACATCTAAGAACAAAGAATGCAGCCATATCTACAGAATGGGGGACTATATCCCGGGAGCAGTGACTCCAAAAAGGATCCAGGGTGGTCTTTGTAACTCAATCTAAGCTCCAGTGTGATGCTTTGACAAAAAGGGATAATATGATTCTTGGCTGTATAAACAGGGGAATAGGAGTAGAGAGGTGATTTTTTTACTTCTGCATGTGGCATTGGTGAGACTAGTAGTAGCATATTGCGTTCAGTTCTGGTATCCACATTTTAAGAGAGCTGGAGCAAATACATCACAGTAAGACACTTCCAGAGTTCAATCTATTTAGCTGATCAAAAAGAAAATTGAAAGTAATTGCAGTGTGTAAGTACCTTCATGGGGAGAAAATAACAGCTACAAAAGGCTTTTTCGCCTAGCAGAGAAGAGCATAACAAGACCCAATGGCTGGAAACTAAAGCCAGACAGATTATAAATATTGCCTTATTGTTAATTTGAACACTGAGGGTGATTAAACATTGGAACAAACTACCAAGTGGTGGATTCTTCATCTCTTTGAGTCTTGATTTGAGGACATGATGCCTTTTTGGAAGGTATACTTTAGTCAAACACAAGTTGTTGGGCTCAATACAGGGGTAACTGGGTGAAATTTAATGTCCTGTGATATAGAGGAAGTCAGACTAGATGATCTCATGGTCCACCCTGGTCTTAAAATCTATTGTTATATATCTTATAAAAAGGTTGAACTATGGAAATGAAGATATAGAGATTCTTTACACTGAAGACAGCAATGTCATATTAGTTTTATTAAGCTGTTATTTTTCTCATAGCCTTCTTTTGGGGTTTTTGGACAAAATTGGCCCTTGGCAGATTGGGAATTGTGTGTATCTTGTCATGTAATAGGTGGTCTTCTCTACTCTAGTAAGAGTAACTATTGTGGTGCAAAGAACACTGAGTGAGTGAACAAAGTTTGGGCACAACATTGAACCTATACCTATGTCTTCAAACCTGAACCTATTTACAGACTTGTATCAGCTCTCCTAAAACAACCCCTTAATTCTACTTTGATACTCTACCAGACCCTGACTCCTGGCCTTGTAGAATATGTTGTCAGTCCATTTCAGGTTTTCTGCCACTCTGAGGCTGCCCTATGAGTTATGCCACAAAGTTGAGCAACATGCCTCTAGCAAGCCCCTAGAAGGTCCTTCTATTTCTGAATCGGAGCTGTTTTGATTGGACAAATTGTATGTTTCAGTTCCCACAGTGAATGAGAGGATAGGACAAGAATCAGAGGTGAAATGTTGGCCCCATTGAAGTCAGTAGAAAAACAAATATGAAATCAATTGTATGGTTTCAGGTTTCCAATGGCCACTTCAAATGTGTGGTTGTTCTGTATGGTAAAATCTGATAGCTAGACTATGCATGGAGCATGAACGATTTGGGATGAAAACATAGTCAAAGCAAATTCATGTATAAATTTGAATAAATATTTGTATAATTCCTCCCTGTGCCCAATAGACTTTAAGAGATGATTTTCAGTAAAATTTTTGACATGCATCTGTGTCACTTATTTTTACTTGCACCTGGGAAGATAGATGCACATGGCAAGATTGGGGATTTGCATTCACACATCCAGCAGTGTGCATAAAGGCCTGGTTTGCATGAGCAAAATGAGAATCCATATTTTAGCAGTAGCCAGCAACGGTACAATTGTACTGTTGGAGCAATGGTGTAAGTGCTAGTGTAGACCTCTGGGATTTTTACCACCCTGTCAGGAAGAAATTTTCATTACTTTGGGGATATTTAAAGGCACAAATAATAATTAGGCATCAAACTCCCATTTTTAATTAGACATCAAACTCCGACTGCTATTTGGTAAACTGAAAGTGATTAAAATATGTAAGTCCAGTTTAATTTGTAACTACTACTACTGGTAGTTGCTGGAACTAATTTTGCTAGTGTAGAAACACACGAAGTAATCCTCTATATGTATGCCTACAAATGTACTTAAAATTGCAGCATAACTAAGCCTGGCAACACGCATCTGAGGTTGGCAGATATTATTATCATGCAGCTATTGTACTCATCCTACTCTGCAGAAGATCCACCATTGTCTGCTTGCTTGCTTGTCTTATGTCAAAATATCTGCACTGGACAGAGCCCTTAGCATTCATGTTTAATACATTATTCAGTTATTGATTGTGTCATAATTCTCAGCCTATAAAATGCCAGTTAATAAAGTCTTCTTAATTACCTCAAACTACTCCTAGATATCAAATAGTCATTAATAACTGCTGGACACAACTATAAGAAAAAAACCAAGACAGTACAAAGTTCTGCTTGAGCAGATGAGTTTAAAAACTAGCATATGATTCTAATCAGTCATTTAAGAGCTTTCTGTGATTGTTATAGTAAGAGAACAAGTAGTAGTAATTTTGCGATGAATCACAAATGGAAGCACTTTAGTATAACAAACCAGTCAATTACTATTCATTACCATCATCTAGAATTAACATAACATGCTTTGTTACTGCGTTTTAGATTTCATTTGCAATGCAGGATGGCAAAATTGTTATCATCAACTACTCTTACTGCAAATCAGCTAACCTTTTATTTTTTTCATCGACATGAGGAACTTATTTCCAAAGTAGCTGTTGATGAGATTCCACTTGGCCAGGCAGGCTTCAATAGTTTTGATTGTTTGACGGAGTTTGTTTTGATTTGTCCACTTGCATTCAGTACATAGGAGCAGGATTAGAATCTACATTTAAATTGCACACATGGATTTCTGCTTTGTCCATAAATGAATGAAAAATAATTATTGCATGCTCAGGTATGCAAAAAGTAGATAAATATACCGTTTGAAACTGTTCACATATATTCTATACCTGTCCCTCTTACATGCCAAAAGGTATATTCTTAATCACAGAAAAGGAAAATATTCCTCTTTTATATATTGCATTTCACAGAACTGTTTCTGTAGTTGATGGGCCATGCATGACACATACAGTGGTTTAATGGCTGGAGCGCTGGACTAGAAATCAGGAGACTTGGGGTTTGTTCCTAGTTCTGCTGCTGGCCTGCTGAGTCACTGTGAGCAAGTCACTTCACTGCTCTGTGTCTGTTTCCCCAGCTGTAAAATGGGGATAATGATATCACCTCCTCTGTAAAGTGCTTTGTGATCTAGTGATGAGAATGATAATGTGAGGTGGTGGTGTTGTTTGTTATAGAAACTGATGTTGCATCAGTTTTATAAAACAACATTGAAAAGACATGCCTTGAGCTGTCTCTGTCCTGTGAGTTACTGAATGCCTTTGTTGAGGTCTGAGTAGAAACATGAAATTTATAATACTTTCCTTTCTTCAGTGCTTGTTTTGAATAAGAGTCCTATTCACCAGAAATTACATTTGGTCTCACTAGATGCAACGTAGTTATTCATTGAAAACAAATCCAGATGGCCAAATAGTGCCCTTTATATCTTCGTGAAAGACAAAATTGACTGGAGATAGATTAGGGACAGTGGCGGTAGTTAAAGATCCTTCCCCCGCCATAAACAAACCCTGAATGGAACTTTATTAAGTTAAAAAATGTTTAGTTATTCCCCTCTCCGCTTTCTATTTTATTTTGGCTTTCACCTACTCCTTTTTTTCCACAGAACTGGAAATACTTGATTACCACAAGAGAGGCTTTTGTGATCTTCCTGGTCTGACCAGAAACAAGCAGTAGCCCAAGAAATCCAGTTCTCATGGGACTTCCAGCCCAGTTATTCAGAAGCCACCAGGTTTGGCTTGTTCATTATAAGCATTTTAATTTTTCAGGTGCTTATCTCATTACTAAGGAAGAGGTCATGTAAATTCTATCTATCTTTGGTGCTTATATGACTTGTATTACCATACTGTCTGAATACTTCACAATCTTTAATGTATCCCTCACAATACCCTTGTGAGTAGGGAAATACTATTATCCCCATTTTATTGGTGGGGAACTGAGGCACAGAGCGACCACATGACTTGCCCAAGGTCACGTGCAGAGTAGGGAATTTAATGTTCATCTGCTGAGACTGGTACCCTAACCACTGGACTATTCTTCCTTTCTATATTGAGTTTCCACATTTTATCCTGTTCTTCATCTGAGGAAACAATTGATGAATCCAAAATAACCAATTCCATGCTATGGAAAAGCTCCTTTTTGCAAAGTACTTGTCTCTAAGTGACACTTTAGTTTAGACACAAGTGCTTTTAATATATCTCCGATCTTTGGAGAGAAAAACAAGGGAGAAGACTTCGCTGGCAGTATTATTGGCAAGATAATTATATGGAGTCCTTATATAGCTCTTTTATATAAAACCTGCTGTTCAGGTATAGTGAAACATATCAAGTGACAACTTGAGAAACCAAAAATAGTGGTGGCTTTTTCTAAGGAACATGATGCAGAATTGTAGTCAGTGGGCCAAATTCTGCTTTCATTGTAAATCCAGGATAGGTACGTTGCTCTTCATGGAGATGTCCCAGATATACGTTGGTAAAACTCAGAGTTCAGTTCAGCTTCATGCTGGGGATTCCATGAGAGTGTCTTTTTAACTCAGGAGACTGCTCTGAAAAGGGGACCTTGTAGATAGGCTGCATTACAACTTAAGAAATTAAACATCACTTTCAAGAACTAAAATAACATTGTATGGTTTCAAGGTTTTCTGGGCCTGATTCTGATCCAATATGGGTGTAAAACAAAGAAAACTCGCTTGAGGTCACCCTGGTGTCAGGAAGATCAGAATCACTGTCTCTGGATCTACTTTGCATGATGGTATCCAAACGCCTAGAAGTGTCTGTCCTGTGATGACATCACCTACTAAGCCAGTGGTTCCCAAACTGTGAGGCATGCCCCTTTAGGGAGGTGCAGAGGAAAGTTCAGGGGCCACACAGTGGGCCAGCCCCCATGGGCGGCAAGGAGGTAGTGCCACCCGCCCCACTCTCCTGCCAGCAGCAGCTTCACTCTGGCCCCTGCTCCAACCTGAACCCACTTCTACCCTCATTCCTTCTCTGTCCCCAGTCCTGCTCTGCCTCTAGCCCTTGCTTCTCCCTTATCCCCAGTTCAGCCCCTAGCTTTGCCTTCAGCCCAAGCTCCCCTGCTGAGCCAGCTGTGCAGTAATAGAGGACGTGTGGACAGATTCCATTACTGGTAAGGGGAGGGAGGTACGACAGGAAAAGTTTGGGCACCACTGTGCTAGCTGATTCCCATGCATATTACTGATATGAGCCAGCTTACATATTTTTATTGTTATTGTTACTGCTATTTATATAGTGACATAGGTTTTCATGACACTTTACAGATGAACAAGAAAAACAAATTAGTCTTAGAGCAGATGTAGCTTCTGCTTGTGCGTAACTTGAAAGCATGTTGCTGGAGTGATGTCACAGAGACACTTCTCTGATGAGAAACCAGATCCTTTTGATATGATTTTTAAATCTGCTCTATTCCAGCCTCGTTGTCAGTTTTCTCATATTTTATTGCCTAACTAATTTTAGCCACTTTACCTTTTTTTTCAGAGTATTTATAACAATGTAAACAAGGTGGATCTAAGGACAGTGATCTTTATGGCTCTTTTTTACCTTTCCCATCCTTGAACAATTATATTTAACTGATTCCATGAGTTTTCCTATCCCTGAGCCAATTTTTTGACAGAGTTCAATAACTCTTCAGTTAATGATAGCACAGTGTTAGTGGATACTTTTGTCTGTAATGTTGCAGTCTGAATACTTTCCAGTTTGGAATTGGATACATCCTGATACAAGTTTTTCTTTTAATATTGTTGTTAATGTGCAAAAAGTATAAGATCAAATAAACTTTGTACACTGTGTTTCCTGCTTGCAAGTTTGGCTGTAGGACAATAAGAAAGATGTCCTCAGAGGCAGGATGATTCTAACTGTGAAACAAAAAACTATGCAGTACAGCTTAATTTCATTCTCCTATTTAAATGCTCTGAAATGCTTGTGCAATATATTATATTAGACCCCATTTTTGCGTGTTCAACTTGAGACAAAGCGCTAGGAACTCAGTGGGAGCTTTGGATGCTCAGTAGTGCTAAAAATCCAGGCCAGGATGTCTCCAGGTGGGCATCCAAAAGTTGAGAATCATGATGTAAGTGGCCACTTTTGAAAATTTTGGCCATCTTGGCTATGTTATTAATCACATTTTTTCTTTAACCAGACCACGGCTAGTGTCCTCTTTGAACAGATACAGAGAGAAGAAATAAGGAGTTGTGGTCAGGCTAGCTGTGCCCAAATTGTCCTGTGATATATCTGGACTGATGAACAACTGTGTTCCCACCTTTTACCCTGCTTCACTGTGACAGCTACTACTCCTAGTCTGTTCACACACAGCCTCCAGTATGTAAGTTACTCCCAGTTATACTGTATGAGTGCTGCAGTCAGCCACCCTTGAATTATACTGCAGAGCAACACCAGCAAACTCTCAGTCACAGACTTTCCTCAGAAATGTGTGTCTTGCATAGGCACCGACTTAGGGTTCTTAGAGGCTGGAGCGCTCACAGGGAAAAATTAGCAGCTGCTTAGCACCCATCCGCAGCCAAGCTCCCCCATAGGTGCCGACTTCTCCTTTGCCCAGTGGGTGCTTGACCCCCCTGCCCTTGGCCCCACCCCTTCCCTGCCTTTTCCCACCCCTCTCCCACCCTTACCCTGCCCCCATTCCACCCCCTTCCCCCAAGTCGCCGCCCCTGCCCTGCCTTTTCTCCACCTCCTCACCTGAGCACACCATGTTCCTGCTCCTCCTCCTCCCTCCCAGTGCTTCCTGCCACCCTGCTGTCTAACAGCTGTTTGTCGGTACTTTGGACTTTCCATGAGGGAGGGGGAGGAGCAGGGACACGGTGCGCTCGAGGAGGAGGCGGAGAAAAGGCGGGGCAGGGGCGGTGACTTGGGGAAAGAGGGTGGAATGGGGCAGGGACTTTGGGGAAGGGTGGAATGGGGGCAGGGTAAGGATGGGGCAGGGGTGGGAAGAGGCGGAGAAGGGGCAGGGCCAGGGACGGGAGGGATCAAGCACCCACTGGGCAAAGGGGAAGTTGGTGCCTATGGTGTCTCGTACTGCCCAGCTCTCTCCTAGACAATACAAACTCATATGAAGTCTGCCATTTTATTAATAGAAAATGATATGCACAAATCCTATCATCTCAAATAGAGTCTCCCAAACACTTCAGTTCAACCACATGGGTTTAGATAAAACTATAAAACAAGTTTATTAACTACAAAGAGATAAATTTTAAGTGAATGCAAGTAATGAGGTATGAGAGCCAGAATAGGTTACAAGGAAAATAAAAGTAAAATGCATCTAATGCCTAACTTAACAAGCTAAGCGAATTCAAAGCAAAGTCTCTCTCACCACATTGTTCAGCCATTGTACTGGCTGAATTTCTTTCAATCAGGATCCCTCCCTCAGTCCAATGCTACTTCCTTTGTTCTTCAGGTATTGTGGATGCCATGGGCAGAGACAAAGGGAGGGATCATTTGGAGTTTCTTCTTATTGTTCTTTCTCTTCTTTGAGAAGCATCTGCAGCCGAGGTTCAGGAGACACAAAGTCTGTGTGGATGGGGCACCCCAAGCTGCTTTTTTGTAAGATGTAGATATTTTGCCCACACCCTCTTTTCTGCCAATGTGTGGTCACTTAACCAGGTGATGGGCCATTTGATTTTGTTGACACCTGGCTGAGGCATCAGCTTGCCTGTTGTCTCTGGGGAATTGTGGCTGTTCCCTGAACTTGGAACGTGTCTTAGTAACACCATACAGAGGAATCTTATAACTTTACATACAATGTTACCACACATATTTTACCAGGACAGCTGATTATAAGTGTTCAAATGGCATACTTTATCCAAAATTTGACATAATCCCATGAAAAGGGTAAGCACGGGGGTATAGCCCATCACATCCATTCAGTGCAGAGTGTCTGAGTCGACTTCTTTTATGATTTGTTAATCTGTGGTACCTTTTTGCTTGAAATCAAAGACAATTGCAAACCAAGTCCTTGATCCTTCAAACAGATCTATATGGACAGACCATGTGGAGTTCCACTGATGTCATTGGAACTCTGAAAGGGCATAGGGATCCAAGCTAAAGATGTGGCTTCAAATAAAATAAGCAGAATAAACCCTTCTACTGTCTATATCTATAAATGCAAAGAACATCTAATCACTCTAAAGGCCAAATTGCATCTTTTATGTGTGAAACTCCAACCTTTTACTACAAAGAGCCTGATTATATACTTTCAGCTACTGCCTTCCTCTAATTGTTTGAGATCAAGGGTTTTCCAGGCTCTCCCAACTGTCCTAATGTTTGACTAGACTATTTCCACAAAGGCTGGAAATCTGTATTTATTTTCCTGTTGAACAGGAAATGAACCACCGTTGCACTTAAAACTAAAGTTCAATGGGGAGCAATGTAGAATAGGATAGTGCAATGTTAGTACAGCTGTTTGGCACCTTTGATAAGAATGGCAGCAACAGTGAGTCCTTAAGTGAATGCATACACTTAAGAGAAATCGGAGAAATAAAGCTTTAATAATCATTATCCTTCACTAAGAGGGTTCATTAAGAGAATGTAGAACATAATTGCTTTTCAGTTATTGTACTTGTAGACAGAAGCTGGTGCTAGAGATGATTGAAGTTCAAATTCTATGCAGAAGTATTCAGTTTCTTAGCAAAAGCTTATTTGAATGTATTTGATCTACTTTTGGTTGAGAAACTAGGCTTGGAAATACAGCAAATATAAGTTTTTTGTGGATTTTTGGGTACTTCTGTTTTTAAGTGTGTCTCAAACCAAAAAGGAATGAGACACCTGAAAATTACATAAATGAAAACAGCTAATTGAACTTCTTGGAACCTCAAGAGATGTTCAGTTTATGTTTTGGATAAAGTTGTATGTTAGTTCTTAGTTTATGTAAACTAGTTCACTTACAGTATGTCTGCTATAAGAAAGTGTCAGTTTTCTCCAAGTGGGAAAACTAGCTGTCTACCTGTGGCTTGAGAAGATATTTTCTTACCTGCACCATTGAACTTCCAAAGTGTTAACCTACTAGCATCACTTTACCTCGTTCCATTTGAGGCACTTCTAGGTATCAGATCAAAGGACCAAATTGTACCCCAATATGAAATGATACCTTATGAAATCTGTCAACTTTAACCAGGGTTGCACAGGATGTAAATAGAAGAAAATTTTGATTCCAAAGAGTTAGAAGTGATACTGGCCATGGCCACTCGTATGCCCAGTACGGGGATGTCATTCTTAGATGTGTTCTCTGCAGGAAGTAGCTTTTTAGGAGTCTGACCACAATGCCATTATTCATCAGCGTGGCTTTAAATATCAGCGGATGTAGGTGGAGGTTGGCAGCGCACACATGAATCTTACATGTTTCCTGTTTGTTTGGTCACTATGTTTTTTTAAGGTAACTTTCCTCAGCTGGCCAATTCCAGATCCAGACAGAACTGACCCCAAAATAATTACAGATCAAACATACAAAGAGAGAAAGCTTAAAATATATATGTGTGTAAATCAAGTGTAGGATCAATTTGGGACAATCTGGTGTCTCTAGCCTCTGTTTGCCAGAAGCTGGGAATGGGCGACAGAGGATTCATCAGTGGATGATTACCTGTTCTGTTCATTCCCTCTGAAGCACCTGGCATTGGTCACTGTCGGAAAACAGGATACTGGGCTAGATGGACCTTTGGTCTGACCCAGTATGGCCGTTCTTATGTTCTTATACAATAAGCACCAAATTCTGTCCTCAGATACATGTGTGCAGTTCTTACTGAGGTCAGGAGTTGCATGGATGTATCTGTTTGATTCTAGGTTTATGGTTTCTCAAAAGCTTATTCATCATAGAAGCCCTGATCTCCTAAAGAAAAGAAATTCACTATGTGATCTGAATGCTGCAAGAGTGATGCTTTCTATACGATTTTTAAAAAAATAGTTAAAAGGCAGCTCTTCACCTCCTTTGCTGTCTTAAGAGTATTTGTATATAAAGCAGTGGGTTTTTTTGCCTCTTTTTATGAATATATCTATAATTTACATTACATATAATATTACTCTTAAATATTAGAGGAAAATGGAAATCTTTCATCTAATTAATATCCTAATGCAAATGTATGTTAGCCATTACAACTTTGGTTGCTCTCAGTGTAGATGTGAAGAGGCTTAGCGCATATCAAGAAGGGAAAGAGGCCTCATGAGCTCAGCCACTTTATAAGAGCAATAGTTTTAGCTGCTGACATAGCAACTATATTCATGCCCATTAGCCACAGTGATACAGTTTCTCAGACTCCTCTCCTACAGTTGAGCCTTTTGTATTGTAATTTTTTCAAGGAAGGTAGCATTTTTCCCTTTGCGTTGGACAGCAACTAGCACAAGGTGGGCCCTCCATTCTTCGAATGCTACTTCAGCTAGCACAGAATGCAGTAGCTCGCCTGTTAAGAGATTCTTCTTGGTGGCGGCACAAAGATTCTAAGACAAGAATGAACCATTGTGATTGTCTAGTCTATCCTCCTGTATGACACAGACCACAACTTCCTTGAAATAATTCCTTTTTGAATTACAGAATATATTTGGAAAAACATCCAATCTTAATTTAGAAATGGCCGGTGATGGAGGAGAATCCAACACAATTCTTAGTACATTGTTTCAATGGTTAATTACTCTCACTGTAAAAAAAGATGAGACAAGACAAGACAAAATATGAAAACCACCTTATTTCTAGTCTAAATTTGTCTAGCTTCAACTTCCAGCCATGGATCTTGTTATATCTTTATCTGCTAGATTAACAAACCCTCTATTATCAAAGCAGCAAAGAGTCCTGTGGCACCTTATAGACTAACAGACCTATAGGAGCATGAGTTTTCGTGGGTGAATACCCACTTCATCATGCATCCGACGAAGTGGGTATTCACCCACAAAATCTCATGCTCCTATACGTCTGTTAGTCTGTAAGGTGCCACAGGACTCTTTGCTGCTTTTACAGATCCAGACTCACACGGCCACCCCGCTGATACTTGACCTCTATTATCAAATTTCTGCCCCCTATATAGGTACTAATAGACTGTGCTCAAGTCACCCCTGAACCTTCCCTTTGTCGGTGGTGCTCCATGATCTGTAATCTGTTGGTTTCTGATTGAACATAGGATTCTGGTTTTGAACTATAAAATCCCTAAATGGGTTGAGACTTGTTATCTGAGAGATCTCCTCTTTCCTAGTGCCACACTGCCATATTGTAGTCAGGGTAGGCACTCAAAGGAGACTAGATCTCTTTGAATTAAATAAGAGTGCTGGCAGTAGAGCACTGTCTGTGAAGGGCCCTCAGCTCTGGAACAGGCTTCTCCTGCAGACCAAAATACCCCTGTCTATTGGCCATCATAACGTTCTGCAAGAGCCATTTATGTGCATGAGCTGCTGTGGAGATGGGCCTTTGAGAGAAGACAGATGTGTGGGAAGAGGGGAGTTCTGTGGATGATTTAATTTTGTTTCAGTAATTTATTGCACAGCTCCTAGAGCCTTGGATAGGTATTCCCGTTTTAAAAATAAATCTCAACTGTAAATAATAACCATTACTACTTAGAATAATGGGCCCAGGAGAACATAACCTCATCTCCCATGTTTTATTCAGGCAAAACTACTGTTAAACGATGTTGTCCGAGAGAGAAAAATAGTAGTTAATGCCAGGTTCAGGTCCAACATAAAATAATTGCAGAATCTGTATCTCTTTATAACCCAAATATTTCAGGACATCATTTTGATACTTGCCAGCTATTTATGATAAGAAAATAGGCAGTAGCCAATCCAGTGTCAGATCTAATCTAGTCACAATGTTATACTGTGGTGTTCTCACTCTCCCCTAAAACAACAGAAATTATAGATTTGCTGTGACATTATATTAGGCCACATGTCATCAAAGTCTCATCAAATTTCCTCTTCCACTTTTAAAAGGATTTTGTTGAACACTCTAAAGTCATTTTAGGAAAAAATACCAAACACATGGAGCAAGCATTCCCTAAGGTGTGTCTTCAATGTTTTGCCTTGAACTAGTTTTATATTAACTCTGAAAGGGTGCGTGTGTGTGTATGTGTGTGTGTGTGTGTTTATATGCAAACTGGTGACTCTCACTTCTAATGGTCAACAGTTTTCTAATCAAATGAGTATTAACTCATTGGTTGGATGATTTTACCACCGGAATAAATGGTTTGTTCACTATCATAAAAGTACAGAATTTTATCTTTTTAAATAGATGAGTATGCACCAACCCACCACTGGGCCCCAGATCCAAATAGAAATTTGGAGGAGTATGACTCCAGATCTCAATTTTTGGCTCACTAAGGTACTAAGACAGGGACCGGCAACCTTTCAGAAGTGGTGTGCCGAGTCTTCATTTATTCACTCTAATTTAAGGTTTTGCGTGCCAGTAATACATTTTAACATTTTTAGAAGGTCTCTTTCTATAAGTCTATAATATATAACTAAACTATTGTTGTATGTAAAGTAAATAAGGTTTTTTAAATGTTTAAGAACCTTCATTTAAAATTAAATTAAAATGCAGAGCTCCCCAGACCAGTGGCCAGGACCCAGGCAGTGTGAGTGCCACTGAAAATCAGCTTGCATGCCGCCTTCGGCACACTTGCCATAGGTTGCCTACCCCTGTACTAAGATTTCAAGTGACCCAACCTGAAATTCCTTAAAGGACCCTGAATTTCAGATGCTGGACATCCATCCTCTGAAATTCAGGCCTTTTAGAGTTTCTCAAATTGGGCACTCAAAATAACCAATTGGTTTTGAAAATCTTGGCTAGTATGTTCAAAGATGTTCATAAAATAAACAAAACTGTTTACATCTCTCTAGAGTCCAAACAAGTCCCTTTTGAATTCTCTGTATTATGTTTCCTCTGTTTGGATCCATTTTCTTAGCTATCGGGTCTACTCTGTATTAGGCTTCTTAGGGCAGGGGACTTTTCTTTATCTACCATATGTTTGCAAAACATTGTATAAATTTATGGTTCTGTATAAGAGTTTTTAATAATAATATTTAATAGCATGCTATCTATCTCGTTCTCATTGCAAAGGAATGACTTTCTCAGATCTTAGTTTTTGCTTAATTAGCTTCTGTACCTGTACTAAAAATAAGTCTGTATTCTATTCAAAACAATAGTTTGGGCCATTTTTGCCTATTTACTGAGTTCTGTAATTCATCTATTTTCTGCTCTGATGTCTTCTCTGTAATAATTCCCTTTTTTTAATGAGTTGAATTCAAATTATTTGACCACTGGGAGCAGTCCATGCTTCTCTCCATAAAATCTCCTTGTTATCATTGTCAAAAAGAAATATCTTAAAGGTAATGTTCACCCCAACTATGTAATCTGACATCTGCTATCAGAAATATTTGCTAGAACTCCTGTAACAAGGAGTAACCTCATGAGCCTTCTATTTTATTAGCATATGATCTGAAACTGTGTTTTTGTGCTTACATTGAGGAAAAAGAAGGTTGCATGGGTAGTACCATATAATCTCTCAACACGCTCACCGATCTCACGAGTGCCTTCTAGAATCGTAATACTTTAGAATAATGGCACATCCCTGGCCTTCCTGCTGACTGAGCTGTAAAATGTGAGGTTGCCTTTCTATTTCAAATGTAAAGTCTTTCATTGCTTCTCTCAAATAAAAAGAAAAAAATTGAATCTGTAAAAAAATAGAATAAAAAAATCACAGCTTGGTGGAAAGGTGACATCAGCGGTAGATTCCACTCATCCCTCCTCTTCTCTTTCTTTATCTTACCTCTTCTTGGTTTTCCTCCTTTTTCCTTCCCCTCTTTATAATCTGTCTCTGTTTTCCTCTAAACTGCTTACTGAGTGTTGGGAAAGTGATACTGGTGAGTAATGCAGTGAGGATTGTGATACGATGTGACAGGGAAGCCACCCTTTAACAACTCATTTTTGAGTGGTAGGATATATACAGAGATACAGACTGACATGCCTAATGCTATTATATACTAGTTCACAGCAGTTCACCTTCGCGGAAACATTTGGAGGTTATTCAAAAATGTGCTGCTCAGTCAATGCATTTGAATTTCTAGGGATCCACACAAAAAGAGTGGAATAAAGAAACAGTGCCTTTTAATAAGGAGGACAGGTTTGGCTGCTTCTCTTATTATGCACAAAGTTGTTTAGTTTTGCAAATTTTGTTTGTACATTTAGGAATTTGAAGAATCTCTAGTTTTGAAAAAAGCTCACCTTGGACCTTATTTTTAAAATTGCTCACCTCCAATTTGGTGCACAAAAACACACACTCTCCTAATCTTTGCATGCATTGAACATGATAGTGCACTTAAATGGAGTAATTACAAATCATAGGTGTTGGAACTAGGGGTTTGAGGGTGCTTCCGCAGCCCCTGGCTTGAAGTGGTTTCCATTATATACAGCGTCAGTGGCTCTCAACACCCACACTATATAAATTGTTCCAGCACCCCTGTTAAAAACTCTGTTTATGTGCTAAATTACTTTATTTGTATCCCAGTTGTGGTAATTTTGCATTCGAAATTGATGTGTAGTTGTCTGGACACAATTAAAAAAAATCAGGGCTTATTTGTCCAAGGACAAATTGCTTATCTGGTGATGAGGTCAGTTTGTCTACCCTGCTATCTGGAAGTAGGCTTCTGAGGAGCAAGGTCCATTTCGGATGGCCCTTTCCTATCACCTGTGCTCCAGAAATGTTTCCTAGGACTTAGGGCTTGGCTACACTTGGAAATGTGCAGCGCTGGGAGTTACAGCTGTGGTCGTACAGCTGTGTAGGAACAGCGCTGCAGTGTGGCCACACTGACAGCTACCAGCGCTGCAGTGTGGCCACATTTGCAGCAGTTGCAGCGCTGCTGGGAGTGGTGCATTGTGGGCAGCTATCCCACAGAGCACCCGATCCATAATTTTGGCGTTGTGGAAGGGGGTGGAAGGGTGCGGGCATTCCGCTTCCTGTCCCAACGCCCCATGGCAGAAACTTTTGCAGAGTTACAGAGGCTGTTATCGTGACGTGATAGACCAAATCAATGGGTTTCCACATCTAGGCTGCATGCATGCACTCGGCAGCCATAACCCCCCCTCCTCTCTCAAACTTTTAAAAGCTGCTTACCGGGATCACGCTCCTCTGCTTCTTCTTCACCAACAAGTTCCAGCTGCTGCGACTGGCTACCTTCCTCCTGGCTTGAGAGAGCTCTGGCTGCATGCCTCCTGGGGTCTGGGGTGTCTTCCACCACCCCAGTACCCTCACTCTCGGGGCCTCCACACCCTCCCCCCTCTCCTCTCCAGCTCTGAACTGTCCATCGTGGTCCTCGGATTTGCAGTGGGGTCACACCCAAGTATCGCATCCAGCTCGTTGTAAAACGGCAGGTCGTGGGGGCAGCACCTGAGTGCCGGTTTCCCTCACGGGCTTTGCAATAGGCACTCCGCAGCTCCTTTACTTAACCCTGCACTGCAGTGCGTCCCGTTCATGGCCCCTTTCCAGCATGGACTTTGATATCTGCCCATAGGTATCATAATTTCTACGGGTGGGCGCAGCTGTGACTGCACAGCTTTCCTCACCCCATACACTGATGAGGTCCTGCAGCTCACCATTGCTCCATGCT
The DNA here is from genome assembly GCF_003597395.2 of Chelonoidis abingdonii. Lineage (NCBI taxonomy): Eukaryota > Metazoa > Chordata > Testudines > Testudinidae > Chelonoidis > Chelonoidis abingdonii. Next base: position 252,531,618 of record NC_133770.1, on the reverse strand, counting down.
GGGGCCGTTTGGGGCGTGGAGCCATGGTCAGTGATTGATTGATTGCACTCCATGCCTGTCTGAGCAAACAGGAAGGAGATTTTAAAATTCCCGGGGCATTTAAAGGGCGGGTCACCTGAGCCCAGGGCAGTGGGTGTGAAACGAAGAGCAGAGTGGCCGAAAAGGTATTCTGGGATACCTGCCGAAATACCCTGGAGGCCAATAACAGCGCTGTTGGTGTCCACACCTGATGAGCAGCGCTGCATCACCAGCGCTGGAATCGCTACACCCCAATCAGACCAGGTGTACAGCCAGTGCTGCAGCCAGGGAGTTGCAGCGCTGGCTGGGCTTTGTAAGTGTGTACACAGAGTGAGTTGCTGTGCTGTAACCCCTTCACCAGCGCTGCAACTCTCCAGTGTAGCCAAGCCCTTAGACTACAATGGATCTGCATAGGGAAGCGATCACATTATTCATTTGCTGAAACTACAACTTAGAGGCCTTACCGTTACAGAAGACGCACAGAAAAACAACTAGGTTAGGTTTTTTTTTAGCAGATTTGACTAGGTTTGGTTTAGATTTCTATTAGAATTGTTTGTCCGGTCCTGCTCTATTTGCTATGCAGAACAATATAAACATTTCACGCACTGGGATGATGTGTGATAGGTCCCTCCCAAATCTCCTGACCTATTCTTCATTACATGGGTATTATCAATGCAACCTTCTTTCTCCTCAATGTAAGCACAAAAAACACAGTCTCAGATCATGTGCTAATAAAGTAGAAGGCTCATGACATTGCTTCTTGTTACAGGAGATCCCGAATCCTGTATGGCATGGATTCCTCTGATGGTTTATCAGAGTTCATATCTTGCTACGTTTTAGTTTGTTTAATTTTCTATGAAATGTGGAATTTTAGTTTGGCTGGCTTTGTTGGTTAATAGACAGAAGCGGGTTAGGGCAGAATCCATTCATTAGCTGTTATGGGTAATGTTAAATGTGCATTTTAATTATAAAATGCAACCAAGTAGTATGGTGATGCGTGCCTCTAAGATACTCCTTGTGAAGGAAAGCATAATCATATTTGCTCTCTGGCTCACCTCCAGTTTCACTTTTCATTGGCCTCATTAACATTCTGAACCTTTTGCCTCAGACACAGAGAATGTCAGACACTGTTAGCAAATGAAACTGGGTTCACTGCAGGAGACCCACACAGGCACCAGATTTTTAATGACTAGTTACACAAAAAGTTGCTCAGATCCAGAGCTTACTTTTTAAAGCTTTTTCTGACTAGTTTGGTGAGGCTTTTGCTGGAAGCCACTGGGGATATGAAGAAATCAGGCTCACTGTCTGATCAATTTACAGTACCCGGTACATCTATTCCTAAAGCATTGGGCAGTAAAACTTGCCCAGTTATACACCTGAGGTATACTTGGAAACCAGGAAATTCTCTCTCTTAGGTGCTAGTTACCTATTCACAAATCAAGCATGAAACTCCTAAACAAATTCTGGTTTCCAAAATGAAAAACCTACAGTTTATACAAAATGGTGCAGCATAATATTTAAGCCCAGCATATTAAAAGAATAATGGCTGAAGGGATATGCCCACACTGCATCCATTTCTGTCATCAAGGTATGGCAACAATCAAAAAACACCCGTGAAAAAAATGCTGCAGAGATAAGCAATACATTTAGCATTCACTAAAAACAAGGAAAATTCTCCTTTTACTGTCATTTTTCAAATGGTAGAAGAACTGAGTTTTTACTACATTTTCAGGGCTTTAGTTTTATCAGTTATGTAATGTTATTGATTCCAACATCCTGGGTTAAATCCTGCCCCATTTGAAGTCAATGTGGGTTTTGCCATTGACTTCATTGATCCTGGAATTACACCCAAGGCGTGTTTTCTTTCATCAGTGGAAGACAGCTAAACCCCTGCACAAGACTTACAAGACTCTCTGGCTCAGGTTGCTTTGGTCTAAGGTGCTGGTAGGGTGGTGGAGGAAACCAAATACATATTACAGAAGCTCAGTAAAGATCTTACAAGAAGCATTTGAGAAATCTTCCTTTTGTTCTTATTGTGGCAAAACTATGATTGAAATCAATAAGTGCTTTTTGCAGGAGTGAGAATTTGTGCTAGCGTGTATTTGTTTGATTCTCTAGCAGGTGATGAGTCGCTATACTTCATGGTAGATTCTTATCATGATAATAGCACTGACTTTTAAAGAAATCACTTTACATCATTATCTGTTTGCAAAGTATCAGATGACCATATGTGCAAAGCATAATTAAGACCATTCAGCAGCAGAGGTGACAGTAAAGCTCATCTGAGGTCCCATCTCTCTGTTTCATCCTCCACAAGGAAACTCCAGATTTCCCCACATCTTTTTCAAAATTCACCAATTTGGCTTTTCAAGAGAATGTGGGATTTTTGATTATTCATGAACATCCAGTAACAGGAAATATTTCCCATGAAGTTTAATAAAACTGCTTCAATTTTGTGAAACTTTTGCAAACTCAACAGGCACATTTTATAGTAAAAACTTTAACAACTTCTACCCAAATTATAGCTTCTCTTAGCACAGCAAAGATTATTTTTGGATTCATGAACTACTGTCATCACAGCTAGAGCTCAGACTGAAAGAACAAAGCTTCTCTGTCTAAGATATCCAGAAAGTCACATCTTAGTTTGAGAAGAATTACCATTTAATTTATTCGTTGTTTTCTAGTACTTTAAAATGCTCCAAAAATGAACTAGGCTATTAAAAACACAATCAGTGTTTTTCTTTTGCCCAAAAGTAGACAAATGCTACAAAAGGTTTTCAATGAGTATTTGTTTGACTTTTAAAAACTTAATTCAACTTCAGGTATGTTTGTGATCATTTTGTGTTTACTTTCCATGAATTTTTGAGCACATAATTTTACTGGCAAGAATATCCAGAGAAAAAGCAAATTATACATAAATATTGTAGAATAATCATGGAAAGCAACTTTCAAATTTGTAACCATAAGTATTTGCACAGAAAACCTGATTCTAAGAGTTATGTTCATCCAATAAGGGAACAGAAATATTCCATGTTATCTATATGTCCTGTCAAACTAGTTCAAATTTCAAATCTCATATACTTACAACAAACTGCTTGCAAAAGAGCTACAGACAAGAACCATTCATGAACACTGGTCACTAAACCTTTTCAAATAATGAATACACTGATGAATGTTGCAATTTGTTAGTGAACAATTCACAAATAGTAAAAGGTAAAATTAATCAAAGAAAGTATTCACTAGAAATTATTCACCCATCTTCGCTTTTGACAGAGCTACATATGATATCACTAATTTATGCTGGGTGGTCCTTACCACATTCCGTGTATGAATTTAGTTGATTTAGTATTTTGTCTGCTGTTTTAACTATCCCATGCTAGATCATTTGCTAGAGATGCAATGTCTGATTCTGCTCCAACAATGATTTTATACTGGTATAACTTCTTTGACTTCAGTAGAGTTACTCTTGATTTACATCAGTGTAACTGAGAACAGAATGAGACATTATCTGCTTTGAAACAGGCTGACATTTCTGTAAGCTAAGAGGGCATATGTGCATGGCAATTTAAAACTGTAGCCAGCAAATTATGTGGTGTTGATTAAATCCTCCGGTTTGTAAAGGAAGAATAATGGACTCCTGTGGTTTTCATTCTTTAGGTTTAGGGTTTTACAGAATTTTCCATCAAACTATGAATCTAGGCACTAATTTTATTGTGAATGTCAGCATTCATTTTTAGTCTCTTTCAATTCTGTTCCATAGTAGATTGTGGAGTTCAAGGGAGTTTCTTGCATTTCCTTTGGGTCCTAGAATTTTCTTGAACAGTGGTTGGTATTTTCTGATTGACATGTCTGTTCTGTTAGTTCTCTTGCAGTGTGGGAGGGATTGAAATCACATACTGGGTGAAATTCACTCCTGTTAGGTTACCACAACTTCAGTGCAACTCCTACGTGCTCTTTCGAGAGCCTAAATGGGACTTAAATGGTGCATATGCCTTGCATTGGCCCTCTGCACAGTAGTGAATGTCACCTGCTGTGAACAATTGAACTAATCTACTCGAGTCCTCTCTGTTTTGACTGGAATAGGTAAATCTGTCAATCAATCAGTTTTCGATCCATTTTAATTTCTCACTATCCTTGCCTGATGGCCTCTGGACATCAAATCTTCATAAAGTAAAAATTATAAAAATAGTGCAAACTGCACTAAAATAGCCTTTAATATGGGGTCAGAGAAAATGTCATAGGAATAACATCACAGGGAAATCTACTTACCATATTGTTTACTTTACTCTTTTCACCAGAAGACTGTTCAGAATTTCAAAGCTGACCTAGTTCAGGGCTTGAAATTCCTATTAAATGCCCACGGGAAGGACTTTTTTGCGCAGGACACCTTTGTTCTGTAAAGAACCATCTGCAGCTAACTGGTTGCCCATCCTGGTATTTCTTTAAAAACAGATATTTGAATAGCAGGATATATTAAACAGGACTGACAAAAAATTGAGAAGAATCCATCTGAAGGATTAGAGGTTGGGAAGGTTTGTAGGTACAAAACGTAAAAGAAGTAACAATACTTTTAAAATTGAGTCTGTGGTTGGTTGCAATATTAGAGATGTTCATGGATATAGGTTTAAGAAATTAATCCTTTCCCATTTGATCCCAGTTGAAGGTAGGCACCCACATACAGCTTTAATATAAAAAGCCTGCATGGATGGCATGATATTTAAAAATGCAGCTCCCATTAAAATCAGTGCCTCAAAAATGAGACCACTTAGGTGTCTAAATATAGACATAGGTGCCTAACTTTAGGCACCGACTTTTGAAAAATTTAACCATGATCAATAATAATTGTTCTTCTTTGGGTAAAAATCCCTATGGATGCTCTACTTTCATGCACATGAACCCTATAAGCCTTTGATTGGAGGCTTTTGGTAGCCATGCCTATTGGGTCCTCACATGTACTCTAACTCTCTTTATGCCCTGTACCAAGATGAAGTGCCTTCAGTTCTTTCTCTACCTCTTCAGCCTGAGATGTGGCATGACTTGCATGCCTACTTCTTAGATTAGCTTCACTTCCTGTACCTTTTTATTTTAGGGGGTAGTGTTTTTGTTAGGCTGGTTAATTTATTAGTTAGCTTATTTACTTCTGTATATAGTTTTGGGGGCCTTTGCAAGCTTGTTCTTGTTTCTCATCCTCTCATTCCTGATGTGTCATCTTCTCTGAAGAATACTTTTCCTTCTTTGGATATGCCTAGATCTACAGGGTTTAAATGCTGTCTAACTTACTGGGGATTTTATTGGGAATCTGGTGGAAAATCTAGCTGTATGCTGCCTAGAGGACACCCATGTCCCTTCGAGGTATCAAATCTGTTTTGGGTTCAGGAATAGGTTTAGAAAGAACAAGGAGATAAAATTGAGGGTATGTCTTCACAGCAGAGTTAGCTCGAGTGTTACCCTTAACTTGACTCCTGATAACACACAAAAATCTCTAGCTCAAGTTAAATGGTGCTTTGAGCGCTAGCTAGCTTGCCTATCAGTGATACTCAGGTCGTACTGCCCATGCTCAAGTTAGTAATGCAGTGAAGATGAAACAGCTCCAGTTACAGACGTTAATCCAACTGCTCTGTGAAATGTGGCCACCCACACCTGACTGAGGCTAACTCAAGTGCAGTTTACTTGAGTGTGCTGACTCGAGCTAACTATGTTATGAAGAGACAACCTTAGACTCCTCATCATGGAGCACTCCCTGCATCCTTCATTGAACCCAGGTCCAGATACTCCTGCTGGACAGTCAATCTCCTTCCTGCTTCTGATGTACTTAAAAAGTTTCTAAGGCCTAGTGTACCCCACAAAGTTAAGTCAATGTAAGGTAGTGTAGCAGGGTGCTTACCCTGCTCCTACCCTGAAGGGCTTAAAACAGCCCTGGGGAAAGGTTGTGGCTGGCAGCTACTAAGCTGGGCTGATTGGGAAGTGGCTGCAGCTGGGCCATGCCCCAATCAGGCCACAGCTGGCCTGTATAAAGATCCTGGGAGCCAGGAGCTCAGCACTCTCCCTCTGCCTGTAGAGGGAGATAGGCTTGGCTTCAGGGAGCTAGACACAGGAGCAGGGCTGGGAAAAGGCAGAGGAGCTGGGGAGCTCCAGCCTGGAAAGTCCCAGGCTGCGGCCTAGCATAAGACTAACAGGTACTGAGGGTTGCAGAGGGCAGCCCAGGGATAGGCCAAGGCAGCAGGTCTAAACCCAACCTTGCCAGTGATGAGTAGGCTGATACTATAGTCTGCCCCAGGGCGCAGGGGCTAGACAATAACTGGCAGTAGCCATATACTGAACTGAGGTGGGGATAGTGTGTGGAGGTTCCCCAGGGAGGGGAGACCCTAAGACTGAGGGGGTTACTGCCAGGGGGCAGCACCCCAGGTAAAAAGGCAATGCATCCAGGGAGGGACACGGGGGCCAGAGGACAGGTGGATCACAGGCCTGCAGAAGGTGCTCCGGAGCTGGAATGTGCTAATTCCTGGAAGATACCAGCAGGAGGCGCTGCAGGGGTGAGTCTGCTTGTCCACAGGCAGCTTACATCAATCTAATTCTATGAGTGTCTACACTAAAATGTAGCTCCCACCAATGCAACTTGCCCAGTACACTGACTTAATAACTCCACCTCCATGAGAGAGGTAGCACTTAGATTGATGTAGTTAGGTTGACACAGTGTCAGTGTAGACATTGCATCGTTTACATTGACTATTGCTGCTTTTCAGAAGCTGTCCCACAGTGCCCCAAATTGACAGTTAAATTGGTTCAAGTGCTCCTGGTGAGGACATGTACTACTGACACCAGGAGCATAGTGTGGACGTGTACAGCCACCACAGTAATTAAATTGCTTTTGCATCAGTGTAACTTAGGTCAACTCAATTTGGTAGCGTAGGCTTTCCCTAACTGTTAGTTTTTTGCATCTTTAGAAAATTGCTTCTCCAATTCTTTTTTGGCCTTTCTTATTATACATTTACATTTTATTTGCCAAAATTGGGGCTCCTTCCTATTTTCCTCATTAGAGGAAAAGATAGCCTGGAATTATTCTGTTTTTGAGGCAGATGGTTAATAAAAGAGTTTAATTTGGTGTAATTCGTATAATTATATTTAGCAATTGCAACCTGATAATTAGCCCTTTGCAGCCAAATAGTGGCTTGGATCATGCAGCATAGATCTGGAATGGTGTTCTCTGTTTTGTTCACTTACAGCATTGACCACCAGTGATATGGGGGCTAGAAATAAGAACTAGTACTCAGAACATTTAGCTGGAACATAACAAGCATGTAGATAAGAGTGAGCCAATCAATATAGTGTACTTAAATTTTCAGAACACCTTTTACCAGGACCCTCGCCAAAGGCTCTTAAGGAAACTAAGTAGCTGTGGAATAAAAGGGAAGGTCCTCTCATGGATCAATAACTAGTTGAAAGATAGGAAAAAAAGGTAGGCATAAATGGTCAGTGTTCACAATGGAGAGACAAGAATCCTGTGTCACCTTATCAACTAACAGATGTTTTGGAGCATGAGCTTTCGTGGGTGAATACCCACTGCGTCAGATGCATGTAGTAGAAATTTCCAGGGGCAGGTGTATAAATGCAAGCAAGCTAGAGATAACGAGGTTAGTTCTATCATAAGCATAAATCCCAATTCTGAACCTTAGCGTCCAAAATGTGGGTGCCTAGCATAAACCCTCCAAGCTTAATTACCAGCTTGGATCTGATAGCGCTGCCACCAGACAGGAATTACAGTGCCTGTCTCACTCTGGTCTCCCCAAAACCTTCCTGGGGGGACCCCAAGACTCCAGATGGCCTCTGAGTCTAGCAACAAGCGGAAAAAAACCCTCACCATTGTCTCCTCTTTAAATATTCTTCCTGGACTTACCCCTCACCTGGCTCCGGCTCTTAGGTCGTTACTCGTTCAAGTCCTTGAAATGAAAACTACAGAGAGATCAATGTCTCTACTGCCCCTCACGCCTAGAGCAGCTATGCAGATTAATAACTAGTCCATCTACCACAAAGAGATTTCCCCGCCCCTTCCGTCCTTAGCCTCTAACAATGGGAAAAACTCAAACAGGTTTTTAAGAAAGAGAATGCTTATACTAAAAAAAGAAAGAAAAGGACCATAATATGCTTCTCTGTATCAAGTGTTGACAATTACGGGTCAATGTAGCGTAAGGTAGAGAAGGGCGTGAGTGGCGAGCAGCGAAGGAAGCGTTGTTCCAGATCAGCCTTAACAAAAGATTGCATATTGGTGGGCCATGACGGTGCCCATAGCCGTGCGCACTAATGCCTGGAGGTTATATTATTGTCATCAAATTCAAAATAGTTGTGTGTCACGGATAAAGGCCACAAACTCGTCCACGTCACGCCCCTTCTCTACCTAGCTACCATTGATGAATCTTCATTATCTGGTCCATGGGAGACATGCTGTGAAAATTCCATTCCAGCGATTTCAACAGCTTCCACCCCACAATCCAGCCGTCAGCCCTGGACCAAATCTAGATGGGATCCACTTCTAGCACCATGGGTGCCAAATAAGTGATGTCACATTAACACCTACGCTACCACGAAGACCACCGACCGCTATGCCTACCTTTTCATGCCTCCCAGCTTCATCCCGGCACATCAGCACGAACGTCCATGTCTACAGCCAAGCCACTGAGGTATACAATCCGCATCTGCCATGCATACCTCAGACAGAGACCGAAACACCTACAAAATCTCACCAAAGCAGCTCAATAACTACAATACATCGCACGTATGGAGATGAAGAAACAGATCAACCTAGAGCCGACGTATACCCAGAAGCCTCCTACTGAGGAGCAAAACCCTAAAAAGAACCAAACAGGACTCCCACACTGGCCTACCATTACAGACAGGCCCCAGCAGCTAAAACCCTCAACGCTCATCAGAGATCTACAACCTACTTCCTGGGACATATGATCCCACACGTCATACACAGGGCCTTGTGGCTGGCAGGCCAGCTCTTCGCCAATCGACAACGTAACCTGAAAACACTATTTCCTCTGCCAGTACTGCACGCCGCCCCATACGTAGAACTCTACGCTCAAGGAAACAAATCCATGACACAAACCTCTAGCAGCCTAACTCTGCCACATATCTACATCCAGCGACCACCATCACTAGGACCTAACCAGATCAGCCACACATCACTGGTGTCATTCACATGCAATGGCCACTGCATGTAAATAATATCGTATCAGTATGCTCAGCCATTGCCCCTCTATGCACATCTGCGCAAACTGACAGCCCCCTACGAAAAGGATATTTAATGTGACCACTAAATCAGATATTACGGAATTGGCAAATCAAAAACCTATAGAAGAACACTCTTCACACTCCCTCGGCCACACTAAATAGGGCAGAACCTTAAGGTGGCATTCCTGCAGCAAGAAAACTTCAGTGACCGAGACTTCACAGGAAACTGCCGAGCTTCCAGTTCATACTGCAAATTTGACACCATCAGCTTGGGATTAAGACAAAGACTGTGATGGCTTGCCAACTACAAACCAAGTTATCTTCCTCCCGGTTGGTTTCGACGACCTCAGCTGCTAGAAGAGAGAGGCCTTCATCACTCCCTAGATTGAATAACCTCGTTATCTTCTAGCTGCTTGCATATATACACCTGCCCCGGACATTATCCCACTAACTGCATCTGACAAAGTGGGTATTCACCCACGAAAGCTCATGCTCCAAAATGTCTGTTAGTCTATAAGGTGCCACAAGATTCTTTGCTGCTTTTACAGATCCAGACTAACACGGCTACCTCTCTGATACTTGACACAATGGAGAGAGGTGAACAGCAGACTCCCCAAAGGATCTGTACTGGGACCAGTGTTGTTCAACATATTCATTAATGATCTGGAAAAGGTGGTGAAGAGTGAAGTGGCGCAGTTTGCAGATGTCACAAAATTATTCAGCATAGTTAAGTCCAAAGCTAACTGCAAGTAGTTACAAAGGGATCTCACAAAACTGGATGACTGGGAAACAAAATGGCAGATGAAATTCAACATTAATAAATGCAAAATAATGCACATTGGAAAAAATAATGCTAACTATATGTACACAATTGGCTCTTAGCACACAAGAAAGATCTTTGAATTGCCTTGGATAGTTCTCAGAAAAATTCCACTCAATGCACAGCAGTGTTCAAAAAGGCTAACAGTATGGTAGGAAATATTAGGAAAAGGATAGAAATTATCATAATGCCATTATATAAATCCATGGTGCTCCCACAGCTTGTATACTATTTCCAGTTCTGGTCATCCCATCTCAGAATATACTGGAACTAAAGAAGGTTCAGAGAAGGGCAACAAAGATAATGAAGAGTCTGAGATGGCTTCCATATGAGGTGAGACTAAAAAAATTAGGGCTGGACATCTTAGTAAAGAGACAACAAAGGGGGAATATGACAGTCTATAAAATCATGAATAATGTGGAAAAAGTGCATTGAGAAGTGTTGTTTACACTTTCACACAATACGAAATCAGGGGTCACCTGATTAAATTAGTATGCAGCAAGTTTAATACAAACAAGAGGAAATACTTTTCCACACAGCTTGCAACTAGGCTGTGGAACTCATTGCCATGGGATGTTGTGATGGCCAGAAGTAGAACTAGGACCAAAAAAAATCAGAAATGGATAAGTTCATGAAGATAGGTACATCAATGGCTATTAGCCAAGATGATCAGGGATGCAAACACTACCAGAAGCTGGGAGTGGAAAATGGGTGGAACACTCTATAATTGCCCTGTTCTCTCCACTCCCCACAAAGCTCTGCTAAGGATCATGGTTGGAGACAGGATACTGGGTAAGATGGCCAGGGCCTGACCCAGTATGGCAACTCTTGTGTTCTTATGTAAGGAGAGTTGATCACCAGGACAGCACTGTAAGCATCTTTGGGCACATTCAGCACAGCAGCCCAATTCATGTTCACAGCAGTTATTTAGTGGACTGAAATCGTCGTGATGAATCCTTGCACTACCTGAAGGACTCAAGTGCCACCATCCACTTGCTTGGTATTTACATTCTGAGAACAGAAGAAAATGTAGCAGGTCACAGACAGCAAAGAGTTCTTGCCCCTGCCGAAGTGGAGCTCCAACAGGGACATTACTCAAAGAATAAGGAGAGGTTACTTACCTTTGTACAGTAACTGGAGTTCTTCAAGACGTTTGCCTCGAAGGGTGCTCCACCACCTGCCTTCTTTCCCCTCTGCTCTGGGGTCCTTGTTTTGCAGAGACTTTGCAATAGAGAGAGAACTGAGGGACGTTTGTCTGATGCTGCCCTATATACTCTCACTATGGGGCATGAGGATAGCTAAGGCACAGGTGCAGAAAGCACAAGAACTGCTACCAAAAGTCTACAATCAAAGGCTCATGGGGCACATTCAGACCTGAAGTGGAGCACCTATAGGAACAAGCATCTCGAAGAGCTCCAGTTACTGTGCAGGGTAAGTAACTGCTCCTTCTCATAAAATTATCTGAAAATGAAAACAGACTTTTTTAAACAGTGTTGCCTTTTCTCTCTGCATAGTTCCCTGCTGTGCTCCTGTTTTATATTTTCAATAAGCACTGGCTGTATAGTGAAAGTGACTTATGTTTCATTTTGTGTCACAAGGATTGATACAGCACAGATATACACAGGAAGGAGCAGCTGTGGGAAAAACAGATTTGGCAATGTAGTATACATGCTCCTCATCTGGCTCTGTACTTTCTCATTGACTCTGATAGTATTTGCCCAGGAAAGAGCTGGAATAAAACATAAAATTCAAAATGGGTGCAAATTTCAGCTTCTATCTTTGAATTTCCTGATCCAGTTCCCTCTGAAGTCACTGGAAAGACTTCAATTGAATTCAACAGGAGCTGTCTTAGACTGTATGTTTTTAGGGACAACTTTCTTCATCTCCACCTGGTCAACCCTATTGAAATAATGAGTTGCACATCAGTAATTAAGAGTAAAATATTTTAATATAGTTTTTGTGTTATGGAATTTCCTTGTGTTTTATAAATAGTACAAACAGTTCACAGATCGAGTGTTCCATTGATCAGGATTTGGCTCCTCCATAACCTTTTACTTTGACTATTTCTGGATTGCTGACTGATCTTCCTAGGACACCCCTCATGTGGACAAAGACCATATGAAGCGGGATCAGGGAGAGGAAATCTCCATGAGGATCCCTTTGTGGAGACTGTCTCATTGGACAGTGTATGTTAGAGGCAGGGGATTGTTAAGCTGCAGTACCTACGCCAAAATTTGGCAGATCCCCAGTGATCTGAAGATCAGGGCCATCCATGCAGAAGCCCTATTCCTCCACACTGGCCCAGCACCACCCTCATGCTCACCTGGTTCTCCAGGACTACAGCTGTTAGAAATGTGAACACTCATTTTAAGTGCTTCAGTTTTTAGGTGCCCAATTTCAGACTCCTAAACACTGATTTTTTTCAAAGGAACTGATCACCCACAACTCTAGGTACAGTCAATGGGAAATGAAAGTTCTCAGTATGTCTGAAGATTGGACCCAAAGGTCTCAGCTTTGGCCCACAGATATGGAGACCCCCAAATTAAGGGCCATTTTTGAAAACTGTGGCCTATTCAACCCACTTATAGACTAGCTGGGCAGCCCCATCCCTTGCACTCCCCAGGGCAGACATTGAAATTATAGTCACTTCATCCACACAGTCTGATCCAAAGTCCATGGAAAGGCTTCCTTCGGCATCAGGGGGCTTTTGCTCAGATCCCAGGGACACAGGCTCCCTGTACTTTCTCTCTCCCTCTTGCACATCCACCCAGGGCCTGGCAGAATTTGTCCCTCAGCCTTTCACTGACAATTTCTTACTTTTTGTTTTTCCTTTCACATTCTTCCATTTTCTGTCCATTTCTTTTTGTTGAGTACTTTTACTTACCCTTTGACTATCGGTTTAGCACTCTCTCCCTTGTTGTCTGTCTGAACAGTCCATACAAATGGCATTTACACAGCCCTGTATGTGCAATTGATATTACTCGACAAAGCTGGATTTCCTATTTAAAAAAAAGACATGTCTCAACAAAAAAGTATGTAATTCATTCTTCAAATGACATAACCCTTAGGAAGTCACAGCATTCAGATGTAAGGCTCACATTCTGACCTGGACACACTGACTATTGTTAGCTTCCCCTGAACTTTCACAAGAAAATGTAACTGCTCTTGGTTAGTTTGTTTCATGCTTTTGACATTAATTTCATTGTAAATATTTTGCTTATTGGTCTCATGGCTGAAGTAGTGAATCTGCCTCTAATACAGAGTACAGTACAGTCTCCACTCCACACCCATTCTCCACTCCACACCCAGACATGGTTCAGATGTGGCCTGGTAAACAGATTACCTCCTGTATTCTGAGGAACTGTATCATGCAACCCATATGTCCTTTCTTCTGAGGAGACCACACCACCTTATAAGAAATGATCCACTAGGAAATTGAATTTGGATCCTCTTTTAAGGGTGTTGAGAAACATGATCTGGATTATTTGAGGGGAAGCATTGCAGTGTCCTGAAAAGTGTATGATTATCGTTTTTACACACATACTGCATCTGCCCAGGTATGCTTTATATCAAATATTGTAGAGTCATAAATGATCATTAATTTTCAGTATTCAGCACTGGAGCACGTCTGATTCAACACCCTTATATTAGGTGCAGTACTTTTGACAAGGTGCAGAGACAGCTCTACTAGCTAGAGTGATGGGGGAGTAGGAAGGGTGAGCTGGCCCAGGCCCACCTTGCCTCCTTTCGGGTGTCTGACCTCCAGTCTTTGCATTCCTGGAGTGCAGAGTTCGAGCCTTTTGGGGTATGTTTACAGAGTAAAGGAAAAAACCCACAGCTGGCCTGCCTACCTACCTTGTGTATCCACCCAGGGAACAATCCTAAATGTTTTCCCCAACTCAGAGGCATCTAGAAAAGCTAAAGAGATTTTAAAAGAAAGGGACACTGGGAGAGCCTGTGAGAGACAAGCCAGCTCATCAGCCTACAGGGAGTGCAATGAAATTAAAGAGAGATTTGAACAAGCTACTTGCTGAGTTTTCACTTCAAGTTTTACTCTAGCCTATTTATTTCTTCTGCTGTTTGCAATTTCTTGCTGGGCCTTTTGGGAGTTTGGGCTATGCAAGGCTTTGTAAGATCAGATCTTAAATTAATAATAAACTGATATAAACATTAAGGCTAGTCAGTGACAGAGGAAAGAATTTAATTTTGGGCCTCTCTGCTTCCATATTAAGCTGTAATATTATTTATTTATTATTATTATTGATTATTCTTTTATTATATTTGCTAAATTAATCATGCAAAATAAATTCTAAATCTCATGCATTTTCACATACAGTTTTTCATCAGTTTTGTCCATCCCTAGTTATTATCCAACTCATGGTCCCAAACCTGTCCTCCTTCCATCGGTAAGATGCAAAACTCCCAAACTGGCTGCAGTTTGCCTCAGTAAAATGCACAGGATCAGATTCCATAATTGTAAAACATGTTTTACTTTGAAACACCTAAAAAAAAATTCACTGCTATATAGATCCACTGTCCCCATAGTGTGTGTGTGTGTGTTCCATTGATGGTAACCAAAATTACTGTCTTATTAGCAGAGTATTTAGTATTCATTTAATTCATATTGATGATATGACCCCTGCCTGTTTTATTTGTTTCTCTTATGACTATTGAAAGTTTATTTAAAATGGAAAATGTCTAGAATGTTTGTACAGTTTCCATTTTGATCAGAAGAATGAGAGATTTATTTTAATAATTTATATATAGTGCACCTGTTGCTGTGGCAACTGGGCACATTCCACAGAGCGAAAAACCTCAGTGTAAACAGAAAAATGAAGAAGAAAGAAAACAATTAGACCTCTCTTGATGTTTCATGAAGCTGTGCCTGCCCACCTCAAACTTTAGTTCCCAATAGGGTTTCAAAACCTCTGCTAATGGAAAGTACAGTAGGGTCTATTTGTGTAGCTGTGTAGATGTTCATGCAATTAAATGTGGAAATGCCATGGGTATTCTTCAGTGCTAGAAAGAAAACACCATCTGATAAAGAAATCCACGCTTTCATGGCACTGGGATCATCTGAATTAAAAGCAATTACTTCATGTAATGCTAAGAGGTTATAATCACTCATATGCTCATTAAAGTGAAATTACAGTTATGCCTTCTACTGGAAATCTCTAGCCACCTGAGTAGCTTACCAGGTGACAACACTCGACAGATTCCCTCAGTTCCAGGTTGTCAAGTACTTGGTTTTAATAAAGAATCAAAAAGTGCATGAAGTCATTCTCCAGGGAAAGTTGAAGAAAATGGAGATGTGGAAAATATGAGCAATTGCTGTAACTGAAAATATAATTGCAGGCTGATATTTTTCACAGCAGCCTCTGAACCATAGGGAGAGAAGTTGGTGGGAACATTTCTTGTTCTTTGGATTTGACTATATATAGTATTTAGAGGTTCCTGTGATAGTAGCAATGATAATATAAAGCTATGTTGAATTTATCTATCTTGAAGGCAGGGCTGACATATGCAAACAGGCAAGATCAGAGTTCTGCCATGGTGTGGTTATTTGAATTAATGATTTCTCATAACTCTAGGGCATGAAGCAGATGTCTTGGAAGGAGCTCTCGTGTTCTGGGCTCCTCCCACAGCCCATGTAAGTATTCACAAAATGCAAAATGAGCTTGACATTTTGTTCAGCTCAGTAGGGAGGTCAATAATTTTCAGTTGCTCATGAAAAGTCTTTCAAGGGCAGCTCTGTGAAAAGGTTTAGCCAAAACAAACACACAGCCCCAAAAGCCCATTTCTGTTAGGAGAAAATAGGAGTAATACACTTTCTCATAAAATTACAGGGTGTCCATCTGCCTCAGCTAAATATAAACCAAGCAGTGAACAATGGTTCTGTAGCACTGATTTTAAATTATGAGGTATTATTGTGTTCTACCTGTTAGAGCAAAGTGCTTAGTAAGAACACTGGATTAAATTGTTGCTAATTCTGCTTTTATAATACCACTTTCTGTTCATGCACTGGCTCTTCTGGGCCAGAGTCCAGCCAAGAATCTGCTCACTCTCCCACTCCATGTGTATAAGATTAATGGGAGCTGTGTGAAATGCTTTTTCCGTTTTGCTGGAACATATGACAGGCCAGCACCATGAAGGTGCAAAAACTTGTTGTTTGGTCAGAATGCAAAGCCGAGTGAATGCCCAGTGGACACTTAAAACAGACATCTCAAGCAGCAAAAGGCTTAACAGGATGGAGAATTGCAGTCCAGTGAACACTTCCTTGTATATATTACAATATTTGGTTTTAGTTGGTGTTTGTCCTGCTTTGAGCATGGAATTGGACTAGATGACCTCCTGAGGTCTCTTCCAACCCTAATATTCTATGATTCTAATATTCCATAGCAGTGTCCAAAACAAAAGGGCTTATAGCAGTATCACCCTGAACTGTGATCTCAGGCACTTAGGAGCATTGGATGGGATCAGTACTTGGTGCTAGTGACTGAGGGATCCTCCCAAGTCAGAAATGAACCCATGTGCCTGTCAAGCGTTGCAGAGAAGGGATGAGGGTTAGTTACATTTTGTTGAGATACTGAACAGATTTCCTAGCCACTTGTTGACAATAAAAACTATTGTCAACTAAAAATGGGACTATTTTCTGAAGGCACCATTTCCAAGAATTGATGTGATAATTAGAATTGTGTGAAACAGTGACCCTGGACCCACATCATCACAGCCTGTGTTTAGGGTTGCTGGGTTCTCAGACCCCAGCTCACCTTTGTGAAAGGTTTTGTAGACACAGGCTGAGTGTTGCAGATAAGATAGTCTGGCTGTTCCCTCCAATTTTAGCACTGCCCAGCAAGTCTCAGAATCCCTTACTTATCTCTGATATTGTCACAAGAAGTCCAGTGGGCTGAACGTGTGGCTGAATGGTTCACATACCAAACTAAAGGGGGCACAAGATGGCTGCTTCCCCCCGCAGGCTATTTGGAGATTGACTGAGATGCTTCCGGCAATTTGTTAGTGTCTTTTGAGGAGCGAAGGGAGGAAGGGCCACGAAAACACTCAATTTACCAGCAGTTCACAGAATAAATGAATAGGCAGGGACAATGAATAATCCCTTTCATAGAAGCTAGAGTAACTCTGCGAGCTGGCTGTTGATTATGACGACAGAGGAATGATGCACCGTAATCCCTAATATCCGGTAGGGACTGGGGACATCTCTATCCCATAACTGTTCCATGTATATAATGTAAGGATGTGCTGCACCCTGAGCCTCCAATCTTTCTAAGGCCTGAAGATGCTGTGGCCCACATCAAGTAGATCCCAATGGACTCTCTGCAGAGGGGGTGTCCACTCAGTCCCGTGAAGTCCTGTTGGAGTGCCACATAACCACAAGTTAAGTGAGAGGGAGCAGGCCACTATGTCCCATTCCCACCAAAAAAGCTATCAAAGTTAAGGCGAGAGATCCTGGGGCTAGAGGGAACCTGAATGGTAAGTCTAGGCTGAGTGGGGGCAAGAGGTGGATGATATCATTGGAGATTGTGGTTCAGAACTGAAAGGAAAGCAAAGATACGATCATCCTTGGTAATAATTCTGAGCAAGTGAACTGCAAATAGTTTGGAAATACCTTGTGCATCAAACCCTGTAGTATTAGCACAGCTTGACTGTCAGCTCTGATGATCTGACCAAATTCCAATAGGTGCAATTACATGCTGCTTACTCAACTGCCCCTGCGATTTCAATAGCATATAGTATTCTCTGCTTCCTGAGCCTACATGGTGTGCAGAGTTGCTGTGAGCCGATTAATAATTGCCACACTTCAGTAGTAAACTAAATGATTCCTACATACTCTATCATTAGATAGCCAGAATTTTTCCTAGGTTATGGTGTTTTTTGCCATTTTGTTAAACTGTCCTAGACCGGTATGGGCATGGGAAAAGACGAACAGCCTGCGAGTTGCCAGGCCTTGTTACCCGTGTATCAATGCCTTACTATATAGCCAGTGATCTTCCACAGAGCCAGATTGGTTCTTTAAACTCTTTAGAAGCTATTGCTGCAGTTATTGGAAAATCAACACAAATACCAGCTCATCTGCTTCACTTGAATTGCTATGATTCCTCAGTGTAATCCAGTTTAGACAGGAAAAAATTATATTCTTCCTAATATGTCTGTGAAATCTCGTTAAACGTTAGGCATTCTGAATTCTGCCTACCTTGTATTCCTAGGAGCTAGAGATCAATTAAAATATCTGAAAATTAGTTTACTGAAGATCCGTGACAGCACAGTCACTTGTTAGACTTGGTATTTATGCTCCAAAACTGAGACACAATTCCTGGAAGTGAAACTTCAGGTTATTAATCTCCTCTGATGTTGTATTATATTCTTTGCTACACTCTGACACGCCAACCTTGGAGCACACCAAAAAGGCTGTTGCTGATATGCTTGTGCAAGGCCATCTGGGCATACCTTCACTGTGCTACATGCCGGGTGAACTTGGGGATCAGTATCTACCATCCAGGTGTCTCCAGATTGGTCCAGGTAGGAGCAAGAGGCAGAAGGAAATAACAGCATGGAATGTAGAGGAACAGTAAAGAAAGTTGCATGACCCCAGATCTCCTCCACATGTGCAAATGTGTTCTGCTGGGATTGTGATTAATGCCTGGGGTAGCTCCTTGAAGGAGGAACAGAAGGTGAGTGGCTTTCCACAGCAGCATCTCTTATAGACAGCCCCTGTTCACAAGTTCAAAGCTGCCGCTCATTAACCCAAGCTTCTCTTTTCTGCTCCCATGACATTCAGCTATGCTAAAAGAGCACAGGATAGTGGCCTTATGGGGTCACCAATGGATCCCCCCCAAATGGCATGTAGCCTTCTGTTTGAGTGAACAATAGGAAAGAAAAGCCACAAAATGAGAACAGAAGGAAAAAAACAGGAAAGCAACGTTGTTGTTGTTGTTGTTGTCCTTTGTGGCTGAAGATAAACCCATCATCAGCATTATGTCTTGTAAGTATGATTGTAGTTAAAAAGACTGATGCAAGAGTGGCAATCCTTCCTGCATGAAGTACATAGGCAGCTCGATCCTGGGGAAGGCATTACAATCTGTGCCTGCTGAGTGTGCCGCTGTTTACAGCTCACCTCTGTTCTGTGCCTCAAGATCCATACGGCACTTAATCTTGCACTGGGTATCCCCCTATCTGGCTACTTCTTGCCAGCATGATCTATGTGTTGCTGATGACTCTCAACTGTCAATGTCACACTATTTCAAGTTATGTTTCAGTGTAACCTTGAAATGTTTCTTCTGTCCACCTCGTATATGGTGGCCCACTTTCAGTTCATCATACAGCAACTACTTTGGCATTCTGGTGGTGTCCATCCTCAACACATGACCGGCCCAGTATAACTGTGAAGTGATAAGGTTGGCTTCAATCCATTCCCTGTCGAGTGAGTACTGTCCAGAATTCATTATTGGTAGCTTTATCCTGCCATTTGATGCAGAGTGTGGCATGCAGATGTCAAAATTGAAACTTGTTAGAAGCTTAATGTGATTCTTTGAGCAGATCATATCCCTACAATAAGTTGGACAACACAGCCACTTTATAGACTTTTGACTAGGTTTGAAGCTCAATACCATGTTACTGCCAGACTCTGTCTGATAGTCTGCCAAATGATGAACTGGGTTTGTTGATATGACATGTCTTCTCCTTGTTTATAGTAACATCATTTGCTAATATTACTACCAAGTCAGAGAGAGTCTGTAATAGTATTCATCTGGTGGTGCTGACGGTGACTTTAGGGACATAGTTTGATATATGACTGCTGCCTTTTTCAGACTCATTGTCCACCCATCCCTTTCTGCAGACTCTGTGAATCTGTCCATGATCAATTTAATATCTTCCAGAGTACGTGCCTCTAAAGCACAACCATTGGCATACAGAAGCTCATGAATAATTGGCTCAAGAGCTTCATGGAAGATCACAGCCTGTTCAGATTAATTAATTTTCCAGAGGATCAGAAACTTTGTGACATTCTGTACCTCAAAGTAGCACCCTGGAATCCCCACATTCACCTCTGTGATGTGATTAAGATATGTTTGTACAATGCATGCCTTGTGATGTATCATTTTAAAGGTCTTGATCTGTTGAACCTTAATATCCTGTTGGCTAGTATGTGCTATCATTGTATGTGAAGTTATGACATATTGCTATATGTGTTACTGAAATATGTTGTGAAGCTGGGAGACACCCACAGCTGGCCTTTCATTAGTGACGAAGGAGCAGCTATCAGTGGCCAAACAGGCATTAATGGCTCACGAAGAAGAATCCACTTTACCATAGGCTTTTCAGAGAGGGCATGTACGCAGTGGGAACTACCTGACCCCCACATCACGGAAAGGATCTTTCTAGTAGATGAAAGAAAGTAGAAAAG
This sequence comes from Chelonoidis abingdonii, assembly GCF_003597395.2. NCBI lineage: Eukaryota > Metazoa > Chordata > Testudines > Testudinidae > Chelonoidis > Chelonoidis abingdonii. The sequence goes on along the minus strand of NC_133770.1, from coordinate 252,511,129 downwards.
AGGGACAGTGACATCATCACTTGGCCTCTCCCCCCATCTCAACACCTGGAAGACTGTTTGGAAGAGAGAGACTTTGAACTAGAGAGATTGGTCCCCTAGGCTGGACAGGAGTTCAGTCTGAGTATTGTACTGGGTTAGAAGCCATATTAGTATATAACAGAAATGTTTTAACAAACTCATGTTTGTAAAGAGATTCAATCATGTTATTGAACATGAGTTTGTTAAAACATTTCTGTTATACACTAATATGGCTTCTAACCCAGTACAAGCGACAGAACCCAGGATGGGGAGCTTTTGGGATGCAGTCAGAGATGTTGGTGTCATCCCTTCCTGCATCAATTTTGCGTTGGGGGTATGACGTTATGAGTGTAATGTAATATCTCATTGAGTCTGAGTACTGAGAACTACAAGCTGCCTGTGACATCTATTAGGGTGAGAGTCTGCTTGATTCAAATCTTCCTTAGTCTGTTAAAGTTAGAATTTAGACTGTACATTTATTTTTGTTTATTAGGTAACCAACTTTGATCTCTCTGCCTGCTATTTCTAACCACTTAAAATCTCTCTTTCTATAGTTAATAAATATGCTCTCTATATTTTACCTAAAACAGTGTTGGTTTGGTTGAAGTGCTTGGGGAATCTCAACTCAGGTTAACAAATGTGTTGCACGTCCATTACCCGGAACTAATGAATGGGCTTGCACTGTCCAAGGTGTCTTGAGCAGTGTAAGATGGTAAATTTCTAGGGTGCAAGGCTGGGGACTGGGGTGATTGGCTGCTACCTTTCTCAGTATGATTTGTGAGTGGCTCAGGGAGCATTCATGCAATTTAGCTGGGTGTGGGGCTATACATATCAACTGCTGAGTGATCACAGCACCCGGAGGGGTTTGCTGCTTATCACTGGCATAGCTTTGTGACAGACACCCCAGGCTGGAGAGTTAAGGATGCACAGTGGTCCCACAGTTCCATGTTGTACCCTGGGGATCCCATCACAAATGTATCTTGATACCAGCATTCAGGTATCTCGAAAGCAAGTAAGAGCAAAATACAGAGGACAGGGAAGGAACAGAAACAGCAGAGGCAGAAAAGGACAGGAGATAGGGTGGGCAGAAAAAAAAGACGGCACATATTGTACTGAGGTGTGATGCAAGGGGTCACCCAGTCACCAGGTCGTCCCTACTGGGCATGCTCCATGATCTGGCAAGGAGTGCTGGTATCAGAAATCAGGCAGGCTGTTCTTAATACAAGCATGGGTGAGTCTTCCCCTTTCCCCCGTCAGCCTATGTTAAGGGGGAATACCTCTGTTCCTCCTCGCAGTCCTTTCATTCTGGGGAGATAAAAAACCACACCACCCAACTCCTTCTATTCATGGAAAGGGACACCCTTTACCACCTTTCACACAGCAACCTCCACTCCAAAAGGTGACCCCACCCCAATATCTCTTATTTATTATAACTGTAATACAAAAAATAAATAAACCTCCCTGCCACAGTCTTGTAGGGATTGATGCCGCTTTCCTGATGGAAAAGTGCTGCAGCACTAACATCCAGCCCAATAGAATCTAAGGTGGAGGGGCAAAGGAGGTGAGGGGTCATGTAACGGGAAGGGGTAACTGAAATACTAGCTTTAGTGCACTTCTGTATGTACCGTGTCCCCTAAGACTAGCAAGGAGTGGCGGTGTCACAAGAATCCCCCTGGAGCCAGGAACTTCTTTTCTTACGAGCACATACATGTTTATTTTCCAAAATCTTTTAGCATCTGAAGTCTCTGTGACATTTTGCATATGTCTTTGACTGTACAGAACCTACTCTGGGCTCATTATCTTCTTTTAATAATGAAATTACCTCAGTCTGGACATACGCTTCAACTGTGTTGGAATAGTTTCCTCTGACATAGCTGAGACCTTGGCTTTTAGTGTTCATATTTACATGACTGCACTGTGTTATTTTCATTGAAGTGGAACTGTGTGTGAGTTTATGCATGTGCCAGTCCCCTGGCAAGTGAATAAGAGAGAAAACATCTGTTCCGGCGAGAAATTCTAGGTTGCACCATATACGTATGCTAGTGCTGATCTAGTGCACCCTAGTCTGCACTAACATACTAGTTTGTGTGCATCAGACTCTGGAAGGGAAAATATTTAAATCCCTGCAAGTCAAGCAAAGCAGCACAAAATTTATCCAACCCAAAACCATGGCAAAGAAAGAAATATTGGGCCCGATGTTGCAAAGGGCTGAGAGCCTTCAGCTCCCACTGATTCTAAAATGGAGCAATTAACATAATGTATTCACTTACTGACACTGATGGCAGATGACCTGCATAGCACCCTCTTGGGGGGTGCACAGCTCCTCTCATGATTAGGTCCACTGTTGGTAATCAGAAACTTCTGGGTTCCAAAAAGAAAGGATAGAGGTGTAAACTCAGGGCAGGATACTAAGAAGAGACACTGTGTTCTCTCAGATTAATGTGATGAACCAGACTGGTAATCTGGATTTGGGGTAAATCTGAGACTAGCCCAGTTTACTGTCAGCATTTGAAGTCATCGTTAATGTGGAGCAAACAGTGGAGATTCCCTGATGCTTCTGTTTTCTTGCAGAGATGTTGGGAGTTAGAAACAAAACAGTTTTTTCTCTTGTGAATGAAATCATGCCCAGCTCAAACTGAGATATTATAGTTTCTTTGATTCATTGCAGGGCTTGTTGTGACCTGTTTTGGAAAATAGACTATTTGAAATTTCAGGGGTTGCCTAAGCCAGTAAATTGAATAGATTTCTGCTCTTTTCTCTTGCTGTCACAATTGTTGGCTCACTGTGTTGCTTTTACACTGCTTTATCCTTTGGTTTTACATCATTGGCTGAAAGGATATAAAGCAATCACTTGATTTGGTATCAGCTACGTGACTAGTCCTCCTTGTGCAAACTAAGCAGGGGTGGTTGATGGATGGAGCTCACCTATATGCACTAAAAGAGAAGCAATGAAAGTATGAAGGTTGGCTTGCTTACAACGGCTGTAGGAGTTGTAACTTAGTTGTTTGCACAGTCACTTGTCACTGGGACAGCAAATGTAATTTAGAAACCAGATTTCAGTCCTGTCCCCTCCACCCACTTTTGATTTTGATAATCAATATCTATTCACAGTCACAGAGTGGAGAAAAGAGAGATTTGTTCAAATGTATTGTTAAGGGAAGAAGCTCAGATAGATCAGGAAGACTTTTTTTATGGTGCTGCCTAACTCTAATATCTTCTAATTGTTACTTTTGACCCCAATTCAGCAAAACATTTGTTTGGTTTCAAGAACATAAGTCCATCCCTGTTCAGCGAAACACTTTGTCACCTCTTTAAGCATGAAAGTATACACTTTAAGTTAAACATGTGCTTAAGTCCTTTTGATATAAGCCTTCCACTGAAGTTAATGGACCAAATCCCACCCTCAGATAAGTGAATGCATTTCCTCTAAAGTCAGAGGACTTACTTATGTGTTTGCATTGAGGCCAGAATTTGGCCTACTTGGAGTTTTCAGTGTGGACATATGGCAAACAGATCCTGGCTAGATGGACTGCTTCACCATTAAAATCAGTCTTCTGTGAAAAAGGAATGTATGCACATTGTCTCAAGTGCTCTAGCATGTAGAATTGTGTAAGGTTCTAGCTTCTCTGATCAGAAAGTCTGAAGGAATTGTACAGAGCCTCTCCTTGTGGCTCCTATCACAGGCTGTGGCATAATAGTTACAATATATCCCAGTCTCTTAATGACAGAAATCTGCATTTTTCTCAGATAGGTCAGTGTACAACGTTATTATGAGTGACCTGTCCCCTCTCAGTTATATGGTCACATGTTCCTCCCCTTGCTGTGTGCTTCAGATGGAGATATACCTGCCAACGCCTACCTGGAAGAATGACTGTGGCTTCCTTAACAGAACCTGTAGTGAGATGACAGTCTAGAGAATGAACTGCAAACACGGTTCTCTGCAAACTGCATTTTTAAGGAAATTAATGCAAAACATTTTATTCTTAAAGAGAAAAATGACAGCATGTGAGTACTTGATGAAACTATTTGAATGTTTTTGCCTCTGACTGATAACAGGAGGTAGCGTTCCATGTGTATGTGTAATTCTCTGTTTGTTAGAGGCGCACACTTACTAGGCCAGCCTCCTCTTTAATTAATCCCCATGATAACAAGGTTTACATTTCTCAGCCTCAGCTCCACACCAAGCCAGAAACTGGACAAAAACAAATAATTCTAGAAACCTCTTCTGCAGCTTACTAGCAAAGGGTTGTAGCTACTGGATGTACACAGCCAATCACATCACACCCTTTCTGCACTCCTCCCCACCCCAGTGGCCTATACAGAATTGAACCAGACCTCAGCTTGTCTGGGCAGGGGCTGACAAGTACCGCATTTGCACAGCCAATAATATGTGAATCTGTCCTTCAGTGTTAAAGGCCAAGGACTACAAAACCTGGCAGTGTATTTCTGGGTTCCATGGACTCTCCAAACCTCCACACCTGGAATAATAGGAGAAGGTCCTGGCATCCTCTGGTGAGGTGTGGACTTGCTGGCCACCCCCAGAAGTACTTTGAGATTACCTTCCCAGGTACCTATAGAGGATTCTGGAGGGCTAGATTACTAGGGGCTCAAGTCAAATTCCATTGAAGAAACTGGAAGTCTTTCCATTGACTTTAGTGTGTGCAGTGTAGCTGTGTCGGTCCCAGGACATTAGGCAGACAAAGTGAGTGACATATCTTTTATTGGACCAACTTCTGTTGACTTTAATGGGAGTTTGGGTTTAGCCCAGATCATTAACACCACCTCTCCATGCCACAGTAAGACAGAATGGGTGGAACTTGGGTACTGATTGCATCTTGCTATAGGGGAAATGCTACTCTCAAGAGTACTGATCCAATAGGGTTGTGCAGAGAGGAAATCAGTGTCCTGAGAATTATTTGCTGTTTTCAAAGCCCCCAAATTTTCCATTTGTCCTTTTGAAAAAGTCACTTTATATTTTCATTTACACTTAATTTAAAATACCTTGTAGATCCCACCCTCTAACATACAGAAGAGAATTCTGAGCATGTTCCTTTATGAAACTGATGACTGTGAGCAAAGTTAATTCCCCCTTGAGTTTGCTGGTTTTGGAGGTTTCATGTGGGTGGAGAGAAGAGGGATTTGCATTCAAAATACAGATCTCACGTGCCCAACTCCAGCTATTTGATAGCTATGCAATCAGACCATGGTATGAATCACTATTTATTCAGAAGGAGCTGTTTTCAGGTTGTTCCTGTAATTTTCCTTTAAAAATTACTTACAAAATAAAGGTTAGGCTGGAACTGTAAACAGTAGGGTTGGACGACAGGCCCAGTTGTAGTGACACAAACTAAAGATGGAAGAAGATGGACTTTAATTATGTTTTTTGCAAAACAAATATGTTATTTATAAAACTAGAATGCAGTGTACATTGCAATCATGGTTATCTCTGCCACTCAAAATGGAAAATACTTCCTTGAAATGGCAACCTTGGCACTGAACCCACTCATTAAGTCTGGAGATAAGTAAAGCAGTATGTGCAAAGGTGATACAAAATGGAAATGTACAGAAGGTTTCAAGAAAGTTATGAACCAGTCTGATGTGTTATTGTCAAAAGAAGCCTTCTATCTAGGTGCTTATGCAAATATTTATATGGCCCTCAAGTCCTATCTCAGCACCTAGTGAATTTGACTCAAATTAGTGTATTTTACATGCATGTCTTTCTGCTATTACATATATTTTGTCTTACAATTGGATTAATGTTAAGGACCAAACTGTCCTCTCAGTTCCTCTGGTGCAACACTACTGAAATACACTAAAACCTACCAAGAGTGAGCACTCATAGGAATTGGCAAAAATGGTTGCTTGTAAGAGGTGGTCTCTCTTCAAAAGTTTGCCCACAAGAGATCAGAGGTGTTCCATGACCTCTGCAAGAAGTTGCCCGTGAGAGGTGGTCTCTCTTCGGAGGTGTTCCCTAAGGCGGTGGTTCTCAAAACTGGTCTGTTGCTTGTTCAGAGAAAGCCTCTAGGGGGCTGGGCTGGTTTGTTTACCTGTCGTGTCCACAGGTTAGGCTGATCTTGGCTCCCACTGGCTGCGGTTCGCTGCTCCAGGCCAATAGGGACTGCGAGAAGCGGTGGTGGACTGGCTTTGAGAACCACTGTTCTATGGCAGGTTTTACTAAAACTGAAAACAGTGTAACTGAGAGGAAATTTGGACCCTTAGTCTGGGCAAGTACCAACTCTGCTATAGCTGAGGTGAATGAAAGGATTAAAGCCATGAGAAGAAACCATTAGACTGGGCTTCTCTGAAGACTGAAATGCAAACGCGCTGCCTTACCATTTTTCACTATGTTTACAATCTTTTCCCCAGTTCATTGATCTAATGCCTTTTCCCTTTTCATTTGCCATTAAAAAATAAATAAATCTGAATTTGAATGACAGAGCACAGAGGTCTGAAAAGCTAACTTGTAGACAAATACAATGGTCTGGAAATCAAAAGACAGATTATCGTAATGATCAATGAATTACAGTGCAGAATCTTGGATGAATGGCAAATCCAGAAATATTTAACTGTTTTTTAATTTACAAAATTAATAAAAATGATTAATATCTAGAAATTTCAGTATTTAGGGCAACATTTCTCAAATGCAATCAGTGGCGCAGCAGGGCGAGGCTAAGACAGGCTGCCTACCTGTCCTGACACCACACTGCATGTGCCCCGGAAGCAGCCAGCAGGTATGGCACTACTAGGCGGGGGGCCAGGAGGCTCCGTGTGCTGCTCTTGTCTGCAGGCACTGCCTTCTCAGCTCCCATTGGCTGGTTCTTGGCCAATGGGAGTGCGGAGCCGGTGCTCAGGCTGGGGGCAGTACCTAGGAGCTGGACCTGCTGTCTGCTTCTGGGGCTCAGCGCGGTGTCAGGACAGGTAGGGACTAGCCTGCCTTAGCCCCGCAGCACTGCCAAATGGACTTTTAATAGCCTGGTTGGTGTTGCTGACTGGAGCCACTAGGGTCCCTTTTTGACTGGATGTTCCGGTCAAAAACCGGACACATGGTCACTGTATTCTGGCCATACCGTGGCAGGCACTAGCCCTGGGCACTGACTCACAGCTCTGGCTTTGTGGCATTGGTCTCTGATCCCTGGCTTCAGCCACGTAGTTCCTGTCCCCAGCTCTGGGTTCTGGCTGCAGGCACTGAGCCCTGCATAGCAGCAGAGATCGGGCCTGGGCCCTGGCTCTGGCCATGCAACAGCGGGGCTCATCGCCCACCCCCCAAGCCATAGAAAATTGAGGAAAAGTAATAATGGGCCTTATTATTTGTGGTAATAAAGTTCATTATAACTTTTCCACAATTTTCCACTGTCAGCCGCCCGGCGCTGAGAGAGGTGGCTCCTGCTGTTGGCCACCAGTGCTGAGAGTAGGGGCTTCGACTGTTGGCAGCCAGGGGCTGAGAGTGGCCATCCGGGGCTGACAGCGGAGGCTTCTGCTCTGAGCCCCAGGATGGCCGGGTCCCCCGCTGTCAGTCTCAGGCATGGTGGGGCTAATATTGGAAAGCTGCAATTTCTGCAATACCGCAAGTTAAGGTCGGGCCTTCATTATGAACCACACATTGTGATTTAAGAGTCATAACTGGTTTTCTTGGTAATTCAAGACACATCATTTGTAGTATCAAGTATTATCTTGATGAATATTTATATGGCTAAAATGATGAAAGCACCTAATTGAGAGACAGCATCAGCTAGTGGCTATAGCCTGGAGTGGGATCAGAAGAGCTGGGTTCTATTCAAAGCTCTGCTGTTTTACTGGTGTTTGACTGTAGCTTAACTTCTCTTTGTCTCAGTTTTCCCAGGTGTAACATGAGGACAGTGAGTTACCCTTCTTTGTGAAGTGGTCTGAAATCTACAGGTGAAAATCTCTATATGTCAATACGGTATAAGAGCTAAGTTTTGTTATTGTGAGTATTTAAAACCACAACCCTGGACATCCTTATTTGTCTGATATAATAACTAATATACCAGGATTGAAAACATGACCCCAGTGAAAATTCTGCTCCCATTGAAGTCAACTGAAGTTTTGCCATTGACTTTGGTGGCATCAGGATTTCACCCAATATCTCCTAAGAACACTGGGATGTGGGGTTTGTCAAACTGGAATAGCTCTTTGATGCATATAGACTAATATTTTGCGTCTAGCAGTTGCCAAACCCACGTACTTCAGAGGAAAGTGAAATCTAGGCAATTGTGCAATATTATAAATGGAGGAGTAAATTCCTTTCTGATCCCTATGTTGATCAGCTCATGCCTGAAGCACCACTTGCATTTTGATTTTATCTTACCATAGAAGCATTTAAAATTTAGCATAACTTGATTCCTCCCTTCCCTGACTTCTGTTTTATCCATAATAGTCAATAGTCTTTTTTAAACAGTCAGACCTCCACCAACAGTACTTTTCTGCATAACTACCTCATAAGCACACAGTAAATTCTATGTAGATGTTTTGTTAGATTATAGCTATTGAAATGTGAAATACAGCTTTGAAAATAAACATGCTTGTGCTTTGCATTGCTCAGTTGGCAAACCTGTCGTGCTGATAAGCCTTAGAAGTGTTCTATTATGTAATCTTTAGTTAAGCTCATTTCAGCTCGAGGCCATGATACTTCAGTTGTTTTAATGTGACTAGCTTTTGAAGAAAGTAGGCATTCATTTTATCTGGCTCAAGCTTAAAGACCGTTTAGCTATTTTACCTGGTCCATCACTGACATATCAACAGACCTCACAAACATTAATGGATTTAGCCTCAAACACCTTGCTGAGATAGATAAGTGCTGTGAGCCTCATTTTAGAGAAGGGGAGACATTAAGAGCTGTTTTCTGCTATCCTTATTCACAAAGCCAAAATGGATACAGACCATCAGCGCGCAGAAACAATTCTTCTGCCTGTACAGGTGGGAACCAATCAGTTGGTCTGCTCTGATTCCAGTCATTCAATAGCAGCAAGAGAGGTTGGGACTGGCTCATACTGTGTTAGACCCAAGCCATTCCCCTTCTCAGAAACATTCTGGAAATATTGCCATTGAAATCAGCACAACTAACTCGCAGAGTAAGATGCTACTCAATGTAACTAAGGGTGGCAGAACCTGGCCCTGAAGGACTTGCCTGGTGTTGCACAGGAAGGCTACAGCAAAGATGAGACTGGAACCCAGAACCACTGAGTCCAATCCAGTACTTTAACCACAAGACCAGTCTTCCTCTTATCTATCATCTCTGATGTACTGTAGTAAGGCTATTTTGTTTTCCTTCAGAGGCTCCAGTTACATTTTTAATATTTATGGTATAAGTATACAATGGCAAACTAATCAGACTGATGAAGAAACAAACAGTCAGGCTGCATCCACTCACAGGAAAGGTTATATGAAAAAATTTTAAACTCTTTTTTGCTCCAAGTGCTTTATGCCTATGCAATGCTGTGTGTGTTTACCCTGCAAGGCAGAAAGGGCTTCCCACATAAGGATGAATACCTCTAGGAATGTCAGCCCAAAAAATTCATCCCCATGTTTTATTTATCAAGCAGATTCTTAGCACAACATGAAAGCTGGCAAATGGGCAGATATAAATGATGCTTTTTTTGATCTGCCAGTTTCAGTAAACTGGTTGTATTGATTAGTTTTTCTTTTCAAGTAAATTGTGCTACTGATTGGCAGATCTGGAGATAGAAATCCTCTCTTCACAGAGCATGACTAACAGGGGCAAGAGCAGACTCCGCACTCCATCAGTCTTCCTCAGCCCTGATCTAAATGGATCACTTGATTGATAGTTCAGTTCCCATAGTCCATTCAGGGCCTAATCCTGTTGTGGTTGAAGACAGTGGCAAAACTCCCGTTGACTTCAATGGAAGGATCAGACCCTCAGTACTTGGCCTCTTTGCTGATTCTGCCAGTTGTGACATTTATTTTGCAACATAGATATCTATCCAGTGGGAACAAAATAGTACACTACCAACCCATTTCACACAGGCACCAAATAGCCATCAGATTGTAATGAGCCACAGCTTCTGTCCCTGATAGACCCAATCCAAAGTTGAAACAGGGATCTAAAAGTGGCACAATTTGAATCTCATTGCCAAAACTCTAAGCTATCCCGTCCACTTCAGGGTTTTCTGATCCTGAAATACTTGTGACTCATTCAGCTCCTATGTGCGGATACAACAGTTTTATTTTAAATATGGTGGAAACAAGGAATAAGCATGGTACAGATGAGAGGCCTTCATCGTTAGCTTTGCTTTAATTTTCCATGGGTAGTACTGGCATTATTTTGGTTCATCCCTGGAACATAAAAGAGCAAATGGTTAACTGTGAGACTTCATTTGAACTGGTCTTTCCTAAGGTCACATTTTTCTACCCCCGTATCACATGGTCTACTACTCAGTGTGACAGACCCAGGCCAATGTGGTACAGGAGTCTGGTAGAGGGCAAAGATACTAGTCAGTGGCTGAGTAGTTTTCTGTTCCCTGAGTGACTAGAGCAGGGGCTGCATTGGAGTAATCCAGGAACCTGCTAAAAGCAATAAGCAAGACAGGCTATTAGAACTAGCCTGCTAGCCATTCAAGGCAGGCTAATCAGGCACCGGGTTTAAAAAGAGCTCAACTCCAGTCAGGGAGGGAGGAGCTAGAGGAGAAGGAAGTGTGTGTGAGGAGCGGGAGCAAAGGGCCACAAGAGCTGAGAGTGAGAGGCTGTGCTGCTGGAGGACTATGGAGTACAAGTGTTATCAGACACCAGGAGGAAGGTCCTGTGGTGAGGATAAAGAAGGTGTTTGGAGGAGGCTATGGGGAAGTAGCCCAGGGAGTTGTAACTGTCATGCAGCTGTTACAAGAGGCACTATAGACAGCTGCAATCCACAGGGCCCTGGGCTGGAACACGGAGTAGAGGGCGGGCCCAGGTTCCCCCCAAACCTCCCAACTCCTGATCAGACACAGGAGGAGCTGACCCAGACTGTGGGAAAGATCACTGAGGTGAGCAAATCTGCCAATAAGCGCAGGACCCACCAAGGTAGAGGAGGAACTTTGTCACATCAGCTTGTTAAATATTTTTTTGAGTGTTCCATAAAAATGTGTTCTGGAATGACACACAACCTCCTTAACCAAAATAACAATCTGAATACAGTACTTACAAATGGTCAGACTGCCAACAGTGAATGCAGTTTTTTACAATACTTAGTTTTCATCTGCACTGCTACTTAGACTAGGTGAGTTCAGACAGCCTCATGGAGCTTCAAAACTAACCTGAAAATAACAGTGGTGGATGTTCTGTGTGATGTTGCCTCTCACTAACTTTGATAGCCAATTAGAGCCCTCAGATCAAACAACCACTGTCATTGGCTGTCAACTGAATTCTTCTGATTGGGCAGATTTCACTTTTTTAGGGCTGCACAATATTCAATTCCAAAAGGCAGAAGCAACACAAAATACATTAGGTACCTCTGGGTGTTATAAAAACTTCTGCCATCCTTTGCCTGGCTTTAAGAACAAGCTCAAGGTCAAGGGGAACTGTATGTCAGCGCTGTTGATCTGGAACATTGTTTTCATTGTACTTCTCATTTGCTATCCATATTTCCCCTACCTCTAAATCTGCATTCAGTCATTTTTGTAATCTGAAACCTGTATCGGACATAATCTCAACTGCTCTTGTACTCAAATTCACATCCATGGCTGCCTTTCCTTTCAGCTTTACTTCTTTAATTCCCTCATTTATTTAGTTAATTGATTTATGTAGATTTGCTAAAAGCACCTCTCCCAGCCTCTAGGCACTTGTACATTATTTATAAAACAAAAAATGCTATTCATACAGTACGAATCTCACTACTTTCTATATTTTGGTGTTCCAAACATTAATTTGTTTCAAATTCAAAAATATTTTGAATCTTCTCATTTGGTAGCAGGAGCCATATCCTCAGACACATGTGAGCTACATCGGCTCCCCTCCACCCTATCATGGAGTCACTGGAAGCCAATTCAGCACTCAACACAACTTAGAACAGCTTCAGAGCCCATGGCCAAGGATTGCTAATGCATATTGCACTGCAGCCACACTCCCTTCCAGGGCTGACATACCCGAATGCTGAGCATCCAAGAGCAGGTGGTGTAGAGCTGGCTACTGAAGCTTTACCACTCAGTCATCCAATGATTTTTTCCAGTGCCAGCTGGCTGTGTAAGACCGCTTTCCATCCCTGTTGAACTGCCAGAGTGATCTAATGGAGGGAAGGGTGGGAAGGCCTTGTCCCTGGAAGTTATTGTTTCAGCATCCAGTTCGAAACCTTCTCTGCTGTAGTCATACTCCATGGATTCTACCCCCCCCACCACCATTTTTCATCCCTCCCTTTTTATGTTCTTTTGGTTACCTTATGCTTCTCAAGTACTAGACTTATTTCTGTTTCCTTCCTCCCCACAGGGGATCATTCCCACGTGGGCCTCACCGATGAACTCTCTGAACCTAAATGGCTCGTAATTTATTTTCATATCCTATGTGAAAATCCATTCTTCCTCTTAGCCTATGACTCTTACCGTTCTCTTGAGTAAAACAATCACATCCTACGCCCTGAGTCATCAAGTTTCCCTGACCTCAGTCATTCTTCCTGAAACTTAGTGTGTGTCCCTTTTCCTTTTTACCCTCCCATAGTTGCATATTGTACTACATTAGTATTTGCATATATAGACTCTAATTGGATATTAAGAATTCTAGGATATTTTTGTATGAGTGATGCTATATCAGTGGTTCCCAGCCTATGATCCATGGACCATGAGCATTCACAGACCATTCACTGGTGTTCCACGGAGAGGTGACTTCTTGGTCTCATGATGCTAGCTGCTGCTCTTTGTTCCTAGTTGCTAAATCACATAAAAAGAAACTAAAAATCCATTATTACTTTTTCGTGTGAACAATTGCTTTCGTTGAAGGAGAAGTTAATTGCCAATGAGAGTGGCTGTGGTATTTGCAACTGAAAATGAGAGAGAAGGTGGTCTGCAAGACTATCTGTATGTTAGGATGTGGTCCATACTGTGAAAAGATTAGAGAACCCCTGAGCTATGCAAAACTAGATCTCATGAATTCTGTGTAGAAACCTTCTCAATCTAAGAGGCTAAAAGGGCCCACCTAGAGAGTCAAGATATCCTGACAGGTTTCAGAGTGGTAGCCATGTTAGTCTGTATCAGCCAAAACAATGAGGAGTCCTTGTGGCACCTTAGAGCCTAACAAATTTATTTGGGCATAAGCTTTTGTGGGCTAGAACCCACTTCATCAGATGCATGGAGTGGAAAATACCATAGTAAATGTATATACATAGTACATGAAAAGATGGGAGTTGTCTTACCAAGTGGGGGGTCAGTCTAAAGAGACAGTAGAATATCAAGGGAGGAAAAATCATTTTTGTAGTTGTAATGAGGGTGGCCCATTTCAAACAGTTGACAAGAACGTGTGAGTAACAGTATGGGGAAATTAGTTTTTGTAATGACCCATCCACTCTGTCTTTATTCAGGCCAGTTTGGGTTTGTTCCTAGAAGTCAGTTATGTTTGTGGAAGGTTACCATGGCTGTATACCTGGCCTATTAAGATTATGCACCAGTTTAAGAATCTACATATTGTGGAACTATAGATGCAGTAATCCTAGGAGCAAGGCAAGCTACAACTCAAAAGCTTTGTAGTAAGAGGAAGCCCTAAGATATAAACCTTGGTATCAGAGGCCCGGTATGAGGCCTGAGGCCTGAACTAAAGTAATGGTCAAGACTTTGCTAACATAAAGCAAAGTTAAGCTGTGAGTCAGAGGCAGGCCCTGCTCACAGAAGCTGGCAAGGAAAGGGCTGATGCTGCAAGAAGATACGTATCTAAAAGGTACTGAACACTAGATATCAGAACATTCACATACTTGCACATTCCACACAGATAACAAGGAACAGGCTGACCCATCCCAATGACAGGGCCAAAAGGCTAATATGATGGATAGAGTTGTTTTGTTCCACCAACATGTACAAGGTGAGAGGCATCACCTTACTACGTAGAGGGGTTGTACCTTGCTGAGTAGAGGGGTTGCACCTCAATACGTCAGGAGTGATGTGTAACTTGTTTGTACCTGTGTATAAGAATACATCCCAGGGGCAGTGTCTTTGTCCAGCCGAGGGGGCAGTGGGAAGTCCCACCACTGACTGAGCAGAGTCCATTGCCAAAGGGCACTTTCTTGTAGCATGCCCAGAGCTAGAGTAAAAATCTACAGGGAATTACTATTGTGTCCAATATGGCAATAAACCTGGCCGACGTGCCTTCGTACCTTACTAGACTCTGTGGTCATTGGGAGTTCCTTTCGGGTCTGCTGTGTCAGCTATCTGTGCAGAGCTGGGACAGCACACAGAGGGAACACACGCACGCAACCAAGTGATATCAACACTGAACAGAGCAGAGCACCACACCAGTAGCGTCTGACAACACTAGTGACAGCTGGGTAAAGCTGTGTCACTGTGGCAGTCTTCATGCTCTAGGCGTTCTATGCTTTGTTGTGTCTGGATTTTCTGCATATAAAATCTCATTCTGACACCGGGTTAATTAACACACTCCATCTTTTTTAGGACTGCTTACAACATGGATTCTCCAGCTTTACGGCTCCTCAGACAGTTCTCTGGGGGCATCACTTCCTAAAGCACCAGGAAACAGTGTGCTGCCTGCAAGTGTCTATCACTTTCATATTGTTACATTCTTCCTCTTTTAAAGAAAACTGTCAGACATCCCTGCAATAACTGATTACATAATCTAACATTCCGTTCAGATGCTAACCATTCTTGCAGTTACTGTGTTCATCGCCTTATGAGTTTGTCTAGCTATATACCCATACAATTTGGAAGTCCATCACACACAATCCCTCAGCTGAGCAGGGCTTTTAATAATCTACCCTCCTTTAGTATGGTATGATTCACTGGTGCCTCCCTGGTGCTGTCTTCCTCCAGCCTGGTCAGCCACAGTCTCTGGACTTGGTGTTGGTGGAATCTCTGTCCAAACATGCTTTTCCTCCTGCTGTAGAATCCTAAGACGTGTGTTGTCCGTACTATCCTTAGAGGTTTCTTTTATTTTCCTAAGATGCCTACAGTTTTGCCTCACTATCTGTCCGTTGTCCGTTTGCATTTGATATGATCTTTGGTTTACTGGTTGCCCCACTGTAGCTTTGTGCTAGAACCTATCCTGTTTTATTAAGGTTTACATATGCACTTTGTCACCTGGCTCCAGATCTGGCAGATCTCTTGCCAATCTATTGTAGTAAAATGCTTGTCTCTTTTGTTGGTCTCTCCGCAGTTTTCCAAGGGAAGGCAAGAGTGTGACTTCATTCTCCATCTCATCAACCTTTGGGATGGACTAGTCCTGTGATCTAGTAATGCTAAGTATGGATCAGCATCTGCAATTTTTGCTTGTTTCAACATTTTCTTAGCAGTTTTTACTGCTGATTCCACTTTGCTGTTGCTTTGAGGATACCCCAGTGAAGGTGTTATATGATCAAAATACCAGTCCTTACTGAACTTCTGGGACTCTCCCGAAACAAACTGTGGTCTGTTACCAGAACACATGATATCCAGTATCCCATACAATGCAAAATGTACTTTTATCTTCCGTATGACTGTTCTGGATCCTGTGTCTGGTAAATAGTCTGTCTCCCAGAAAATGGAAAAATTATCTACAATGGTCACAAATTCTTTGTCTCCAAACATAATCAAACTCACTACCACCTTTGCCTATGGTCTTTCTGGAACTTTGTGTTACCACAGGATGTGTCTCATTTGACTGTCTTCCCAGGAACTGCATACCTCACACTTTTCCATGAATGTCCATAAATTGCTCTTTCATTCCTGGCCAGTATATAATTTCCCTGGCTCATCTGAAACAATCTACAACTCCCAGTTGTGACAAATGAACTTTGTGCATAATCTCATTCCCAAAAGCTGCTGGAATAACTGCTTTCTCCCCAAAATATAATGCCATTGTGTACACACAACTCATCTCTTATCTGGAGGAATGGTGTAATCTCTTTAGGTATCTGATCTTTTGTTGTTAGCTATCCTTGCCGGATTGAGTTTCAGTGCCTACTGTACTCTGTCTTGCTGTGTACCTCTCTGTATCTCTCTCAGCCTTTCTTCTGGGATAAATATGTATTTTACCATATTTATTATCTTCACCTCGGCCTGTATGGATCCCACCTTGCTGGGTTCTGGTAGGTATGCATGGCTCAAGGTGTCCGCAAATACCAAATTTCTCCCTGGGTAATCCTCGATCTGCACATCATACCTCTGTAGTCAGATCATCACCTGCTGTTAGCACTTTGATGCACTGAGTAACGGCTTTCTTCAAATGCTTTTGAGGTGTTTATGGTCAGATTGTATGTCCATGGTACTACCTTAAGTATAATCAGTGACATTTTTCCATTCCAAACAGTATTGCTAGCAACTCTTTGAGTTTGAGCATAGCCCTTCTCTGTCATAGACAATCTTCATTGTGAATGCAACAGGATCACCCTTGCAGCATGGTAGCCCCTAGATCTGGCTCAGGTTTGTCACATTGCAACATCAGGGGTTCCGCTGCACTGAAGTATTCAAAATGAGAGCTTTCCCAATCATCTCTTTTACTTTCCAGAATGCTTGCTTGAGTGGTCTCTCCACTCCCATAAGGTGCCTTGACGTGTCAACTGTCTCAGGATTTCCCAGCTTGCAGATACCTGGTTGCATTCACACTGGTTCTATTTAGCACTATACAACCCATGAGAGGCCTGCAAAAACAGGAAGAGCTACACCTGACCATGGTTCATTTTAAATGTATAAAGATTTGAATATGAACATCTGAATTTGCTAAGCCATACACAAAAATGTTAGGAGATTAAGAGTAAGAAAGCTTCCTGCAATTCTCTTTTAGAACACAGAGGAAAGGAACATACTGCCTTATGTTACAATCCTGTCTGATTTCCCAAGCTAAGGAGGTTGCAGTACTTGATTAGTACACATCTAAGGAACACCCATATGCTGTAGGAAATGGCCTTGGTGATTCAGAAGGTGATGTTCATTCTGATTCAGTTCTGAACTAATGCCAAGGCACATGGTTGCTGAGAGTGCTCTGATTCTGACGAGATATAAAACTGTGTGTGTCAATTTCGTGGGTCTTTGTGCAAGTATAAGGTGTTTTAGAACTGTTGTGCTGTCAAATTTCCCCTTGGGTAATTACATTTCCCTTGCAATTTCCATTGGATAAGATGTCCTTCATGTCATATCCTAATCTTCTGTGTGGTGTTATGGGGTGCTGTTTAACTGTTGCCGTGTTTCCTCCCTGGAGATAGCTACATTTCAGTAGCTGAAGTTACTCCTGTGTATAATTTGTGCATTAGTGCTTGATAGAGCATTTTGGTATCCTTTAAGATGCTGTATCGTGTAAACAGTGGTATACACTAACTTTGTTGTAGAAACATTGATTTATAGCAACTGTCACCCTTCTAGAGCTCATTAATAACAGAACAGACATAATGAAAGAAATGAGAAGATTTAAGGACAGAAGTGAAATACAGCCAGTATTTGTGTGATGTATGGAGACCTGCTTCCCTACTTTCAATTTGTGTTCTTTAATTGTCTTTTTAACTAGATTTTTTCTCTCTTTTGTGTTAACTGCTCTACTTTGTTTAATATGTCTATTCTGTGTCAAAATGTTAGTTGGTGGTTATATGTAAAAGAATGGAAGTTTTAGGCTATTATGGATGTACTATATTCAATGCTAGGGCAGATCCTCAGCTGGCATCAATGGAGTGGCTCCATTGGGTTCAAGGCTTGAAGCCAAAGGAACTATGCCAATTTACCCCAGATGAGATTCTGCTCCAATACGCCTGGCCTGAAGAGATGGACAGCTGATCTTAGGAGTTAGACAGAACATACAAGGTAACTGCAGCAGAGCAAATAATGCAAAAAACCTTACTCTGAACATTCATTTGCATTTTTAAAGAGAGTTGCTGTGCGTGTTCATACCCCTTGTGTACTGGCTTTTGATGAACATAAAGTTGAGTTCTTCAAGAAAAAATAAAGCTTCTGGAAAATCAATTCTAAGGGGCAGATTTCTGATGCATATACTTAATACAAAAAGAACAGGAGTACTTGTGGCACCTTAGAGACTAACAAATTTATTTGAACATAAACTTTCATGGGCTACAGCCCACTTCATCGGATCCGATGAAGTGTGTTATAGCCCACAAAAGCTTATGCTCAAATAAATTTTAGTCTCTAAGGTGCCACAAGTACTCCTGTTCTTTTTGTGAATACAGACTAACACAGTTGCTACTCTGAAACCAGACTTAATACAGTAAGATCTTCCAAAGACATTGCAGGAAATTGCTGTGTCTGTCACAGGGGGAGCCACACAATCCATCCTGTTAATAGATGTTGTGTTTGCCACTTATGAGCAGGTTCCCCCACTACCACGGCCAGCTTCCTGCTTTCTTTATAATCCCTCTCAATGCAGAACTCTTCCAGCAATGGCTGCTCAGGCACTACACCTTTGAAAACACTCCTTTGGGTGGCAAAAATGACAATCTGGACCTTAATCTTTAAAAGTGTTCCAATGATGCACTGAACTCAATAACTGATTCGCCTCGTGCCATATTGGAACAACTAGAGGATTGTCTGGTAATTAAAGTAGGATACTGGACCTGAGAGAATCTTGGTTCAGTTCCTGGCTTTGTCCCTGACTTGCTGCTTGACTTTAGGAAAGTCACTCCACCTTTCTGTTTCCCACTCTGCAGGGGAATGGTGAGATTTAATTTGTGCGTGTTTGTAAAGCGCTAAAAGCAACAGCATGATGTGCAGTAGCCATCCCCCAAAAGCCTGAGAGGTACTGAGTCTCCACAAGTCCCACTGATGTTAGTGAAAGTTGCAAGTTCTCAGCATCCTATGGAATCCAGACCTTATTTCTTATCCTGAGTGTAGGGAAATATTGTGGTGTCTGAAAAACTACTGGTTGGTAATTGGGTAAATGTTGGCATTTTAATGGATAGCAATGAAAGCCTTCCGTATAAAGCTCTTGAGGGCAAAATAAATATTCAGAGAACAGTACAAGAATGATTTGTGATTCAGAAAACACACAATACAATGACAGACTTAAGAAAATCAGTTTATTTAGTTTTGTCAAAGAGAAGGTTAGCAGATATCTGGATCACAATGTATATCTATCTACAAAGGGAGAAAATATCTGATGCTAGACACTGCATGCAGCTGTTTAACCTAGCAGCCAGAGGCATAACTCCAGTGGCTGGAAGCGGAAGTTAAGAAATATTAGAACTGGAATTAAAATGCAAATATTTATCAGTGAGAGCAATTAATCATTGGAACAGTCGCGATCGGCACTTCTACTGCCGCCGCTTCATTCTTCAGTGGCAGGTCCGAGAACTGAGGGACCCGCCCTCAAATTGCCGTCTCAGAGCTGCATGTGCCTCCCCTTTCCATTGGCCGCCCCAAGCCCCTGCTTCCTGCGCTGTGCCTGGAGCCGGTCCTGACAAGATTTGTGGTCAGTTCTCCCTTTAAATTAGGACTGGATATGTTTCTAACATGTATTTCCTAGTTCAGTCACAAGTTTTGGGCTTGTGCAGGAGTTGCTGACTGAAATTCTATGGCCTGCGTCAAGTGAGAGGGACGGATGAGATGATCATAACGGGTGATTTGGCCTTAAAATCTGTGAATCTATTAATTATTTTTACAGAAAAGGTAATGTATGCAGGCTGAAGGTCTAACTCCTGAGAGTACCTAGTCTTTTGATTTAAGGATGTCTCAGCATTGTTGAACTGAAGACTAAGCTGCTGCAGCTAGATCAATGCTCCGGTTTCTCTGTTCTTTGTTTCAAGAGGGCTTCTTTTGTTTCTAGGGCTGTTCCTGCCTCTCACCCTGCCACAGGGGATGTGTGAAAGAATTCCGAATGTCAGCAAAACAACATCTAAAATACAAAGTCACCAGTAGGTTCCAAATCTGCATTCTGAACTCCAGCCCTTTTCAGCTCTTCAGAAAGAAGGGAAAACGTTGATAAATATCCAAAAAAGGCAAACTGGTTAAAACTTTTTTGCATGTATTCTGTATTATTGAAAGTTGCTTTGTAAAGCTAAATTGGCAGAATGAATGTGTATACATGCATGTCCATTTAGTTCCCTTGAGACTGTATGTCTTGGACAACTATGATGGGTGAGTTATTCCACTTCAGAGATGGAATACAGTTTGCATCTGATTGGATCTTACTCTGTCAGATTGTAGGGTTTGGAATAAAAAGTAAGTTAAACGCATACCGCAGCTTTTATGGGCAAAGCATGGCCCCCTTTTACAAAGGCTTGGGCTGCAGTCTGAATGTTGTATACAACTGACAGAAATCCCCTTTTAGATGGAAGCATGGACGAATCTGAAGTAAGACTATTTCCACAAAGAAACTTGAGGTAAATCATCATTCCTGCCATGGATATCAGAGCTGCACTGTGGATCACATGACATAGCTTACCCATGTTAAAGTATAAATATATTTCTGTAAAATATGCTTCTTTTCCAGCAGGGATTTCCTGCTTACATACAGTGTAAGCTTAGATTGGCTTTTAAACAAAGATGGTTTTTTAGGTAATCTATCAGATTTATAATATAGATTTATTTTTGTCCTTTTATTGTCAAATCATATTATTGATACCAAATATACATTATATTTGGAAACTTGATTTTAAATATCTTTTTTTACTGGATTTATTTTTTTTCATATGCACTCACGCACTTACCTTATTAAAGCATTGCTCATGAGCACTGTTGGCATTGGAGGATTTTTGTTTCAAGGACAGAATATGAAATCAGTTCTGAATAAAGACTGAAATAGAAACAGTAAACAGATATTTTAACAACTAATTTTGATTTTGGGCCTCCTGGTCTGATCATTTCCCTTTGAGGGTAGCATTAGCCAGATGGAGCAATTTTACCTCTGTCATCCATGGTGATGAAAGGTGTGGACCCATCAAATATTCTGTGATTCAGCCCAATATATCTGTATCTCACTTCTGCATAACAGTAGATTGACCTGAACAGAAATAGTATTTCTGTGAGCAATGAAAAACAAGCAGGAGAACAGGAAGAGCAAAGGGAAGGAAGAATATAGAAAATCCTTTTAAAAAATAGAACCAAATGTTTCTATTACACCCTCCATGTCCGCCTCCAGAGTTAGCGTTATTTACTCCTGGGGGAATACTGAGCCACTGCACAATGCAGAATTTGCGCAGAATTAATGTTCTGTGCAGAATTTCATTTTTCCCCTGCAGAATGGGTGCTGCAGAGCTGATGGCTGTCTCTAGGGGCAACTGGACCCAGCAAAGCCTGGCTCTCTAGCTTGCAAATACAGGAGGTGGGGAGGACCTGGAGGTTTCCAGTCAGCTGAGGTTCCTGACATGTCCTGAAGGAAGGCAGGACAACCCCAGGACCGAGCATCAGGCTGTTTCTCTCTCTGGATCCCTGGGCTCTAGGGGTAGGGAGTGGGGGTCTCTGGGCTAGGAAGGCACCCCACTGCTGGGCTTGGGAGAGTGGAGTGCTCTGGGGCTGGGCTCTGGTGGGGGGAAGCAGGTGTGGGTGTCTGTGCTGAGGAAGCACCTCATGGCTGGGCGTGGGGGGTGGGAGGGAGATGTGAGTGTCTGGGCTTGAGTGGCACCCCATGCCTGGGCTCTGAGAGGGAGCGGGTATGGGTGTCTGAGAGTTTTGCCCCAAGATGTGCCCCGCTGTCACATGTGACTGAGGTACCCAACAAAAGCATAACAGAGAAACGGGAACTGGGTTATTGTTTAACTCTCTATTCCTGGGGGAATCTTTTTTGTTTGTATTGTTTGACATATTTGCTAACTGGTATTTTGAAATAAATTACCAAAATAATTGAAACTGATGTGATTTATTTTGTGTTATTTTGACAAATAAAATATGCAGAATTTTTAAATATTGTGAACAGCATTTTTAATTTTTTGGTCCAGAATTCCCCCAGAGGTATGCTATTCCTATGGAAATCCTGCCCTGCAGTGGACTAGTAATGATATCTGACTACAGCTTTGTTATGGTATGAAAGGGACACTTTCCATTCACTTAGCCCCAAATTTAGATATTGTAAATGAAAGAAAAGTTTGATAAAGCCCACTATGCACAGAAATTTAATTAAAATTTTAAAAATCATCACATCTGCAACATTTTTGGGAACTGGAGCACAACAGTACTAAACTAGTGCGTTAGCAGATCACACCAGTCTTGTTTCACAGTCCAAGCTCAGTGAAATTAAACATAAAAGCCATCAAGCAAATTCTCATCATATAATTCTTTGCTTTAGTAATTTAGGGTCAAATCCTGAGAGGCATTCAGTACTTCTCATCTCCCATTGAAATCAATGGGAGTTGCAGGTGCTCATCATCTCTCTGGATTGTGGCCTGTAAAGTATCAGTAACTCTCAATGGGCCAGATTCTGTCTGGTCTTGGGAGATGGGGAGCATGCAAGGAGCCTTCCTATCCCCATGCACGGCCCATGTAAGGGCCAGGCAGATTTGCCACCCTGGCTACAGTCAGGGATGCGCAGGGACTGTTCTCTCTCTAGTCCTCTGGGGAACTGCAAGTTCCAAAATGAGCAGGGAAGGTTGAGTGGAAGGCAGAGCCAACTGGATGCACAATGGAGAGTAAGCTGCAGTGCAATGGGCTGTGTGCAGCCTCTGTATGCCCAGGAGTTTCAAGAGACATTCTTGGTGCAAAATGCCTCCCACCTGCCCTCTGGAGCAATTCAGCTCCACATCACCTCTTACCAAGAGTCTTTGTCTAAAAGACACAATCTAGTCCAATTTGATTTTTATCTTCACATCATTCCTTTAAATGAATGGGGTCAGAATGTAACACCTCTCATTTACAAATCCTGGGGCCTTGGTACACAGTATGCCTGATCCTCATTTTCATTCTGGCCGTGTATATAGCCATACAGTTTACACTCGATTTAAGGCAAGGGGTCTTACGTGTATGCATATGTTTTAAGACCAAAAGGGACCATTAGATCATCTAGTCTGACCTCCTGTATAACAGGACATAAAACTTCACCCAGTTACCCCTGCATTGTGTTTGGCTAAAGTATATCTGCCAGAATGGCATCCAGCCTTCAAAAAGACACTATCGTTCCCCACATTCTTCTAGAGACAGTCCCCTCAACCCTGCACTTTCCTCTTAAGAAGTAGGCCCAGAGAAATTCTCTCTACCCGACAGCAGTACTATACTATGAGAACGTGTAAGAAACCCTGATTTAATATAATTGTATAAAACTAAGGGCATCACAGCTGATACATACAAGCAAACACAGATCTGTCAGTGGTCCTGGGTTTCATAGAGTGTCCTGCTTTAACCCCCCCCAAGCCTCCAGTTGAAGCGGCTCCCATCCCACAGGGCTGGCTGGGCTTGGCTCCCCACTCTTGGTGTCGCATCCCAGCCCCTGGCACTCAGGTTTGGCCCATCCACTTCTCTGTCTCCATCTGTGGAGGGGAATATGTGCCAAAATTTGAGAGAGGGGCATTGTCATCTAGCACACAGGGTTGCAACACCACTCACTCAAATTTGGCCCATTTATCATTTTGTTTCCATCTACAATGAAGTAATCATTATTATCGAAGTAATTAAAAATAGCCCTCTTTCTGAAAAAGCAGTTTACCTTTAAAGCTAGTTTACAATGGCTCTAAAGCCATTACACTATGCCTTTTATAATGTTACATCCAGGGCCAGTGTTTCCATGTAGGCGACCTAGATGGTCGCCTAGGGCGCCAGGATTTGGGGGGGCGGCATTTTGCCACCCTCGGCGGCAATTCGGTGGCGGGGGGTCCTTCCATGCTCTGGGTCTTCGGTGGCAATTCTGCGGCGGGTCCTTCACTCGCTCCGGGCCAGGAGTGCGGGAGGGTGGCAGGCAACTTCGGTGGACCTCCCGCAGGCATGGCAGGTCCACTGGAGCCACGGGACCAGCGGACCCTCTGCAGGAACGCCTGCGGGAGGTCCACCGGAGCCGCGGGACTGGTGAGCGGCCATGGTTGGGGCAGCGAAATGGCTAGAGCCAGCCCTGCGCCTAGGGCGCCAAAAACCCTGGCACCGCTCCTGGTTACATCATCACTCAAGGTAATTTTTTAAAAGTATGACTAGAATATGACTACCAGTGTGAGGCAACGACTCTCATTTTATGCAAGGCCATTTGTGTGACTGTAATTTTCCTCAGCTTTTATCCTTTTGTGTATCCGTCTGTCTGCAGAGTAATCATAGGACTCCTTGATCTTTCACTCTGGACTAGATGTTGAAAGGAGAAGTGTGTGTACGTGTCTGGGGGAGGGAGGTGTTACTTCATGACTTGGCAGATACAGAACTTTCAAAAGGCTTTAAGCATCTTTCAATGAATCCAAAGGCATTACGGCCTTTTCATTAAAAATTAAAAAAGTATACTTTATTACCTTATAAAATGGAACCTGAGGCAAAGTGGGGATATTTTTGTTCAGTGACCAAACTTCTTTTCTGTCACGCAACAGCTATTCATTAACTTACTCTGCAAAAAGCCATCATTTAAAATAATGTTTCTGTGACAACATATGCAGTTTTAGTTTTAGATTCCCAGATAACATGGGATATTTTTCAATCTCAGGCCTTCAAACTTACCCTGACTGTGCCAGAAATGATCAAAGATCAGCGCTTCTGATTCAAAAGTAAACAAAATTAAACAAACAAACCTCACATACACGCACAAGCAAAGGAAGTGCAACCACAAATGCACCCAAATCTTTTAGGCTGCTCCCAGAGCTCACTTTCTGAAAGAGCTATAATAGGGCTGAGCTGGAAGAGCATTCTGGGAACTGACATATCAATAAACAAACCAAACATCCCATTCTGCTTCAGGATTCCTATATTCAGAGCTGCCACAACAAGTAACTTTTAAATTGGAGAGCCTTCACCCAGGCTTTGTATGCTGCTGTGGGTTTGTGTTTCACTCACATCAGCATGCTTCAGTTATTTGGGCTGTGGGAGGTGAAACTGATTAGCCAAACTTAATAAACATAAGAAGGTTAAAGGCAAGAAAAGTCTGATTATCACCTCCAATGTAAATAAATAAGAACTTAGACCCTGGATGCAGTAAAACACTTAAATATGTGCTTAATTAAAGCACAAATTATGCTATTGAAGTTAGTGGGGCTACGCATTTGCTTTGCTGGATTGATGCCTCAGTACTATACACCCCCACCTTGCATAAATTCTATGAGGCAATGGTGGTGGCACAAATAAGTTACAGCATAAAGTCTCTTGACATTTCCTATGAAATCTTGTGATGACAGTGTCGCTCTGAGTAAAAGGGAATCTTTGAAAGAATTACCTTGACATTTCATGATATCTTGCAAAGTCTTATGATGATTTCTGCAACAGCAGTAAAATTACTGGTGATGGTAGACTTTCAGATGATGCAGAGGTTTAGTGTGGAAAAGTATCTAGAGGAAGGAAAATTTCATTTTCTGTCTGTCTGAAACTAAGAAATGCAGAGGCACAGAAAAATAATGAAAAAAATATATCTATATATCTATAGATATAGATATCTTGGCAATACTTGGGATTCTTCTCAACTTTTAAATGAAAGTTGCACCTATCATTTACTGTTATTAATCCTAATCCTGCACAACAGTAATTCACATGGGGAAGTTTCCACATATGAGTAGCCCTATTGGGCTAAATAGAATTACTCTCATATATAAATACAACCAATGTATGTCCATGTTTTGCAGGATCACAGTCATTTTTTGCAATCCAGAAGCATTGTCATACTCATTCCAGTTACAGAGAATGTCGTAATAGATTGCCAGTTCCAAGCTTGCAACTAAAGTGAGGACCCTCCTTATGAAATATATGATTCCACAATTACGTAAATATTTGGGCTATTTACATGTTGATATCTGTAGGGAGCCTTCATAGCAGGAATATAAGAGTCTTTCCCAGATATACAAGGAAATGCCCAAGGCAGAGATTTCTCAATAGGAAGGGACTGATTTATATGTGAATGTCCTCAACGTTTCCTTGGTTATATATCACAAGACTTGTGATTTTATTAGGTAGCAGATATAAATTTCAACAGTCCTAAACTTCTGAACTATTTCACTTAATTGCCTCTAACATGTTCAAGTACATTTTCAAAACTGGGTACAAACACCTGTTTCCTCATCTGTGGGTATGGCTACACTTAGAGCTGTACAGCGCTGGGAGTTACAGCTGTCTTCGTACAGCTGTGTAGGGAAAGCACTGCAGTGTGGCCACATTTGCAGCATTTGCAGCGCTGTTGGGAGTAGTGCATTGTGGGGCTTCCCAAGCGTTCAAATGGCTTGCATGTGCTTTTCAAAACCGGGGCTGGAGTGGAGTGTGACAGGGAGCGTGGGGGAGACAGAGAGAGTGGATTTTTGGAGCTGACACTGTTCTCAGCTCCTGCCTTGCAGTTTTAGGACTGGAAGATACACAGCACCTACCTTCAATCATTTTAAAAGTTTTGACCCTTCCCCCACTCCTCTCTTATTCACTAAATGCAAATTATGCACTCCTAATGCAGCCTTCAGACCACATGAGCAGCTGCTCAACACGGACTCCCACCTCCCCTCTCTCCTCAAGCAAACAGATGTGAACATTCCAAAGCAATTCCCCTGCCTCCGCTCGCTTGCTCGCTGGAGCAAAGAGCAGCTGTGTTTGGTTTTTTAGATAAGTAGCTCCGGGAGCTCGGAGTTCAGCCATTCTTCCGGTTTGTTGTGGACTGGAATTCTGGGATACCTCTTAATACCCTGGAGGCCAATAAAAGCACTTTTGGTGGCCACACTTCACGAGCAACGCTGCAACACCAGCGCTGCAATCGTTACACCCCAAGCAGACCAGGTGTACAGCCAGCGCTGCAGCCAGGGAGTTGCAGTGCTGGTTGTACCTTGCAAATGTGGACACAGAGTAAGTTGCAGCGCTGTAACCCCATCACCAGCACTGCAACTCTCCAGTGTAGCCATACCCTCAGATACATCAGTGTAACTCCTTTGTTAACTCTAAACTTTGCCTTCAAGATTTGCATAAGTAGTTATTTGGAAGCAAGTTCTGCATTTGTGCTTACGAACAGACATATGTACAGACAATCTGGATCACTGTACATGCAAGCAGTCACTTACTTATACAGAGAACTCATATTGAGTTGTATATACCCATTTTTAGGGTGTTATTTACCCAGCCACATGTTCTGACAGTAGACAAATATTTTGTCATTATATAATCAAATTAAATGATATATTTCTTCAAAAAGTGACAATGATCCAGTTAAAGTATGTGGATCAAATTGTCTCAGAAGGAGGCTGGTATTGAAATTGGGAAATATTCAGCTCATTTGCTCAGTAGAATTTCTGTAACCAGCTCTGTTGGAGCAAGTTCTGTCCTCGGAGTGGCTGAATGATCTGGAGACAGCACTACTCATGCCCAAAGTAAGACCTGAAGGCCAAACAAGGCATTACAAAGGCCAACAATTCTCAATCTTTAATAGAGTCCAGGCCAGTTGGACCAAGACTGAGCATTTAATCCTGGGACTGTAATTTCTGAGGCAGCATCTCCAACTTCAAAGTAACTGCAACCATGTTCTGCTCCATTTTATTCAATTTAGGTACAACTCTTAGGATCTTGTGCAAATTGCCAGTGTGGGGTCCTTCACTTGAGCAAATTTTGGATGCCCCTTGCCCTACAAATTTTTTACTGCCAGATAGTTATAAGGAGTTAAGTCCCATTTGTAAATAGTGAGTCATTACCATGATGTCTGATGGAAATGTACAGCTAAGTAATCTTATTTCTAGTGGGCAGACACAGTGAGTCAGTGCCATGAATAAGCCTCATTTCTTTTCCCTCCCACATTTATTGTCCATTAATTGATGAATAGACAAATAGGATCTATAGCTCAGTGCTATGGTGTGTCCATTATGTTGGCATCTCCCCTCCCTAGAAGGTCTCTGCCATTTCACTTCTATTTCAGCTCAGCTGAGTGAAAACCGAACAGCGGGTCAGGAATAGGGGACATGACATAAAAGGGACAAGATGAGTTGCTGCTTATTGTAGCAGTTACTTTCGAAGAAAGTGTGAGATGGTTGTGGAGGAAATGGACAAAAAACATGGAGCCTGGCATCAGTCGCAATGTGGAGTGAGTGAAAGTGGGGCCAGTGGTGAGCTGGAGCCGGTTCATGCTGGTTTGTGCAAACTGGTTGTTAAATTTTGAAGCAGTTTTAGAACCCTGTGAGGGGGCTCTGCGGCTTTGATGGGCTCCAGCCAGGAAGTGAAGTAATTCCTCCTCTGGGCACCGGGGTGCTGCGGGAGCCATGTGGGCTGCTGCTTGGCCCTGGGCACAGGCCCTGATGTTGCTGCTGCTCCCCTGACTCCTGGCTCTGGGGCTCCCGCTGCTGCCTGATGTGTTCCCGGCTGCTCTGCTGGGCCTGGGTTGCGTCCTGCTGCTTGGGCTGCTCTGAGCCGCTCTGCCTGTGAATAGCCGCCACCCTGCCCGCAGCCAGCCCCTGTCTCCAGCCAGTCCCCATCCCCATCTCCAGCTAGCTCCACACCCCCTGCCCTGCCTGCAGCCAGCCCTGCACCCCCTGCCTCCCGCTAGCTCTGCCCCATGCCCCTGTCTGCAGCTGGCCCCACATCCACTGGTGCCCTGCAGTTCTCAGGACAGTAACCCTGCACACCTGCTTCAATGAGGGGGGCAGGGAGCAGCTGGGACCCACACATGTGCACACCCTAGGGTGACCAGACAGCAAGTGTGAAAAATTGGGATGGGGGTGGGTGGTAATAGGAGCCTATATAAGAAAAAGACCCCAAAATCAGGACTGTCCCTATAAAATCGGGACATCTGGTCACCCTAGCACACCCCCAGGGAGTGGCAGGGACCCACACATGTGAAACGGAGCTCATTTCTAATTCAGGCCCATCTTTTTAAAAAAGAACGGTTTACATACAGACGTATTTTCCCAGACGTGAGGCTTTTGGGTTCTTAAATCGCCATCTGTATACGGACATACGGTAACCCTACTGGAACAAAAGATACATACTGTGGCACATCCCTTAAATCAGAACTTTTTATAGGGAACAGGTTGTTAAGATTTTGGCAGCTCAGCACTGGGTGGGGCAACACAATGGGAGACCAAGTTGAATAATTAAGGAGGAGTAGACTTATATAGAGCCTTGACAGTGATGATTAGAAGTATGAATTGAATATGGTGGAAACAGGGAGCTAATAGAGGGACTTAATGGGGGTGGTGTCATTGCCAATCTTATATTAATTATTGTTAATAAGAAGAATGTATTAACCAATGAGAGTTACAAAGGCCCCTGTCAATCTCTGGCTTATTAGTTATTGTTTTATTTCAGTTTGCCAGTTGGATGGTGACAGCTAAAAGGATGGGTGGGGCAGGAATCACAGGAAGTAAACTCATCTCACTCCAGATTAGACTCTGCTGGGTACAGGGCCAGCAGAGGAAATAGCTAAGGATGCAGCCAAAACTGGGACTGGCCCATCACAGCATGACAAGTGGCATGTAGGGTTGTTCAGGTGGTCAGGCAGCAGGAACTCTAATTCTTCCTGTTGGGCTGTTGAAAACAAGCAGCTCTCATATTTAGCCACTCACCCTGAAAAATATAAGTTTTCTTAGATACTAATGAATCCTGCAGATTTCTGTGGTTTCCTGGTGGGTTTTGATGGAGTAAGATTTAGTTTCTGCTTTCAGTCAAGATGTGATGCCTCTAACTGACAACCATTATCAGCTGCAAGGGGGCCCTCCATGGGTTCTTTGTAACCTGGGAGCCTCTCTCTCACCCTGCTTGTTTCTGGTGCTTGAAGTCTGTCTTAATTCAGCAATGACCACTGAGAGCTGAAACACCTGTAATAGCTAGGAGATTTTTAAACAAGTTTTACCGTCAGTCAAACACATCAGGTGGAACCATTCAGCTGAATTATTTCCAGGCGATGCTGAGTCCAATTCCTGCAGATTGTCTCCCTTCATTTTTTTGTGGATAAGACTGACCAGCTCAGGACTGGTGTTTCCCTGTTTTTTGTTTATGAGAAGCTTAGAAAGATCCTACAGACTGTCTCCCCTTGGCTGGGTTTGATAATGTTTTCTAACAAGGAAGTCTGCAGCAATCCATGTTCTCTGAGACCAAGATGCTGTGGTATGGACCCCTGCTTATTCTGGCTGCGATGTTTTTATTAACAAATACTGTCAATGCCTTTCTTCATCAGGGGAGGCTGCACACAATTCTCACACAAGACAAAATGAAGAAGCTGCCTCTTGACATAAGTGTGCTGCCTAGCTATTTCCTTTACTTCAACCTTTCAGTTGTGCAAAATGGGGTTAATAACAACACCTTTATAAAGAAATTTCAGACGTTAATGAGACAAGGTCGGTGAGGTAATATCTTTTATTGGACTAACTTCCATTGGTGAGAGAGGCAAGCTTTCCTCAGGCAGAGCTCTTCTTCAGGTCTGGGACACTAAGGGCACGGCTCCACTAGGGAGTTTACAGCAGTGTAGCTGCACAGATGCAGCTGTGTCTCTGTAAGCCCTCTAATGGAGCTGCTCTAACCCGATCGGAGAGACCTTTCTTGTCAGCTTAACTACTCCAGCCCCAGTGAGTGGCTCTAGCTATGTCAATGGAAGAAGCTCTCTGGCCACAGGCAGCTAGCCCCCAGCCCATCCCTTCTGCGTGAGGCCCCACATCTTCTGTGCCCCCCTGCTGGAGCCCAGAGGCCCCCCTATGGCTCCTGACCCCCGCCCCAGTCCCAGAGCGCTAGGAGGGCAGGTGGTGTGGCCCAAAGCACCAGCCAGGGCTAGCACTGGGGGATTGGAGTCGCATGCAGGGTAGGAAACAGGAGGCAGGAGTGGAGGCTCGGGGTGGAGTATGGGTGGGGCCAGGCCTATTCAGTCAACATGTGAGTCCTCTTGTTGAAATCATCTCTAATCAGGGGATTGGCTATTATCAATATGCTGATATCACACAACTGGACCTCTCTTTGCCCTAAATTATTCCAGTTTAGTTTCTTCCTTGGACAGGTAAATGCAGGATATGCATATGATGGTATTGCAATTGTATATGATGTATATTGTAGTTATATATGATGAAATTATGCTGTTTTTAACCCAAGGAAGATAGACGTTTTGCTGGTGGGTAATAGCCATTATCAGGAGGAGAATCTCTATTTCTTGGTGTTGCACTTACTAAAGAGGGAAAAATCAGAAATGGTCTGCCAGATTAAGAACCTTGATGGCACCTTTATTGTGGTCTCTCCATAGATTGCCATGGATCAGATGTGCGGCTAGTGGATGACCTTGCATTAAGTATCAGTTGTTCATGCTAATGTAATAACTCAGTTAGGCCATGATCCAAAACCAAAGCCATTGAAGTAAATGGGAGTCTTTCCATTGATTTCAATAGGCTTTGGGTCAGTCCTGTAGAGCATTAAGTATGGGTCCAGATTTAAACAGAGATTTCTTAATCAAATACTGTTCTCTTAGGCCTAAAGACAGCATAAATAACAGAAACCCCCACAGTATGCAGGGCTCAGTGCAGGTGCTGCTGCCAAGAATGCTGTTTTTCTATAAGTACAAAGAGAGAAACTCTTGTCATATGGATAAAAACAAACAACTTCTTCTTGACATAATCAGGCCAGATAGATTCTGCCTTTGCTGTGACACCTACAAAAAATCAGTGTCTGGGATTGGCAAGTCGTGAGCAGCTGTGCCTCCTGTTTTT
Organism: Chelonoidis abingdonii; assembly: GCF_003597395.2. Classification (NCBI taxonomy): domain Eukaryota; kingdom Metazoa; phylum Chordata; order Testudines; family Testudinidae; genus Chelonoidis; species Chelonoidis abingdonii. The sequence continues at coordinate 252,479,295 of NC_133770.1, read as the reverse complement.
CTGCTCTACTTTGTGGTTTTATTGTTACCTCATCCTCAGGGCTGGCTCTGGCTTTTTTGCCGCCCCAAGCCAACAGAAAAAATCCACACACCTGCAGGGTGGCCGGAGCGGCAAAGCGCGCGAGTGCACACACACACACACACCCTGCGGGGCGGCCAGAGTGACAAAGTGCGCACGCACGCACACACACAAAAACTCTGCGAGGTGGCCGGAGCGGCAAAGCGCACACACACAAAATTTGCGGGGTGGCTGGAGTGGCAAAGCACACACACGCGCGCACACACACACACACAAACCTATGGGGTGGCCGGAGCAGCAAAGCGCGCGCACACACACACACACACAAACCCTGCGGAGCGGCCAGAGCGGCAAAGCACAAAAAAAAAAAAAAAACCCTGCCAGGCGGCCAGAAACAGAATTCAGGGAGACTCCCTGTGCTGCAGACATGCAGTGGAGTGCATGCCCGGTCTAGTGGGGGGGAAGGAGTGGGACAGAGAGAGAAAGGGGGTGGCCAGGGCTTCAGCGGGACGCTCGCCACGTGGCCCCACCTGCTGTGCCATCTGCCAGGAGGGCTCTGCGCCGCTCTGGTCATCTGGGAGGGAAGGACATGGGCTGCCCTGCCGAGTTTGCTGCAGGGCGCTCCCCTCCTCCACACTGCCACCCTCTACGGGGCAGCCAGAGGGGTGAACCAAAAAGAAAAAGAAAAAAAAAGGGCGGCCAGAATGCCACCCCTTAGAATCTGCCGTCCCAAGTACGAGCTTGCTCGGCTGGTGCCTGGAACCGGCCCTGCTCATCCTCTCAACCTTCCTCCACCCAATGTATGTATTTTGTTCCCCTGTTGGGCTCTGTCTAGTACTCAGACCAGGGCTTTGAAAGACCGCGCACAAGCTACCAGGGAGCTTTGCGACCAGGGGCAGCTAACAGGGAGTTTTGCAAGGGAGTTTGGAAGGGGAGTAGGAAGGGAGCGGGGGTCCCTTGTCGGTCCTATCCGTGACCCGTTAGTCCCTTGAAAACCTATAAACCAAACTACATCCAAATCCTTTCTCTTTAATGCAGAGCAGAGCGGACAGGGAGCTGCAGACAGGGGAGTCTGAGAGGGAGTTTGATAGAGGGAGGCTTACAATGGTTAGGAAGACTCGCAACACCTGTGGCAGCACTGCTTCTGTCTCCTCCACCTGTGCCTGTAGCCAGACAGAGCACCAGAGCATGAATGCTTCTACCCAGATTCTGGTGTGGTTTTGCAAAGACTATAACTTGCAGTTTCCACTTACTGATATCCAGGCTCTGGGGGGCATCCAATGTGAAAGGTGCCTACTGGTGGAATCTCTCAGGCAGCAGATGGGAGAGCTACAGGAGGAGGTGGCTAGGTTGAGGAGCATCTATATCCACGAGCAATTCCTGGACAGTGTCCATGTGAGATAGCTGAGTAGCTGTCCATTCACAGACTGCTGACCACCACTGTGAGGGAGATGGTCAGGTGACACTGGCAGCTGGTTGCTTTCTGCAGTGGGCAGTGCTCCACCCCTGCTGCGAACCCTCCCGCCATGGTAATAGGTAACTGTTATGCTCTTCTTGATTACAGGAGAGAAGGAATCACCCCTACAGTAAAGAGAGAAGCCTCGTAACCTAAGGCTGGGAGTCTGCTGCCACACTGAAAATAGGAACGTAGGTAGTGGTGTTGGAGACTCTCTGCTGAGGGGACGGAGGCGCCCATCTGTCGCCCTCATTTATCTCGGAAGTATGCTGCCTGCCGGGGTCCATTCCTAAATGTTACAGAGGCATTGTCAGAGATTATCTGCCTTCTGACTACGTACCCCATGCTACTCATCCATGTGGCGCAAATGATACTGCGAGAGTGTACGCTGAGCGGATGGGTGAAGGAGTTTGGAGAGCAGGTGTATTCAAAGGTAGGCCCAGGCAGAGACAGATGCATCATGGAGGTGAATGCCTGGCTGCGAAGATGGTGTCGCCAAGAGGGCTTTGCTTCCTCGACCACGGGATGCTTGGTTTGAGGAAGACTGCTAGGCAGAAATGGCGTTCACCTTTCGAGGAGGGAAAGACCCTATTAGCACACAACTGCTAACCTAGTGAGGGGGCTTTAAACTACGGTTCAATGGGGACAGGTAGCAAAGACCCACAGGGCCTAGGGGGACATGAGACCTGGGAATGCGTCAGAAACAAGAGGGGCTGGGCTATAATGCCAGAGAGAAAGGCAGGGTCAGGGCAACCACTGGAGGCAAGATCAAACCAGTATCTTAGATGCCTATATACAAATTGCAGCAGTTATAGTAATAAACCGAAGAACTGACAGCTAATACAATAAATACAAACCTATACGATTGTTGGCCTCACCCCGAAATTGGTGGCATAATTACACATGCCTTGGACTCTGATCGTCCCACGGATGGGTATAGTTGCTCAGTAAGGATAACACAGGAAAACGGGAGGATTGTTCTTCTAAATATTAAAACCCTCGTCTACACATTGGACTGAGGTGGAGATGGACCTAGGAGACGGAAGTGTTTGAGGTCTCTGGGTTAGGATAAAAGGGGTAAAAAACATAGGGTAGATGTTCATGCTAGACATCTACTACAGCCCCAAACCTACACCCCAGGGTCTTGGAAACGAGGTGGATGAGGCTTCTTTAACAACTAACAAAATCATCCAAAGCCCACAGAATTGGTCGGGGTGATGGGGGACTTAACTCATCCAGATATATTGACCTTGGGAAATAACACTGTGGCACCAAAACTGTCCACTAAGTTCCTGGACTGCATTGCAGAAACTATTTTATTCAGAAGTCTCGAAAAAGCTACTAGGAGGAAGCTGTTCTAGACCTTAATTTTTAACATAACAGGGAAAGAACTCGCTGAGAATTTGAAAGTAGAAGGAAGCCTTGGGTGAAAAGTCGACTCATGAAATCATTTAGAGTTTGCAATTCTAAGGAAGGGTTAAAGGTGATACAGCAAATAGGACAATGGATTCAGGAAGGACGGATTTTGGTAAGCTCAGAGCCGCTGATAGGTAGAGGTCCCATGGGAATCAAGACCTGAGGGTGCAAAACAACTGACGAGAGTTGGCAGTTTTCAAAGGGACACTATTAATGGCCCCCAAAGGCAAGCTATTCTGATGGGTTAGGAAAGATAAAATGTTGGCAAAAGACCATGTGGCTTAACCACGAGATCTTGCATGACCTACAAATAAAAAGAGTCAACCTATACAAAATGGAAAACTACGTCAGATTACAAGGTATAATATAGGCAACACTAACACAGGTTATGCTCAGGGCCAAATTAGGAAAGCCAAAGGCACAAAATGGCTCAAACTAGCTATGGAATAAAGGGAAACAAAAAGACTTTTTATTCAATACATTAGAACAAGAGAAGACCAAGGACAGGGGAGGCCCATGCTCAGTTCGGAGGGAGAAAACGTACACAGGAAACTTGGAGAATACAGCAGAGATGCCTTAATGACTTCTTTGTTTTCGAGTCTCACTGAGAAGTCTGATAGGAAATGTCTAACTAGTGAATGCTTATGGAAGGGGTATGTTTAGAAGATATAAATTAAAAAAAAGGCAAGATTATAAAATCACTTAGAAAAGTAGATGCCTGCAATTCATCAGGGCCCGATGAATGCACCCTTAGAATACCAAAGGATTAATACGAGAGGTATCTGAGTCTCTAGCTATTATCTTGGAAAGCATGGGAGACGCGAGACAGAGATTTCCAAAAGACTGCGAAAAGAGCAAATTAGTCCCATCATACAAAGGAAATAAAACAACCCAGGGGAAACTACAGAGCAGTTAGTTTACTTCTGTGCAGGAGATATAATGGAGCAAGTAATTTAAGAATCATCTGCAAACACTTGGAAGTGGGTATTAAGTGATAGGGAATAGCCAGTATTGGATTTGTAAAAACAATTCGTGTCAAACCATCTATTAGGCTTTCTTGATAGGATTACGAGCCTTGTGGAATAAAGGGAGAAGCGTGGATGTGGTTATCCCATACCCGACTCTTAGGTAAGTGCATTTGATATGTCTCGCATCGATTATCCTTATCGATAAACGATGCAAACTACAATTTAGATGGGGGCTACTATTAAGGTGCGGTTGCCATAACTGCGCTGGATAACCGTTACTCAGAGAGTGGATTATTAAAAATGGCTCCCAATCCTGCCTGGAAGGTTAACAAGTGGCGGTTCCCGCAGAGGTCTGTTTGTGGACCGGTTCTGTTCCAATATCTTCTCGTACGACTTAGATGGTTGTGCATAAGAAAGTACGCTTATTAACGTTTGCGGACGAACCAACTGGGAGGATTGAACCTTGTTGGAGGACATGTGCGTCAAAATTCAAAATGATCTGGATCAAATCGGAAACAATGTCTGAGTAACGCGATGAAGGTTCGATAAGACAAATGCAAAGCGCTCCTTTAGGAAGGAACAATCAGTCTTCACAAACACTACACAAATGGGAAGAGACTATTCTAGGACAGGAGTACTGGCAGAAAAGATCTAGGGCTCCTAGTGGACCAACAGACTAATATTGCAGTCAACCAGGTGATACTGTTGCAAAAAAAGCAAACGTGATTCTGGGACTTCATTAACAAGTGTGTTTGTAAACAAGACGCGGAAGTCTTCTTCCGCTTCTACTCTTGCGCTGTTACGGCCTCAACTGCAGTGATCCCTGTCCAGTTGTCTGGCACCGCATTTCAAGAAAGATGTGGAGAAATTGGAGGAGGTCCAGAGAAGAGCAACAAGATGATCAAAGAGTCTTGAGACATGAGCATGAAGGAAGGCTGAAAGAATTGTTTTTTTTTAGTTTGGAAAAGAGAGAACTGAGAGGGGACATGATAGCAGTTTTCACGGGTACTAAAAGGGTGTCATCGAGGACGGAGGTTTAGAAAATTGTTCACCTTAGCCTCTATGATAGAACAAGAAGCAATGGGCTTAACTGCAAGCAGGAGATTTAGGATAGACGTTAGAAAAATTTCTTAACGCTCAGGTAGTTTTAAACACTGAATTAATTGCCTAGGGGTTGTGGAATTCTCCATCTTGTGAGATATTTAAGAGAGGTTAGATAAATTTGTATCAGGGCTGGTCTAGAAGTTATTTGGTCCAGTCATGAGGAGGGGACTGGATCGATGACCTTCTCGAGGTCCTTCCAGTCTTAGAGCTCTATAATCTTATTGTTAAGTTCTTATGATGAGACTATGTTTGTTAATTTGTCTGTACTAGTGTCTGACCATCAATGGGACTGATCTTATTGGGGGTTCTGAGGTTACTATAGTATAAACATATAATTATCACCTTACATTTATAGAGCATCTCTAATCAGTGATCCCAAAGAATTTTATTATGTTCTATACAGAGGTGCGGCAAAACTACGGCCCCAGGACTTTCTTGCCCGGCCCCCGCGTCTCCGGCCCAGGGGGAGTGTCTAAGCCCCCAGCCCTCCCCGTGCTGTGCCTCTTCCCCCGCAGTCTGCTCTCTCCCACTTCCCCACCCCGCACAATGCTCTGGGTGCCGGGCTGTGAGCTTCCCTTGGCCGCAGCGCAGCTGCACGAGACCAGCCTCACCTGCTCTCTGCTGCTGCGTGCACGGTGGCGCCAGCAGCGTGGCCTTCTTCTCCTAGCCGCGGGCAGCATGGCTGTAGATGCCGCAGCACTGGTCGCTCCAGGCAGCGTGTAGGGGCAAGGAGCAGGGGGGTTGGTAGAGGGCAGGGGATTTTGGGGACTTGATACAGGGGGTGGGGGTGTGGGATAGGGGTCCAAGGCAGTCGGGGGGAACAAGTGGGTTGAATGGCAGGGGACTGGGGGGGTAGTCAGGGAGGATGAGGGGTTGGATGGGGTGGTGGGGGGCAGTCAGGGGAAGGGGTTCTGGGGGCAGTCAGGGGACAGAGAGAAGGGGTGGTTGGATGGGGCTGGGGTCCCAGGGGGTGGTCAGGAATGAGAGTAGGGGTTGGATGGGTCAGTGGAGATCTGGGGGCGATCAGAGGACAGGGAGCGGGTGTGTGTGGATGGGTCAGGGGTCCTGGGGGGAGGGTGTAAAGGAACAGGGGGGGTTGGACGGGTCAGGAGTCCCGGGAGGGACAGATAGAAGGTGGGGTCCAGGCCACAACCCCCTCCCCTAACCGGCCCTCCATACAATTTACGAAACTCGATGCAGCCCTCAGGCCAAAAAGTTTGCCCGTCTCTGTTCTATAGTGATTACAGTGCTTCAGTCCTTGCTGAAATGTGACCACTTCTGGGGTGCAAAACAGGAGGCATTCTGCATCGGAACCATTGCATAGCTGGATATAAAATCACAGTATATTCTCATTAAATAGTTCAGTTAGTGATACAAATCAGAGTTGGCTTTTGGATATACTGATACAACTTTGGATATACAGGTCTTATGACTCATCTGCATATACAGTTACACATCCACTACAATGCTGTCTACTTCATGATTTTCAAAGATTTGTAGTGCTTGTTTTCAGCAGTACATTCTCAGACATTACTTGCTTTGTCGGTGCACAGAAGTCACGCATTTCCCTTTGTAAATACTCTCCTAATCTCATCCTCAGTTATCACTATCAAGTCATTTTCTCCTGCATGACGCCTGGATTGTTTAACGTTCATCAGAACGTCACTGACCTGTAACTAAGGTATAGAATCATTGGTGATTTGGTTTTAAGTGAGGTGTGGTGAGGTGAAGGTCCAACTATGAGAAAGAGACTGGAAAAGAGAGACATGGATTGCGTTCCTCCACGACGCTATGGAGAAGAGACTGTCAGAATTAGCTTCAAAGCAGAACTGAGTCTCAGTTTTTGGATATTTATTTCGCACTGTATGTGAATGATATTCAGACTCAGAGGAGACAGGGAGAGCATCTGTGAACTAAAACAAATGCAAAACAATATTCATAAGTGGTTTTTTTTCTGGAAAATAGTTTTGTGACCAATGTCTGAGACTAGGGGCATTAGAGTGCCCGGATTATGTAGAGCATATTTTCCAGTTCTTGCCCCTCATATTATGATCCAGTTTAGGGCTGAACTGAACCTTTCCTGGGGATATGCTGGGAAAAAAAACAGATTCAGGGAGGGGCAAGGGTTTCTGCCAAAGCATTCCAGCAGCAGAATATAGCAAAACAAATCTACAGTCTAGAGATACGCCGGCATATGGGGAGAACTGCTTGATGCCAGGGAAAAGACAGAAAGCTGAAGTGTGAGAGTCTAACACAGAAAACACCTTAGTCAAATAGGTCTATGATGCTGTTACAGAAGCCTTCTCCAAAGGTTACAGAGGTTCTGACCCAGATCCCCAAATAGTGACACTGCAGCCTCTTTCTGTGGACCCACCACCCATAAAGGGCAGGAGATAATAGATACAATTTAGAGAAGAATCTTGGGCATGGAGGGGCCAAAGAGAGCTTCAGCAATTAGGAAGAGAAGCAGAGCACATGGGAAAGCGAGCAGAGGTCACAGAAAAACAGAATCTTGCACAAGGTCAGTGTTTATTCTTTTAAATACAAGGCAGAAGCTCTAAGTATGTGTTCACTGAAAACATTAGTCCGTTTTGTTTATCTGGGGGAAGATTAAAGCAAGATTCTCAGAACTATGGGAACAAAACCTTGTGGTTGTATACAATGTATCTAACAGTAATCATCTCTCTCTGATAACATTAGAAACCGTCATGTGCTTCTAGTCCTATATACAACAACCAAATTTCACAGCCCTCCCTCACCTCTCCCCCGGCCCCCAAGTGGAGTAGTTAGATCAGTTGTTAAGGTTTGAACCAAGAGCAAGCCAGGAAGCTTATGTTTTGTGAAACTGCTGCCTTCAGTCTCCTCTGATCACATTGTTTTTTGCCTACTTATAGTTCCGTTGCAATAATGGGCCCTAAGTTTACTGAACTAACATAGAGCTATCGGTGGTTAGATAACAGTTGCCTTAGAAATCCCTAAGCTAGGTAGGCAGGTTGCAGTTTCCCCCGTGAATATGGCTAGGGTGGTCAGCGATAATATACTGAAGATTAAGCAAATTGTATTCCATGGCCAAAGCCCTCCTGAAGAATAGATAGGTTTGAAGGATTAATGTCAGTCTGAGAAACACCACCAAGGGTCTATTATCAATACTACACAGCAGGCTATAAAGTTTCACCTCAGATAACACAGCTGCTGGGAGGTGTGATTCCTACCTTGGGTAGACATACACATGCTAACTCTGCTTGTCTAGTGACTAAAAATGGCAGTATGGCTATTGTGGCACGGATGGGGGCTTGGGTTGACTGCCTGAGTATGTATCCAGGGGGTTGAGCGGCATTATATTTGGACAGATATCTGTTTTTAGGCACTAGATCTAACATCTACATCTTACCCAAGCAGAGAATCACACCTCCCAGGTGATGTGTAGACATACCCTTAGGCAGGGCTGGCTCCAAGTTTTTTGCTGCCCCAAGCAAAAAATTTTTCCTGTGCCCTCCCCATCCCTGCTCAAATCTGCCCCTTCCCCACCCCATTCCAACTCCTTCCCCAAATCCCCGGCCCTGCCTCCTCTCCCGGGCGCGCCACATTTCCTGGGAGCGGGGAGAAGCAAAGCAGCGGCGCGCCTGGGGAGGAGCTGGAGGTGAGCTGGGGGGGGAGCAGTTCCTCTGCCCCCACCAGGGTTACTTCCTGTGGCCCTCTCCATGCCCCCCACCACTGCAGCTCACCTCTGCTCCGCCTGCTCCCCTGAGCGTGCCACCGCTGCTCTGCTTCTCCCCTCTTCCTCCCAAGCTTGCCGCAAAACAGCTCATTCATGTGGCAAGCCTTGGAGGGATGGGGGAGAAGCAGAGTGGCGGAGCGATCGGGGGAGCAGGCGGCAGTGGAGCGGAGGTGAGCTGGGAGAGGAGTGGTTCCTCTACCCCCTTGGGTTACTTCCTGTGGCCCTCCCCACACCCCCCACCACCGCAGTTCACCTTTGCTCAGGGCCGGCTCCCAGCTTTTTGCTCCCCAAGCAAAAATAAAAAAAAAAAAAAAATGAGCCGGAGTGCCACTCCCAAGCACATGCCTGGAGCACTGGTGCCTAGAACCGGCCCTGCCCTTAGGGGGCATTTGTGAGCACCACTGATCTATTAGCAAAAGCCCTCAGAAATCAATATGTTGGGGGTGCAATTAAATAGGTAGGACTATTACAGCCTCTGTTTTAGAGCAGAGTCAAATCTTAATTAGCACATGTTGATGAAAACAGAAATGTACCAGTTATGTGACTCTGCTGGTATTCAGGGGCTTATAGGAATGCACTATGCTGGGGTACAGTCATATTTATTTTATTAATTACTTTGAGGTTCTTTACACTGCTAATTTGTAAACATACTTTTAAAATTACATTGGTGTATGCAGTGTTGGGGTAGCTGTGTTGATCCGAGGATACTAGAGAGTCAAGATGGGTGAGGTAATATATTTCATTAGACCAACTTCAGTTGGTGAAAGAGACAAGCTTTTGAGCTTACGTGGAGCTCTTCTTCAAGTCTGGGCTGGATCCCGACCTGAAGAAGAGCTGTGTATAAGCTTGAAAGCTTGTTTCTCTCACCAACAGAAGTTGGTCCAATAAAAGATATTACCTCACCCACCTTGTCTCTTGAAAATTACAGTACGATTCACTGGGGTGGAAAGCGGCCACAACATGAACAGTGGCGCTCACATTAGGGTATCTGTACTAGCCAACAACTATTCATTTCACAGCTGTTAATTGTTACAAATAGGTTTGTGGACAAAACTGTGCACTACACTCTCAAAGTTAGACCTGTGTAAATCCAAAGTAATCTCATAGACCACTGCTCTTAAGTTTCTCTCTCTAACTACCACTGACAAATTCTGCGATGACTTCGTGCAGCTCATGGTAGAATTTGGCCATCTATCTTTCTGTGTAACAACTATTATAGACCTTTCTAGCCAGCTAGCAAGCCCTGATCTGTTGGCAAATTAAACTGACAACCCATTGTTTCTGACCAAGTTCTTAAACCCAATGAAATCTCACTGAAGTCCATCAGGTTGGTTGAGATGAATTAGCGCAGAATGGATCCCTTAGGTTCTAGCTCCTATTGAAGTTAATGGGAGTTTTACAATTGACGTCAATTGAAGCTGTATCAGGCCATTAATATGGGTGGGATGGACAAGGATGCTCATAGAAAAATTAAGTAATATTTTAGATTTCTTATTTTTCTCCATGGATCATGTCTCCTTTTATATAGAAGATGCCTTTTCTGTAAATGTTGTTATCACTGACAGCTCCCAATTGTCATAAAAAGAATAGGTTAGTTCTTTCTTGTCTCTTTGAATTTTAATCATGTTTTTAATCAGGGACAGGCAAATAGCCTTTATTTTAAATGCACTTCTCTTTCTTCCTCTCTGATGCCATTGCTCGGACGCACTTCGCTTACATCCACAATACAGCAAACTATATTTGGTGCTGCATGTGTATTATAGAAGAGTTTCATGTTGTGTCCTTGTGGAGAATGTATCCGAAAGATTCAGTCATCCAAGAGCTAACCCATCAATAGGTGATCTGAGTCTTGACACAGGTGCTTTAAATTGGTTAATAAATCTGTAGAGAGAGTAAAGCATCAGTAAAATGAGACTTTTTTGTAACCTTTGTTTACAGCATGCTAACCGATAGAGGTCTGTCCTGATTTACTGTGTTGCACCTGATGTAACAAGCAACACAGTACATGAAATGGAAAATATAGGGGTGGTTAATTAAGAATTTTTGTGTTTGATTCCTCATTTCTCTTTTTTATTAGCTTAGGAAGGATGGTCTTGAACAAAAGACAGAGAAAAAGGTGTCAGAAGATGTGGGCCAACATTTTTAAAAGTACTTATGGGTGCATCAGGTTTTGGGTGCTCAACATCCACCCTCTGAAAGTCAGGTGCCTTTAAACTGCCTCGAAATGAGCACTCAAAAATTGATGCACCCAAAATCAATAGTCACTTTTGAAAATCTTGGACAAGGATTCTTTTTCCTATTGTCCTTAGACAAGTCACTTAGGGCCCAATTACAGAGAAGGCTCAGGGATCTCCACCTGCTCTTCCAGTGCACACATACAGACAGGCAGCTGTAATTTGGCTAACTGCTCTGAAGGCACATTTGCTCTTTCCAGCACTAGTCACTCCAAAAAGGGTGTTGCAGGCCAGGGCATAACCTTTATCTTCCATGCCACATCCCATCCCCTCCATGATAAGATGATTGTGTTCTGGGGAGTGCTTGTGGAGCAAGGAATGCCACTCCTCACCTTCCCCCAGGGGCAGGCATCATGCCTATGAAAGACCTGCTATCTCCTGGCACTGATCATCCAACTTGTGCATCTATTCCCTCCCCAGCATGGCTCAGCCCTTAGCTCTATGTTCCTCAGCTCCTCCTTCTGTAAAAGGAGGATAATATTTCTTCCCAATGTCTTCTATACTTTTCTCCTACCATCCCTACCTCAGGGCTGTTGTGAGGTTAAGCTGAATTAATGTTTAAGGACATTGAAATCTTTGAACAGAAGCCACTATAGAAATGCAAATGGCTGTTAATTCACTGTGTGGCCTTGGCTTTTAATGGAATCTTTACATCCTCAGGACTCTTGTTCCACTAGAAAGGAAAGCAAAGGATAAAGATAAAATACAGTGCCAGAGCATCTGCTGGTGCAAGTTGATCCAGCTACATTGACTTACACCTGGAGCTAGGCTGATCTACATCAGATCAGCTGAAGATCTTGCCCATTATGCTTTTTTCAAGCAGTTTCTGCCTGACATCATTATTACTGATGTATTTTAAATTGCTTTTGTCTGAGATGAACAGTACTAAAAATGGCTACTGTGAAATACAGATGTCTCCTCATCTGCTGCAAAACAAAGGGAGTGAAGGATTAATAGGATGAGAGCACAGGATGGAATACTATGTATGAAATACTCTAACTGAAGAAAGAAGATGCTGGACTCAGTTCTGATCTCACTTACACCACTGAGACTCCTTTGGAATCAATGGAGTTAGTTACTTAGAGTGTAAGCTCATTGGGGCAGCGGTCTGATTTGGGCCCCATACTAAAATACAAATAATATATACTCCTAAAAATAACATTCCTGCTTCATAGCAGTGCAAGTTAAAGCAGAATCAGGCCCACTGCCTCTAATGATGTGTATGGCAGGTGTATTATGCAGTATTCACAATAGTTTCTTATACACAGAGTATGTTTATTATGCATTTTCTTAATTTTTAATGAAATGTTTAAGGAGCTTCTGTTACCTGAGAGAAACATTCTGTTTATAAACAGTTTGGTCCACATGTCACATATTTTCCCTATTTTCTTTTTCCTGCTTGTTATTTTATTGCTAAGGGCACATATAGGCAAACAGAATTTTTGTTTTTAAATAGTTCATCTGCTCTTGCTGCTTATTTCTTTCATAATCCTCTGGTTTTGACTGGGGTCATTTGAGGCCATAATCCCCTTTTACTAACAGAGGTCCCTGGAGGTCATAATCTGTTTGTAACACTGCAGCCATTTTTGCAGAAGCCAGTTTGATGTCAAAAACAGGATTCTAGCTTCAAGTAAGGAAGGAGAGGCATAAGCTGTTAAAACTGAGATTCAAATATCCTTATTTGATTATATGTGGCTATGAAACTGTGATGCCTTCGTTTTCTGTGTATTGCCTTTAAACTTCTAAATCCCCTGGGTCCAATTCCTCATTGCCCTGCTCCTTGTACAGTCACTTACAGGAGTGCAGAACTCTGCCATTCTGACTCCTAGGATTTTATATCCACTTTGGACTTATTTTGCAAGAGCAGGGTAACAATTAATCAGGCCTTCTGTGTGCAGTGACAGCAGCCATTTTGTTCTCAGAGTTGTTGCAACCTGTCACAGAGGAGGAGACACACACGGCTCTCTCATAGAGACTTTACCTTTGTTTTCTTATTGTTTTCTATAGCCTAAAAGCCACTTTAGACTGAAAAGAAATACTTGCTGTTTGGATAGAGCATAATGAAAGACTAAAGAAAAGAATAAATAGTGACCAAAATATAGAATACACATTGTATTATATATATGCAGAAATAGTTTAAAATAAAATATTTCCAAAGTTTTGTAAATTTTGTAAGCAACATCAGCAGACTAACATCAGCAGATATCTTGTATCTGTTTATTAATGGAAAGATGAACACAACTATGGTCATTCTGAAAATTGAATTGTTTCTTGTTTATGGTGGCATGAAACTGTGGCTGTCTCTCAGACTCCTAATCATGAGAAACACAAGATTTTATTCCATAGAGTAGACGTAATTGCTGGGGTGGATGGGAAGGCAAGTTCCCTTAAGTTTTCTTATCCAGTTGATAGTGACTCCAAAGTAGTTGTCTGGGAACCATCCCAATTCATGTCTTTTTCTAATGGTGCATGTGTTAGACCAGCTCACATGCACCCATCGCTTTGCATTTACGGGGCAGTGATATTTGTATGTGTTAAAAAGGCAGATTCTGTGGACTAACTTGCCATCTGAAATTCTGGTCCCGTTCTCCTGGGGCCTGGGATAGAGGAAAGGAGATTCCCAAGAGAAGTGTCTATTTTTGTGCTTGTGAGGATATGTGAAGATTCCATATATCCCCATATAGAATGGCTATGATACATAGGTGTAAGATACTGAATCTGCGGTTGGAACATAACAGTTGTCGCTCTCAGAACAGGGCCCCGAATATTCACTAAATCCAAACGGCAAAAACTTAAACGGCAAAATTTCTATAATCACTTCACCAGTGTTTTTCATGAAAAGCAGAAGTGAGTCCATTTCAAGTCCTGTGCAACTGAAAGAGCTTTGAAAATTTTTTCGTTTAGAAATTGATTTTTCTAGTCCTGAGCAAGGCCCTTAAAACTCTCATTACCTTTTCTGTAGCACAGTCATGCATAGTCAGAAAGCTGACTCTGTCAATTTTAACCATCATTTTAAAACAAAGCCAAAGGTCATTAAAGGCTGAAATGCTCATTTTGGCAGGCAAGGACCTGATTTGGCTGTTTTAACTACATAGGTGCTTCTGCCAAGCTGAAATTGTGTTATTAACTGTTGAAAGGGAGCAAGAGAGAACATGCCATTTTTAATTACATGTTGACCTGTTTGCAGTCCTGGTTATTTGGGATTGATCTGACTTTCTAGCTTTCCCATTGGATGGGATAGAGGCTTTAAAAAAAAATCAAGGATTTTCTCTAATGTGTTTGTGTAGGGCCTCGCACAATCGGACCCAACCTGGTTAAGGTGTCTAGGTGATATCACAGTATATATTTTAAATAAATTGATACATCTGATGCAGAGGTACAGATTATAAGTGATAGCATTTTGGGGCTCCCATTCACCTCTGTTCATGCAGGGATGTGTGTTGCTTGGGTCCCAGAGCGTTCACCCATAAGAGAGGGTAGGCAGTGGTTCTGTCACTGGAAGGCAGTTTTAACTGTGGCTGGGGCTCCATTAGAGGTTGCCTAGAAATGCAATAAGGGCCTGATTGAAAGACCACTGAAACCCATGGGGGACTTTCCATTCATTTCAGTGGGCATCAGCTCAGGCCCTACATCAGCACATCCAGGAACGCTTCTTCCCTGGCCAGGGCTGCCCAGTTTTGGAGCTATACACCAATCAATACTGGGTCTCCTCAATGGGGGAAACAGGGGGTTGTCCTGACCAGAACCCAGCTCCAGCCTGGACCTGCCATGGCTGGGGGAGGAGCACCTATCCTGCAGCCCCAGCCCTGGACCTGCCGCGGCGGGGAAAGGCACTCCTCCTACCCAGCCCAGGTGCTGCTGCGGAGAGAGTGAGCTGAGGGAGGGGTCCTCTCTCCCTGCTGTAGCCCCAGGGCAGCCTGCATCCCAAATCCCTCATCCCTGGCCTCACCCCAGAGCCCACACCCCAAGCCAGAACCCTCACACCCCTGCACCCCAACCCTCTGCCCTAGCTCTGAGCCCCCTCCCACACTTTGAACCCCTCAGCCTGCCCCCCACCACATGAATTTTGTTATATGCACCAGTGTGTAGGTGATGTGTCACACATCACCTCCATATTGGTGCACGTAACAAAATTATTTCTGCACGTGTGGGAAAAATTAGAGGGAACACTGTTTGTGAGTGCTTTGCATAGCTGTACTCACATCTCCATGAACCAGATTTCCACTGCCGATTGCTCTGTGTGCTGAAAAACACTAGCAGAAGATGAAGAGGGTGGAATCAAGCCTGTACATTGGTACTGCAGCCAGTATCTTGGTATGAATTGCTGGCTTCTTGCCTGTACTGTTGTTTTCTGCCTAAATGATAAACGAGAGCCGTGTGGTATGGTCTTTGTTGGGTCCCTGATACTTTTCATTAGGTTCACCATGACACTATCCAAGACTTTTATAGGCCACTGTCAAGCACTGGGACATTTGGACTGCACAGTCCTGCCAGCTGAAAATGACAATGACAAGCCATGACAGTCATCCTGGTGATTCATGATTTGTTGGGGTAGTGGGGGCTACATTCCTGTGCTCAACAATGCCAAAGTTGGTTGCAGAGTTTTGTTCCCCTGTTAGTAAGTCACGTGGTTCTGCTCTAGTTTTGTTTTGGAACAGTCCCACCATAGGTCCCATGGTGCCAGAATTAACATAAATTCTGTACAATAGCTGATATTGCAATATGGAGTCTATTAGATAAGAGCCTTGTCCTTACCTTATTTATCTCATATAACAGACCTTCAAATAAAACTCTTGTTTGTGGCTCTGGATATTATCTGGCCTTAGAGTGGTAAAATTATGTCCAACAAATTACTATAGGGGAACACAGGGATAAACTGACATTCTCACTGATCTGAAGGAAAATTTGAAGTGTAAGTGTTACTTTTCTTTAATTACAGAATCCAGCCACTGAAAGACCAGAAGGTTCTTGCAAATGTTACATATACTCCCCTTGGAGGTTACAGGCCACTGACCTCTGTACCGTAAATCTTGCAACAGCATTATTCAATATCATGGTTTTAATTTTTATATTTAAATGTACATTGTTTTATTTTTCTGCTAGATTAGTTTTAGGGTGGAATTTTCAAAAATGGTCAGCCCTGGCTTAGCTCAATGCGAGTTTCCTCAATGCGAGTTTCACCGTAGACTTCAGTGGGAGCAGAATCGGGTCAATGATGAGCACTTTTCAAAGTCCCACTCTTAAGGTCTTTTCTCAAATAAGCATATGGCTTGTTTCAGAAACATGCATATGATACTTCTAGAGAGCTGAGGCGTGGAGCAGACATGCAGACTTCCTGATACCCACGTGGTACTGACATTCTTTATTTCAAGTCCATTCTTAGATCTCAACCTGCAACTGAATATGTGTGGGTGGAACCTGGCACCCATGCATCTCTGTCGTCTTTAATGGGAGTCCACACCGCTTTAAGAATGGATCAGATATCAACATCAGCTGCAGACTGTCAATTGTAACACTTCCAGGTAGGGGTTATATATCTCTTTGTGCGTGGACAGTACTTAACACATTGTGGATCTTACCATAATGCTATGAACAGTGAGCCTCATTTTGTATGCAACATGCAGGTAGTTACCACATCAAGCATCTCAAGCAGCATATTGCTGGAAGTGCCACATAACAGGTTAATTCTTGAAAGCAGAAGAAAAGGAGTGGGCTCAAAGGATATCTTGTTTTTTCCAAGCCAAGTGCTGTTCTCTTGAACCTCTTGCAAGTGGAAGACCCCTGCTAAAGGGTATGGCTATGAGGATTTGTTGTTGTTGTTAATTTTGCTTTAATTAAAGATAAGTACAATGCTTTAAAAATCCAACTGCACTTCTCAAAAGCAGTAATAAACCACATAATGGGCCACCCACTGCTCAGTGTAATTGATGAAGCAGAATGGATAATATAATGTTGTTCCCCAGGCTGCCTCTTGCTCTCAGAATTTCCATCAGTCAGACTTAATCTGAACACCGTCATATATAATGAAGTCTATCTATAGAGAGAAGCTTTAGAATGAGCAGATTCCTCTTTATTTTTTAATGCTAACACCATTCTCCTGTGTGTGTAGATTTTTGAGCTGAAACTTAAAGGAATCCTGTGTTCCAGCAACCTGCGTTTTGCAAGCCTTGAATGTGGGCATCTTGCCATGAAGACATGCTGTGCAAAGTGTGATACAGCAGTAAACTGCTACTGGTGTGAGTCAGAAACACATGCAGGATACTGCAGAACATTATTATATATTGTCTAAGGTTGGGATAAAAGGGACATGTACGTGCACGTGTGCTAAATAGTGCAAGGCATGGAATTCAATTTACAGTATGTACTTCAAATAGTCAGCTTTAGAGCACTTGCAACAACAGCTTAAGCTGCATAGCAACTCTTGAATCACAAAAACATGACATTTAAAAAAAAGAATATTCTCAGCTCTGGTTACAGTGTTTCTGATGATTAACATTGCCCAAGATGTCACCAGCTTTGTAACTCCTTTCACTGCCTGTATGGATCTAGAATCTGCTACCACAGCTATGATCTTGTAGCCAAGGATGGATCACAAACACAGGAGGTCAAAACTATCAGTGTCCACACTGTAAATATTCACTTGAGGAAATGAGATTGTTTATTGATGTGTTTGTCTGGAGATGGATCTGAACTAAACTTTTGATTTCAAAGATTTTAATATCTAAACCTGGATCTGAATTTTGCAAATGGGCTAAAACCTAAATGCAGTGCCTAATCTCACTTTGAACATTGGGTTTTCAGTATTGCCCCTGGAACTCCTCTCTAGGGTTTCCTTAAGAATTCAAAAAATTGATCAAGGTTGTGATTTCACCATTTCTATTAGTTAGCATACTTTTCTCTTCTAGTAAAAATGGTGAGATTGCACTCTAGACTGGAGCGATTTGTGGCAAATTGCCGGTACTGTTCTGCTGGGTCTCGCGCTTTCTCTTCTCTGGGGTAGGTTCAGGGTGCTATTGCTTGCCTCTGAACCAGTTCTTAATTACTCCACTAGTGTCCTTGGAGGAAGGGAGTGGAGAGGGAGGGACCTCCCTCTACTCCAGGTCCCAACCCAGGGGCCCTGAGGGTTGTGGTGAACCACTTGAACTAGCGGTTCCTTCCCCTGGGTTACTTCCCTCTCCTACCCTTCAGCTTGTGAAGGGCTTCTTGCCTCCCTTCTACACAAGCCTGGTGCCCCTTACCTAGGGTTTCTTCTGGACTTCACAATCCACCACAGCACTCCTCCAAACTTTCTATTTCTCTCTTATCAAACTCTTCTCTTCTCCAACTTCTGCAACCTGCACTCTGCTCCAATCAAACCTTCCTCCTTCAACTCCCACACTGTCTGACTGAAGCAGGGGGTTTTTATCACATGACTGAAGTCAGGTGCTCTAATTGGAGTCAGGTGCTCTAATTGGAGTCAGGTGTTCTAGTTAATCTAAAGCAAACCTTCCTCCCTTGGCAGGGAATAAGGCCCCCTGCTAACACTCTCATGCTGCCCTCTGGCCATGCTGTGTCACAGATTTTACAAATCTTCATATATTTTCCCTAAAGAAAATTCACTATTTACACAGAGCAAAGTTAAACATTTTTGAATGTTCCTTTCAAGTCTAGATGAACAATAACAAACTTCAGTTATGGAACTTAGTGTGCTAAATATACTAGCGATGATTGAACTGAACCGTTAATTTCCTAACAAGTGCAAATAACAGCTGTATTTTACCATAGATACACTAATATTCAGAATGGTTTGTGTCTTTGGCTTGCTTCAGGCACATTTAGAATCAGAAGATATTCTATTTCTGAATATCAGTGGTAAGGCATGTGTGTAAGAATACCATTTGACTCTGGATGGTGGACTGTGTGCCTCTAAAAGTGACATCTTAGTCCATCAACTCTAGACTCCAGAAAAAAGTAGAATAATCTGTAGATATAAATACAGTATGCGTGATGCTCCTTCTCACGCCCTACCGTTCTATAAAACATTCCATCCATGATGACTCCTTCCCCATCCTTTTTGTTCTGTATTGCTTAGACCAGCGGTCTCAAACACAATTTACCTTAGGGCCAGTGCCAGTCCTCAAATCCTCCCAGAGGCCAATAATGTCACCGAAGATGGTGTTCAGAAAATAAAACATTTATATTGTATTTTTTATTTTGAATTTCTTAGAAATAATAAAACTATCATACAACTTTATACAATTCTTCGCCTGCCGGAGTGTTTTTAATATTTGCCAGACACCTGGCAACTCTTCAGTTCAGTCAGTTTGTTGATGTTTGGCCTCAGTGACTGAGCAGTTGAAACCTTCAGGATTGCAGCAAGGTGTGCATCAGATAGTTGTAGTTGGTATTTTGTCTTGTTTCTATTCATTGTGGAAAAAAGTGATGCTGCTAGGGTGACCAGATGAAAAGAACAAAATATCAGGGCACATGGGGGGAAGGGAAGGGGGAAGGAGCAAAAAAATAAAAAACTTGAGTGCAAAATATCAGGACGAGTGGCGTCCTGATCATACATTGGTCAGGACGCTGGACAAACAACTCAATATCGGGACAGTCCTGATTTAATCGAGACATCTGGTCACCCAGATGCTGCCTCCATGGCTGACTCTGCCCAGCAACTAATGATGCTGCCTCCATGGCTGACTCTGCCCGGTGACTAGGTATCTCCGTCCCTCTCCCCCAGCCAGTAGGAGCTATAGGGTGGGGACGGCACCAGCAGCAGACATTGGGCAGCGTGTCTGCATGTGTCTCTCCGCCGCGAACCACAGTGGGGAGGTTCTTGGGCCGCAGATGGCTTGCAGGCTGGGACTTTGAGACCTCTGGCTCCTTTAGATTGTAAATTCTTGTTTGGCACAGAGTTGAGTGCCATGTATACCCGCAGGGTTTTATAAATTGTTATTAACAGTAGTGGTGATAGTTTCCCATGCTATCAGGCCACTGGGTTTCATTTGCGTTGTTTTTGTTGAGAAAAAAGAAAATGTCACTGCTAATGTCACCTCTGTCTTCACTTCATTGACTAGACCAATGTACTTCTGATAACTAAGATGAAGAGTTTTAAACTGTGCAAAATCTGAGAAGCCTGGGTGTCACAGAGGTCACTATTCACCACTGGGGCACCTTCTTGCGGCTCATCTGGGGATTAGCTCTTGATGGGTCAAGTACCTTTGGTTGCCCGCCCTGTGGTCCCCCTCTCTCTCTGGACTCCTCTCTCTTCCTGGGTTGGCCCTCCAGCCAGGTCATTATAATCTTCCCCTTCTGCAGTAACACAGTCCCTCTGAACAAACTCTCTCAGGCTGTCTTCTGATCCACTGCCCAGGCTGTGCTACTTCCCCAGTGGCCAGTAGGGGAGCCTGTGCTGCTCACTACTCCAGGTTCCAGCACAGGAATACTATGCCCAGCAACCATGCAGGGGGCAGCTCTGTTTTTTGCTGCCCCACGCATGGCAGTCAGGCAGCCTTCGGCGGCATCCCTGCAAGCGGTCTGCTGGGGGCGTGGATTTGGAGGCGTTTTTGTGGGTAATCTGCCAGTCCTGTGCCTTCGGCGTACCCGCTGCCAAATTGCCGCCTCCGCCAAAGGCTGCCTGACTGCTGCCCTCACGGCAACCGGCATACCGCCCCCTGCAACTTGCCGCCCCAGGCATGCGCTTGCTGTGCTGGTGCCTGAAGCTGCTCCTGCAACCATGGTCTGCTCAAA
This sequence comes from Chelonoidis abingdonii, assembly GCF_003597395.2. Taxonomy (NCBI): domain Eukaryota; kingdom Metazoa; phylum Chordata; order Testudines; family Testudinidae; genus Chelonoidis; species Chelonoidis abingdonii. The sequence goes on along the minus strand of NC_133770.1, from coordinate 252,458,652 downwards.
CTCTGATATTGAGCTTTTTTCTATCTTTCATCCCTATCTTCTGCCCCTCACCCTGGGTTACCACTGGAGCTTCCTCTGATCCCTGTGGCTACTTCTCCCCTTTTCGGATTCTTATCAGAGTCTATAGACCAAAGCAGGATCCCTGGGGTAACTGTCCCCCTAGACCTCTTCCTTGTACATAGCTGACTCTGCTTCTCTCTAGAAAGTGACAGCAGAGCTGCAGCCCTCTTTTACCACCATCTTTCTCTCTTTATAGGCCTATCCCAGCTCCTCCCCAGTCTGGGCTTCATCAGCCATTAGGCCTGATCAGTTCTTGGCTCCCCTCCAGGTGCAGCCTATAGGTTAATTGACCTATTTTACCTGTTCAGACCTTGCTCGGGATGGACACTCCAGCATATTTGGAAATAGTGTGATGCAGCTGTTTCAACAATAACAATTCAAGTTTTATCACGTGCTATAGTTAGGTGATACTGTGCTTAACAGAACATTGTGCCCCATGCTGTGCATTAGAAACTTGACAATAGGTTTCCCATTCTGTTGTAATGTTCACTGATAACAGTCAATGCAGTTATTACACTTTGAATAACACTTATCTTTTACATGGATGTAGTTTTATGTATTTTATATTAGTATCCACTGTGCAGTTGATTTCAGATAATCCATAAAGGATCATCATCCCAAACAGTTAATCACTAAAACCTTCTACAGCCAGGGCCAAATAGTTACTTTATTTCTATCTGAACATCCAAATCAAATAAAGCCTAGCCAATGCCTTGTGCAGTTTTGAGAAGATTTAACAATCCATGGCATAGAAATAGCCACAAATTCAGCAGCCTCTCCTCACCCTCGTAACTGAAGCTCAGCCATCCACACAGTCAAAAATACCCCATCTGCCCCAGGAACACCAAATTGCACTGTGCTTCCTAACCTTTTCAGAACCTTGTGAAAATCATAGCAATGTAGGGCTGGAAGGGGCCTTGAGGAGTCATCAGGTCCAGCCCCCCATGCTGAGGCAGGTCCAAGTAAGGCTTGACCATCCTTCTCATATATTTGCCCGATTTATTCTTAAAAACTTCCAGTGATGGGATTCCACAACCTTCCTTGGAAGCCTATTCCAGTGCTGAACTACCCTTATAGTTGGGAAGTTTTCCCTAATATCTGATCTAAATCTTCCTTCCTGCCGATTAAATAAAGAAATGTGCTTTGCAGTGTACTTTAAAATACACCAGATTTGGGCTGTTTTTCATCATGAGTTCCAAAGGCAAAGGCCTGTCATGGAGAATGTCCTGCCATGGTTGTACACATGTAATGAGGGCCAAATTTGGGGGTGACCTTGTCAAGTCACTTCCCTTCCCTGTGCTTCTATCTGACCCTGTGTCTGTCTTGTCCATTTAGATTCTGAACTCTGCAGGGCAGAGGCTGCCTCTCACTGTTTGTACAATGCCTAGCACAATAGAGCCCAAATCTTAATTGGGGACTCCAGATAATACTGTACTAATTAATAATAACAACTTATTGGAGGTCTGGAATTTCTGATTGGAGCCTGATACGGGAGATGACAGAACACGTTCTGCCGTGTGGTACATTGGGGAAGATGAAAGAGAAACAGGTTCTCCCTTCCTTCTGGAGGAAGGCCACTGTGATACATTGGCGTGCTGCTTTTAAACTCTGGACTGAGCTCAGTTGCTGGCATTCAGGTCACCTGACTGTGGTGGATGGTTTTTACAGGTGTAAGAAATTTAAATTTTTTTAAAAATAATTTTGCTTCTAACATGCTGATGTTGGGGGCTCTGAGAACATAATGCACATGGCAGAGGAGATACGGATTGACTTTCCTGAAACTCAGTGCAGATACTCTTCAACCAGTTCTCCATTTCATGGTATTAGTTGTTAAGAACAGGGAGGAACAAGTGCAGGCTGCTGGTTTTCCAGATAATGCACTTAGCCTTATAGGACCCATTGAACAATGACAGCACATAATGCTGGTTGGTTGTTGAGGATTATATTTTTCTGACCAATTTTATTTATTACATGATTTTGATGTTTTTTTAAGATGATAGCCTTACAGGGAAGAAAGGGAACTGTAAATAGTGTCAATTATTGACATCCCATTCCCATTGCTTAAAATATTATTATCAAAATCTTGACATAAAAGGCCAAGCTTTGGCTGGTCTCTATGCAGGGACTCAAGGTGAGAGTCCCTTCTGTGCATGGGCCAGCCACAATTGATGTCCTTGTGCTCTGATGACCACAGGGGCTGCTCCCTGCTGTGCCCCTTGAGATACTTGTCACACCAAATATGGCAGGGAAGAGGTGGACCCTGGAAAAGTGCAATCTGCAATCCCTGCCACAGTGAGCCTGCCCTACCACTTCCACATCCCGTTTAGGGTGAGTGATAGCCCATGGAGCACTAGCCGGGAGCACTAGCCGGGAGACTGCAATTGTGGCTGGTCTCCTGTAGGCTTGAGTATGGAAGGAGGTGGATGGGAGAGTCTTGTACCCTTCTTTAGTACCCAAACAAGGCTAGCTCCCATCTGGTCCTAAGTGTAAAGTGCTTTTTATCTTCAAAGTGCTTTGCAAAGGTGAAGTTGTGACCGTGCACATATATACACATTCATAAGCATAAGCTTTATGGAAATACACTTATTCTTATGAAAGTGTATATATATATGACATAACTGGAATATGTTTTATGCTACATATGTCATGTAACACATCTCTATAAAGGTTATGCTTTATTGAATCTATTCATCCTATTTGTATGCATGTGTCCTTGTTGTATTTGAAGTTATGAATATTGGCTGTGTACTTGCTTGATTTCTAAGTAGCCTTAGTAAAGCATTTGGTCAGCTTCTTGAGAAAGGAATGTGCAAATTAAGTGCCCAATCAAGAAACACTTAAAGGAGAATGAATCTTGGAAGACTCCAATCCACATAAGATGTCTACCTGAGGACATTCAGAGTAGCACATAAACAATGGCCGCTTCCTGTAAAAACTGAGTCATGCATGGACATGTGACTTGTCCACGTGACTCCAAAACTCCATCTTGGAGCTGGACTTTGCATAGGAGAGAGGAGGGGGTCTCCACCCACAAGAGAAAGTCTATTTAAACCCCTGGGAGACCCCTCCATTTTGTCTTCAGCCAGCTCAAGAGGTAGCCTCTTCACCTCCAAGGATACCTGAAAGAAACTGTAACAAAGGACAGTAACTACTGCGGGTGTGAGTGATTGCAGGACCCAGACTAGAAGGAGATTAGTCTGTAAAAGGAAGCTTATTGGAATTCCTCTGAGGGTGAGGTTTTAATCTGTATTCAGTTTTCTTACTGTGTTAGACATAGACTTGTGTGTTCTATTTTATTTTGCTTGGTAATTCACTTTTTTCTGCCTGCTATTACTTGGAACCACTTAAATCCTACTTTCTGTATTTAATAAAATCACTTTTTACCTATTAATTAACCCAGAATATGTATTAATATCGGGGGAAGAGGGGGAAACAGCTGTGCATACCTCTCTATCAGTGCTATAGAGGGCGAACAATTTATGAGTTTACTCTGTATAAGCTTTGTATAGGGTAAAATGGATTATTTGGGGTTTCGACCCCATTGGGAGTTGAGCATCTGACTATTAAAGACAAGAACACTTCTTAACCTGCTTACAATTAAGCCTACAGCTGTTAGAGGACGTGGTTCAGACCTGGGTCTGGGTTTGCAGTAGGCTAGCGGGTCTGGCTCAAACAAGGCAGGGCATTGAAGTCCCAAGCTGGGAGACCAGGGAAAGCAGAGACAGTAGTAGTCTTGGCACATCAGTTGGCAGCCCCAGGGGGTTTCTGTGATCCAACTTGCCACAGAAGTCATTAATGTAGAATTCTCCTTTGCATTGTTCAGCACTGCAGACTGTTCCATTCAGCATTAAAGATTAATTTGCTGAACATAAGGCTTTGTTTTAAGTTACATGCACTAGCTAGTAATGAAGCTGTCATTGAGGCAAAACAAAATGAACAGCAGTTTTGCCTGAGTAAGAAATAAGTATGGATCGCTGAGTAGGCATTAGAACGAGAAGTTATTTTTATAGTTGTTATATTATATTTATATTATAGTTATGTTTAATAGGTTTTTTATTGTTATAAGTTAATTTTATTTGTTATGAATGCATAAACATTTGTGGATCTGATTAAGTAAAGAGGACCACAACTTAAAATGGCAAATTTGATCAACTGAACTATATTTTAACCTGAATAATGGCCCTTGATGTCAAGGCACAGAGTGTGGCATATTTCCATGCCACACAACCACTCAGTAGTAACTAATACTTCCTTTCTGATCTTTCAGACACCAGTGCATCAGTAATGCTTATAATGTGAGAATGTTCATGCTTTGAAAGATGTTACACAGAGAAATATATTGCTAAGTCATATTTCAATTCTGCCCTTGAAACTTCCTACATCCCCCATCTCTGTCCCTTGAGTATACTGTCAGGTTATTCAAACCTCAAAAAGAGTATTAGGAGACAGAAAAAGAAACACAAACGTACGCTCCGAGGCTTTTCCCTTTAGTGGCTGCTGTCTCATTTTTTCCAGTCAAACTGACATTTACCTTTTAAAGGACACTTTATTCAAAAATACCAAGGTATTCATGGTCAGATAACTATTTTGCGCAAATTGAAAATAGCTTGGCACATAATGTCAAGGGGGAAAACAGTGTTCTGGAATTCTAGAGCATTTGTTGGTTGGTTTCCTTCCTCTCTGCATTCTGATAGCAGGTAACTTGTAACAGTTTGGACTGAATTCCAAGGAAGCTAGCTGATTGGATACACTATTGGAATGGGGCAGCGAGGTCTCATACCTCAAAACCACTAACAGCTATCCTGGAGAATTGCCATTGTCCTTACATGAGCTGTTTCCTTAGCTGGATTTTCAGTGTTTCAGCACTCGTGGCTACATGGGGAAAACACACTGCCCAGACACTATCTGCTTCCTACAGATGCTTAGAAGGATTTTCAGTATTTCTTGACTCTTGTTTATCATGAAGAGGCATCAGGGCAGTCTATGAAGGGTGTTGCCTCTCCATTCTTCTATCCCATACCCAGCTAACCTACGCAGGGCCTGCTTCGTATTGCTTAGCTCCAAACTCTCATCTTCTTCTACATCAGATAGCTACTATAAGACTGTGACATGCTGCTGCCACTGATACAAAAGTTACTAGGGCTGTGATAATATGTCAGGTAGAAATCTGATCCAGCCTTGGGTGAAAAGAAGGAAATCATAATAAAATAAATAGAGCCTGCCTTGATAAGCGCTAGCTGTGTGAAATTTTAGCTGAGGAATAGCAAAAGTTAGCTGCTTGAGCTACAAGTCAAATAACATAGTTGCTGTAACTTCTCTATCCCGCAGGCAATATTTCACAGCCTTTTCAAACAGCAGCCTGTCTATTTGTCTATACATGGTTTACATACATAAAGAGGAAGAGTGGGTGAGTGAATGTTGATGATTCTTGTAGGAGAAATTCTGCAGACTATGTAGAGACAGCAGGCAAAATTCTCATAGACTCATAGACTCTAGGACTGGAAGGGACCTCGAGAGATCATCGAGTCCAGTCCCCTGCCCTCATGGCAGGACCAAATACTGTCTAGACCAGCCCTGATAGACATTTATCTAACCTACTCTTAAATATCTCCAGAGATGGAGATTCCACAACATCCCTAGGCAATTTATTCCGGTGTTTAACTACCCTGACAGTTAGGAACTTTTTCCTAATGTCCAACCTAAATCTCCCTTGCTGCAGTTTAGCCCATTGCTTCTTGTTCTATCATTGAGGCTAAGGTGAACAAGTTTCTCCCTCCTTCTGATGACACCCTTTAGATACCTGAAAACTGCTATCATGTCCTCTCAGTTTTCTCTTTTCCAAACTAAATAAACCCATTCTTTCAGCCTTCCTTCCTAGGTCATGTTCTCAAAGACCTTTAATCATTCTTGTTGCTCTTCTCTGGACCCTCTCCAATTCCTCCACATCTTTCTTGAAATGCGGTGCCCAGAACTGGACACAATACTCAGTTGAGGGCCTACCAGCGCAGAGTAGAGCGGAAGAATGACTTCTCGTGTCTGGTTTACAACATACTGTAATGCATCCCAGAATCACGTTTGTTTTTTGCAACAGTATCACGCTGTTGACTCATATTTAGCTTGTGGTCCACTATGACCCCTAGATCTCTTTCTGCCATACTCCTTCCTAGACAGTCTCTTCCCATTCTGATGTGTGAAACTGATTTTCCTTCCTAAGTGGAGCACTTTGCATTGTCTTTATTGAACTTCATCGGTTACCTCAGACCATTCTCCAATTTGTCCAGATGCATTTTGAATTTTGACCCTGTCCTCCAAAGCAGTTGCAACCCGTCCCAGTTTGGTATTTGTCCACAAACTTAATAAGCGTACTTTCTATGCCAACATCTAAGTCGTTGAATGAAGATATTGAACAAGCGGTTCCTAAAACAGACCCCTGCAGAACCCCACTTTTATACCTTTCCAGCAGGATTGAGAGCATTAATAACCACTCTCTGAGTAGGTTATCCAGCGTTAACGCACCCACCTTTAGTACCCCATCTAATTGTATTTGCCTAGTTTTATCGATAGAATCATCTTGCAAGCGGTAATCAAATTGCCTTACTAAAGTCTACGGTATACTCAATCCACCGCGTCTCCCTATCACAAGACTCGTTATCCTATCAAAGAAAGCTATCAGATTGGTTTGACATGATTTGTTCTTTACAAATCCATGCTAGCTATTCCCCATCTGCCCTCTTTTACACCAGTCTACCCCTGTTAGGCCAAATACCACCACGGTCTAAGCAGGAGACAACTCAAATTCAGTGGGAATGCAGTCAGTTGCCCAAGGTTTCAATTTGCTCATTGATTTCATCATGGCTGTACTGGACTGAGAGAAAAATGTGGCCCAGTCTCACTATCCTACATGTTGAATCATTCTGAAATATATTTAGGCCCAGGCCTCCTGTAGCCACGGAGGTTATAAGTGAGAGGATTTTTAAATAATATTTCCTTGAAGCAGGGGAAATTTTTTGCCTTTCAAACCTTCTGAGCTGCCCACGAATTCCCCTGAGCCTGGCTACAGCCATTCAGTAGGTGAGATATGAGATCCCCTGAAATACTTCACCTTTTGGTGCATCGTCACTAGTAATCCTGTTCCAGCAGGATGCGGTCTATACTTTGTTACAGAAATATGGTCCTTAAAGCCCAAATCCTCAATACAGGACCCAACCCAAATACCCAGGTGAGGCACTGGGAAGATGTATGAGTGAGATGGCCCTTGCCCCAGAATGGCTGGAAAGCAGCTTTTCAGAATCTAACTCAGCCAACTCTTACAGAAATGCCCTATGGAATTGAATAGAGAATGAATTCCTCTCTATAGCCATTTGAACAATTTTATGGAATTTAATAGATAATTGTGTCCTTGCTACAGAATTCTGTTGGATGATTCAAAAACTGTATAGACAAGAGTGAAAAGGAAGAGAAAGAAAGTAAATCATTCTGTTAAACTCTTTAGGATCAGATTCCCATTTACATTAAGGTTCTGTTACACCACTCTGGCAGTGCAAAAGGACCTTAAAGTGTAATTTACATTTAGTTTGATTTTCTGCTGGGGCAGTGTACAAGGTCTAGTATCCTCTAGACCTCCTACATAACACAGGGCAAAGAACTTCACCAAGTGATTCCTGCATCAAGGCATAACTTCTGGTTGAGCTTGAATATCTCTTTTACAAAGATATCTAAACTGGATTTAAATATTTCACATGAGTAAGTTGTTCCATTAGTTACTCATCTTCACAGTTATTTTGTACTTTATTTTTAGTCTGAATTTGTCTAGGTTCAGCTATTAGATCTTATTATGTCTTTGTCATAACGGAGAATTCAAGCCTAGCAAATTTGAAAGTACTCTCAGTAGAACCCTATTGGTCTCATTCTTATTAAACGTGATGGAGCTTTTCCAAAAGGGAATGGCTCAAAGGGTGCTTCCACCTGAGTTGGAGGATGGGAGCATCTGCAATGCAGTGGATATTTTGACCCATCTGTGCTCCATGCCATCCTCCCAGGGAGCTTGTACAGTGAAGTTCCAAGGGGCGCCTGGATTTGTTGCAATATTTATTTACAGGAAAGAAAAGAAAAAGTTTCAATAGCTTTCAGTTATTTTTTAACAAATTGTTTCCAGCTCAACTAAAACGCGTTTACAGCATAGCTAGGTTTCACTAAGAGTGGTTACCTTAGTTCCCATAGTGGCATTCCACTTCCAGTGTAGATGAAATCAGTGATGGTGATTACACCAGTCTGATCTCTAAAGTGTCTGATAGGCATTCATATTATGCAAGTGTTTCAAGCTAATAGGCTCTTTGGGGTAGATTGTGCCATTATGGTACTGATTCCCATTGGGGTGGCACAGAGTTGCCCTTTCACGAAGGCAAAAACCCCTCCAGCTTGCTGGCACAGAGAGGAAGTATGCATGCTGTGCCACCTTGTTCCCACTTGTATAGCAGGACAGCCCTGCAAACTGCTTCTGAGACAGCCTCTCTCCCTGCATCTCTGTGACCCAAAGACCTCTTAATGCCAAGTGGCAAAGAGTCACAGAAACCTTGTGAGTCTGATGTGTATATCCTAGTCCAACAAAGCGTGTCATGTGATTTCTCAGATGAAAGCTGGTGTCACACTGGTTATTAATAGCATTGTGAAATGCACGTACAGATACTATGTAAGGAGTTATGTGTTCATACTGAAAAAAATGTTCTTACAGTCTGTATCAAGGTATTTCGTCACCAGGCGAGGTGAAAGAGGTTTTCTGTCAGACAAGAAATGTTTATTCACCCGTCTCTCTGTCAGGATGTAAATTAAACACTGTAAGCTAACACAATGGATGCCCATTCACATACAAAGTCAATGAAAAGATGTGAAGTCAAGCAGGAAGCAGCACACACGAAAAAATGAGCATCATTTGCATCATTATCCCGTCCATGTGCAAAGACAATGAACTTTGGGGGTATATGTAGGAGACAAAGGAGACACCCCACCCTCCTGCACCTAGGAAGTAAATGGAAAATGAATTTAAATTCACAAAAATGGGATCTCAGTCAGCCTTGGGTGAAAACAATGAAATGGACGTTGAAGAAAAGACTCGACACCAAGTTTCAGGGTAACTGAGGAGGTGAAAAAGCTGCTTTTCTGAGTTCACCTGCCTCTTTTATTATCTAAGATTACACATGCGCAATTGCACAGCACAAATCAAGATTTCTTACAAAAATCTTCCATCACGAGCTCAACAGCATAGCAAGTTGCAAAAACAGCCCCAGCTGCAGACACGGCAGTCCTGTGGGAAGCAGCAGAGGGGGGAAGTTACAAAACACAACCAGATGCAAACGGGGCCGTCTGTGTGAAAGTACAGGAGAGGATGGAGGAAAGCCAAGTTCCTGTGATAAGAAGCCGGGTGTGCCCAGCTTGCAGACAAGAACAAAATACCTCAATAATAAGGTATCCAGGCCTGTGGGCCTGGGGTCATTCCTACAGACGTTGGCATGACAGAAGCTTAGTTAGCCAAGAGGTTAATGTGTTAGTTAGCCTCTAGAAAGCATGTTATCATTTTCTTTTATATGTAACCCTTTGTTTTCAGTATCTGTATTCACCATCTCCTGAATCTCTAGTCTTCAATAATAAAAATAAACTTATTCTTGTTTTCCCTATAATTATGTCCCAGTGATATGCTGGTAAGCAAAGTGCTGCTCCTGAGTTGAACGGTACAAGCTGGTGCGTACACTCTTCCTTTGGGGACAGCAGACCTGCAATTTCTGTGTGTAGCCAGTGCCAGGGGCTGGATATTAAAGGGGAATGCTTCAATGGGACTCAGGGACTGAGGTGCACCTGTTGTGAACCTGCAATGCAAAGTAAAGGCTGGCATAGCCCAGAGGCGAGTGCTTGAGTAGCTAATGGTTAGTGGTGTTAGGAAACTGACATCCAGCCAAGCACAAGCAAGTCTTCCTCATGCTGGAGGCAGCAAGGGGTAATATGGTGACTCACAGTCCTGGATACCCTGAGAGCCATCACAGTCTCCCATCTCTTTGCATCCTTGGGGGCACTAGGAGGAAGTGGACCCTGGACTCCCTTTAGCACAGAAACTCTTTTTGGGCCCAGCCGTTCTACAGGTTTAACAGGGGGAGAGAGCTCCCTGTAGTTTTTGCCTTCCATGCACAAGTATGCAAGGGCTAGGAACACACTCTGGCCCTTTGTGTTGAGAGTAAAATTGTCTATATTTTCCCATTTATTTCTAATCCAATGCCATTGGGTTGTTTGTTTGCTTGGTATCTGTAACTGTGTGTATCCACTAGGGATGTGAGGAAAACTTCTTCTTTTTTTTAAAAAAATTGATGTTATTAGAATCCCAAAGAGTAGCCACCATCAGCCAGGGAGAAATTCATTTCTGTGCAAGCATCTCTGAAGAGCCTATGAATGACTGAAGTTTCATGTTAAAGACATAGATAAAGTTTGAGTGGGGTAGAGGACTTGGCAGGGCTGTCACAACTGAGACTAATTTAATTTTCAGTGAACAATAAAAATGAGTGATTATTGTAGGATATGGCAGACATTTAGTGATGTGTGTATAAAAAGAATAGGGTTTCCACAGCAAGGAATCCATTAACAAGCTGTGCAAGTGCTGCCAGTGCCAAAGAGCTGCAGCTAGTGAAGCAGGACACTGAGATTCTTCTTAGCTATGTCCCAACAGCTTCCTATCATTGCTTGTTTGGGTTCGTGGGTAAAGGAGGAGAGAGTTAAAAGCTTGTGTCTTAAGTTCCATAGTTCTTCATTGTGCAGAAAAATATAGAAGCACTGGACTGTAGGAACCCTCTCTGCAGCTATAAAATAGCCCAGGAATTTCCAGCTGGTTAAAAAGTGTCTGCTAGAGACTATTAACTCATCAGCTGAGCTGGATGAAAAATGCCAATTCAATTAAATTGACATGTTCTGCATGAATCTGTCAATTTCATCATTTCTACCAATGGAAACCAGGCAAGTTTCACACTGATACCGTGTAAGTTTCCTGCTGGCTCACCTGCCTCTATGCAGAGCTGGGAGCCTGGGACCATTGGCTCCAGCCAGGGCTCTCAGGGCTTCTTTGCTTCCCATTCCGTGGTAGGCTCCCAGGGCTGCCAAGCTCCAGACTACATGGCAGGAAGCCTAGAAGCAGGGCTACCAGATCTCTGGGCAGCTTGGAGAGCCTCATAATTTTTCAATTCAAAAAGTGAAAATGAAATATTGTGATTTTTTTTAAAAGAATTTTCAGAATTCCTACTCTATGTGAAAATTCACTATTTTGTTCTAATGTGAAACAAAATCTAACAAACAAAACAATAAAAATGGAATTTCCTGCAGAACAGGAATTCCAGATTCTGATCACCCCTACTTAGCAGCTACCTCAGCACTGACAGCAGGTGCTAGAGATGCTGCAGGCCCCTCTCCAGAGAGATAGGAGCTCAGTGTGAAAGGAACAAAATGAGTTGCAGCCCCGTTGAAAGCCAGGAAATGCATGGCTGAAAGACGAACACGAGGTGCATCCACTTTCCCAGTGACAAGCAGAGAGCTTCAGGACCAGAGAGGAATATGAGGATCTGCAGTTTCATCCTTGGCAGCAGTCAAAGCCATTAGAGCCAAAGTCCATATAAAAGCTGTGAAGCACAAAGAAAGATTATTTTTTGAAAGAACAACTATCTGGTACCCATATGGCTGCCTGGAGGTGCTCAGGTGACATGGTAATGAACAAGTTATAAATACCTAGATAGGCGGCCAACCATTTTTAGCCCTAGTTCATTGATGCAACAAAGAATAACAATGCTAAAAGTGCCACTGGAAAGCCAGTGTAATCATGTTGGAGCTCTTGGACACCAGTGATGGACATGCTTTATGAAACGACCCAGTGACTAGCCACTTGAAAGGTTTGGAAATTTTGGGACAGATCCTCAACTGTTGTGGTAGCTCAGCATGGCTCCACGGAAGTCAATGGAGCTATGTCAGTGGCATCAGGGGAAATCTGAGCCATTTCCTCAAACTGGTAAAGGAAAGCAGAATGAGGAAAGATCTTCTCCTAAAGTTTTTCTTTTTGGAGAGTCCCCTGCTGCTTTCCATCAGCAATGGGATGAGAGAGCAATTGCATAGACTATAAATACCCTAGATCACAAGTTTTCTGTTTAATGTCCCCCTCTCCTTGCAAATTGGTTATGTTGATGTGGGGGGAACCCCGGCCTATTCTGAAAATGTTCTCCTAAATGCATTGCAATGGCTAATCATAGTCTGAGAGGACTCAGTGCAGGATCTCAGTTCACCACAAACAGAGGGAAGCCTGTGCTGATAATTGTGGCTGGGGGCTCAGAAGAGGAGTGTTGAGGAAGACCCATCTGTGCAACAGCAGACAGCAGGTATGGTGCAAGATTTCAGCTTTATGTGTGGGGAGGGCTGACGGCAAGGTGGGATCTCCTGGATTCTTCCTCTCCCAGGCCTGGTGTAACCATTTAGGCAACCTAGGTGGTTGCCTAGGGCACTGGGATTTAGGGGGTGCCATTTTCTTCAGCAGCGACCGCGGCAGCCGGATCTTCGGCCATCCCGGTCGCCACCCGCATTTAGGTGGAGGGAGCTGGGGCAGGGGACTGTGGGGAAGGCCACTTGCAGCAAGTGGGGGGAAGCGGGAGAAGTGAAGCAGCCATGGTGTGCTCGGGGAGGAGGTGGGGCAGGGGTGAGCTGCTTCACTTCTCCCGTCTCCCAGGCTTGTGGAGCCAATCAGTTTAGGCGCCGCAAGCCTGAGAGGCGGGAGAAGTGAAGCAGCGACGGCATGCTCAGGGTGCTCGTGCTCAGAGCAGGGGTGAGTTGGGGTGGGGGGCTGCCTCAGGGCGGAGGGGGTGAGCTGCCGCGGGGGGGACACGCCTCAGTGCGGGGACTGGGGGGAGGGCGCAAGGTGGAAGTTTCGTCTAGGGCGCGAAACATCTTTGCACCGGCCCTGTCCTCTCCTAAACTAGAACATAAGTACTGCAGGCTGTTGGCTCTTAACTTGTGCTGCTCAGGATTTGTGCTATCGAACTCTGCAGAGGGGAGGCCTGGGAACAACAGCAGTCAGAGAAGTCCCTGGCACAGGGGCTGATACAACGTCTCAGTATGACTAGTGCAAACACTGCCACAGGATGGGACTCTGTGCATACATTAGTGAGGCTTTAAGGAATAAGGGTGGTTTTAGTATAGATTTGAGGAAGGTAAATTATATCCTAAATGATATAAGGCTCTTAAAAGAAGTCAGCATTGATGATCAGATGCCCGGAAAAGTCACCAGGGTAGAACCTGCAGTTGGCTTTGGCATATATTTGGGAGTGCTGTTGAGAGAAGAGAAAATAGGTGTGTGGCACAAAACGCCTAAATATTTATTCTGTAGCCCACTAAATTCCATTTTGTTAGCTACTAATTTGCACTGAGATCTTTTTGCTGTAGAGTCAGGGAATCCAGCAGATTGAGAAATTATTATTGAAAAGAGCCTTAGATTTTCAGGCAGAACTAACAATGTGGATTGAAGCATTAATCTAATAATCAATCAGTTTTCCCAGAAATTTCTCTGTGTTGTAAATGCAGTAATATGAGAAGTTCTGTATTCTTCCTGATTGACAAAGGAAAGTTGCCAGAATGCTGTAATACTGAATCCTGGAAAGGATACAAGTTGAAAAAGACACCTATGAAATATTCTTTTAGGGGTGTTAAAAAAAAATCTTGCAGTGACAAAGTACTTTTTTTGCATGAAACATTAGCTTCTGATTAGCATTAGTCTCGGCAGAACTTAATGAGCTCCTGAGCCTCCTTTCAGACCATAATGTTCCTATGATTAGATGAGCCATGTGCATTAATTGTACTCTGATTCTAATGTAACCGAATCCATTAAAACATTAGTATAGCTCTTATTCTTTTAGCAAGTCCTGACTCATAGATAGAGCACATCAGTATACTGGAACTCTGCACGCTTAGCACTTAATACAATAGTTGACTGTTTACATGACTAGGGTAGATGTGTGGTGTACTATACAGTATCTCTACTGTAACTTGGTTTCTTATGACTTTGCCCATTGGAAAAAACCTTTACCTTCTCCCATAAATACAGAATATATTATGATCAAAGGGGCATTACAGTACAGAATTGTTCAGATCCTTTTACATTGCTCAAGCTCTAATTGTTGGAAGTATTTTAAAAGAAAGAAAAAAGCAATCGTGTGTAAGATAATACAAAATGCACTGCCCCCCCTCCCCGCGCATCAGTTCAGGTTTTAAAGCAAAAATAAACTTTAAGGGACACATCCTCAGCTGGTGTACATACACATAGTTCTACTGACTTCAATGGAGCTATATCAATTTACAGCAGCTGAGGATCTGACCCAGTGTTTAAGGTGTTTTAGCCTACAATATTTTGGTTAGCTGTAAAAGTTTCTGAGAGGCCCATTGCAAATCTAATTCTTATGGTAATACAAAGACTTGGACATTACATCCTGGGGCAGATCCTCAGCTGGCATAGTCAAGAGAGCTATGACAATTTACACCAGCTTGATTTATTTTTTATGGGCCACATCCTGACCATGTCAATACATGGATGTAGTAGGAGACCACAGCCCTCTGGCCTGTCTGGCTCTGTCCCCATGAAGCGATAAATGGCTCAAGAGGGAAGAGGAACCCATACACGGAGACCACTGAACTGTTCTGCAGCTACATCTCCACCCCTCATCCTACCTCCAGGAATGCAGTCCATGACTCTGCCTCCTATGCTGCTTTGTTGCCAGTGAAGAATTTCAGAAATACAGAGCCTGATCCAAAGCCCACTGGAGTTACTTGAAGTCTTTCCATTTACTTCAATGGGCTTTGAATAGACCATAATCCTCTTGGATGGCATTGCAGCACCAGATAAAGGTATTTTTCATGTTTGAAAAGTCCAGAACTCACAGTCCTGACTCTTTCGCTCTTCAGGCAAGGCTCTCAGTGAGCCAGAGTCAAATGGTGTTTTGCCTGAGAAAGGAACAAGCCAGGCTTAGACGATATGCCCCCTAATTATATTTTCCTCACTTTTTTATTTCTAATAATGCCTTGAAACTGGAATCTGTATCTGTATTTACCTCTATGTCCATCACCCTTTATTTTGCTTGAAGTAATCTTGTAACTACGTGAAAAGTCAGACATGTAAGGAAATAAGTTTGGTCAGATTGCTGGTCTAACCATTGCAACAGTCTCCCTTTAAGCAGCATCAATTGTGGGAGCTACAAAATGGCTGGAAAAAATTCTTGTTGCACTGAAAAACATGTAGATTCCGTAACACAGAGGTTTATTTCCCCCATAATGCACATAGGCAACTCCCATTAACTTTGATGAGTGTCACAGCATGTACCAACAGGAGAGTAAGCTTCTTTGCTGCTTGATTCCTGCTATTCAAAGTCTTGGTCTTAATCTTCAAAGTCTTTAATAAATTGGCCCCAGCTACCTAAGAAAACACCTCCCCTCCAATGATGTTCTTTTTCGACAGCTATAGCTGAGAAACTGTGGACGTTGAGAATATAACATGTGAAAGTAGGAGACAGAACTTTCTCAGCGTCTGGCCCATGCTGTCAAGCTAAGGCACACCACCAGAGGGAAATAGAAATGACCACATCCTTGCCTGCTTCAAGAGCAAAATGTTAATCTCACTTCTGCATCTGTGTGTTCCCACAGGCACAAGTATCAAAAAATCACTGTAGAGTGTGTAGAAGGCAAAAGGAGGTGGAGGGACAGAGAAAGGGACAGAACTGAGAGAGAGACAAGAAAGTGGGAAAAAAAGGTCACAACTGCTTTCAGAGTAATATGGAGAAAACCTCACCTACTACATTTCTAATATTCATTCTAAGGTGCTCAGATTGGTATACTTTAGTGAGGAATGCGTTATAAACACTTAGAACGAGTATGATGGCAGCTTTATTTGAGCTTGTGTTAAATGTGGCTTTTTTTGCAGAATTATTTTCTGACACGAGTTGAAAGAACTTTTTTTGTCCCTGAGATTCTTCCTGACTTTTAACTGGCAAACATAACAAAGATGGCACTCACAGTAACTGGCCCTCAAAATATGCATGTGCAAGCTCAGAAACTTTGACAAAACAGGCAACTGTTTGCACTTTTATGCCTATTTGAACATACAGTGTGCACGCACATTTTACAGTTGGCAAAAGCATTTGGCTTTCAGGTGACAGCATTGGGATATTTGACACTTCAGTACAAAACAGGTTAAATGAAAAAAGCAAACTTTGAACAGTCTAGGTTTCAGAAACAATGGGAAGGGATTGCAATGACAAAAACAGCCACACTTCACTTTCATTGTAGGTTTTGTTTATCACAGAACCTCTGGTAGATGGTCCCTTTACTTTGTCCATGATTATTAGATTAACCTCCAGTTGTTGTTACGGTGAATGCTCTTTGCAGCTTTCAAAATGCCATGACAATAAAGAGAGTCTTACAAAAACCTTTCCATATATTTCTTTTTCTGCTTCTCTCTTCTGATTTTTAGTTTTTCTGCCTCTGGTGCCTGCGTTAGCTATAGAAACACCTTCCTTGTGTCAGGGGTTGGGGACAACTAGCGTTTAGTTAGCTGCCAGAGAAAAAAAGGCAGGTGTTCCTTCACCATGTAGCCATCAACATTCCATCTGCACTGTTGGGTGAGCAGGATAATTATGGATGTCGCAAGACCACAGGTCAGGATCCACAGACATTTTCCCACAAAGAGATCTCTGGGTACTGGGACATGGACAGGTCATGCTTCTGCTACCTATGCACTCTACAGTCTCTGCCTTGAAGTAGGGAAACATGGGGTAGGATTCTTTTCTCAGCAAACTCACTGATCACTTCAGGTAAAATCCAGCCTTGTATTGTACAGGTGAGTTGTGGAGGAAGAGGATCCAGCAGGGACCCTTGCAAGGACAGAAATATTCCTAGCACTTTTTTGAAAACACCAGGAAAGGGGGTTGAGTAGGACCCCCACTGTGATCAGGGGCTCCAAACGGACATAGCTTATACCATCTTCTGTGTATATGCTGTGATCAGCAGTACCTGCTAGGAGAAGGAGCCCCACCAAATATTCTGCCTAGGCCTTTCTGAGTTGCGTGCCCTATACCACACTTTTGCCAGGTCCCTGCTGGTCTGCTCTCTCATATATGGTCCTTTATTATAAGGGCAAAGTACTTAGCCTACATATAGACTTGTAATAGGTTGCCCTGTGTTTGGGTCAGTTTCTGAACCTGTTTGATCAGAATTCCTGTGTTTCTTGTAGTCTGAAAGCTTATTTTCCTTGCTTTGTGCACTGTGTCATTAGAATAGTTTTTTCTCTAAATAAGAGTGTGACAATGGGGCTGCCTTGTGAAAGTGTCATTTTTGCATCGTGCATCACATCTCTCAGAGGATGTGGAGACCTAATTTCATTTCTGAACCGAGGAGGAATGCATCGTTACTGATCCAGAATCTGGCCAAGTTGCCTGTTGTACTAAGTGTAGGGCTTTAAGCAGTAGAGCTGAGCAGTAAAGCTTTGAAAGTAGGCTGGAACATTGCATTAATAATACCACTGGAAGGCCTGCCAGACTGTAGTTGTGTAACAATATTGTTCATAGAATCAATTTCTATGCTTAATTAACTTTCTCACACTAAAAGTGTTCTGTTTGCTGAATACAGTAGAACCTCAGAGTTACAAACACCAGAGTTATGACCTGATTGGTAAACAGCACATCTCATTTGGAACTGGAAGTATGCAACCAAAAAAAAAGGCAAGCACAGTACAATACTGGATTATACATAAACTATTAAAAATTAGATTATACGTAAACTATTAAAAAAATAAAGGGAAGGTTTTAAAAAAAAAGACCTGACAAGTAAAGAAACTATTTCTGTGCTTGTTTCATTTAAATTATTTTTCTTCTGCATAGTAAAGTTTTAAAACTGTATTAAGTCAATGTTCAGTTGTAAACTTAGGCACCGACTCCATGGGTGCTCCAAATTAGCTGGTGCTTAGCACCCAACAGCAGCCAGCTCCCCACCAGCGCCTCCCACCTGCCGGCAGCCCCACCGATCAACTCCTCCCCTCCCTCCCAGTGCCTAGCACGTGCCGTGATCAGCTGTTTTGCAGTGTGCAGGAAGTACTGGGGAGGAGGGGCTGGAGCAGGGATGGCATGCTCAAGGGCGCAACTGGGTGGGGAAGTGGTGGGGTGAGAAGAGGCAGGGCAGGGTTGGGGACTTGGGAGAAGAGGTCGGGTGGGCACAGAGCTTAGGGACGAATGGGGGGTTGAGCACCCCCTAGACCAGAAGGAAGCCAGCATCTATGGTTGTAAATTTTTGAAAGAACAACCATAACATTTTTTTCAACATTACAAACATTTCAGAGGTCTGAACAACCTCTATTCCCAAAGTGTTCGGAACGCTGAGGTTCTACTGTATATTTAAATAGAACTTTGTTTAAGAAGTAAGCTTGATACCCAGTATTAAAGATTAAAGCATTTCTTAGCTTTTGCCCTTTGCTGCAGTTCATCACAGTGCAAAGTCAACACCCTGAGCATTTTAAAAATTGTATTCTGATTGGCTTTCTACAACTTTCTATGTATTTTTATTTAGCAAAAAGAATAATACATTTAATCCATAGCAACAAATCTAGATACCACAGTGACTGGTACCTTATATATGCCTAGATAGGATAGAATATGCTTGGGAAAAACCCAGCATAGATGAAATCCTGGCCCTATTGAATGCAATGGCAAAATTCCCTCTGACTTCTGTGGGACCAGGACTTCAACCCATATTTATCAAATAAGACAGGAGCAATTAACTCCCAAGATGGAGCAAAAGAAAAGTGATCTGATTATTCAAAGTACTATAGTCTTGTTTATAGACAGAAAGTTAAAATTCATTGCTTAAACCAGCCAATGCACCAGATGACTGGAGGATAGCTGATGTGATGCTGTTTTTTTTAAAAAGGCTTCAGAGACGATCCTGGCAATTACAGGGTGGTAAGCTTAATTTTAGTACCAGGCAAACTGGTTGAAATACAATAAAGCACATACAATACATAAACATGATTTGTTGGGGGAAGGCTCAACACAGATTTTGAAAGGGGAAATCATGCTTCAACAATCTTTTGGAATTCTTTGAGGGGTTCAACAAACATGTGGGCAAGGGTGATCCAGTAGATATTGTGTACTTGGATTTTCAGAAAGCCTTGAGTAAGATCCCTCACCAAAGGCTCTCGGGCAAAGAAAGCAGTCATGGGATAAGAAGCAAGATCCTCTCATGGATCAGTAATTAGTTAAAAAATAGGAAACAAAAGATGGGAATAAATGACCAGTTTGCAAAATGGAGAAAGGCAAATTGCAGGATCCTCCAAGGTTCTGCCCTGAGACTAGTGCTATTCAACATATTCATAAATGATTTGGAAAAAGGGGTAAATAGTGAGGTGGCAAAGTTTGCGGGCAACACAAAATTACTCAAGATAGTTAAGTCCAAAGCTGACTAGGAAGAGTTACAAAGGGATCTCACAAAACTGGGTGACTGGGCAACAAAATGGCAGATGAAATTCAATGTGGATAAATGTGACAGTCAGAAAAGCTAACAGAATGTTAGTAATCATTAGGAAAGGGATAGATTGAAAAAAACAGTAAATATCATAATGCCTCTATATAAATCTATGGTATTCCCACACTTTGAATACTGGAGGCAGTTCTGATTGACCCATCTCAAAAAAGATATATTAGAAATGGAAAAGATACAGAAAAAAGCAATAAAAATGATTAAGGATATGGAACAACTTCCATAAGGAGAGAGAAAAGAGACTGGGACTGTTTAGCTTGGAAAAGATACAACTGAAGGGGGATAAGATAGAGGTCTATAAAATCATGAATAGTGTGGAGAAAGTGAATAGGGAAGTGTTATTTACCCCTTCACATTACCACAGGAACCCAATGAAATTATTAGGCAGCATGTTGAAAACAAACAAAAGGAAGTATTTTACACAGCACACAGTCAACCTGTGGAACTCCTTGCCAGGAGATGTTGTGAAGGCAAAAAATATAGCTGGGATCAAAAAAGTACTAGGTAAATTCCTGGAGGATAGGTCCATCAATGGCTATCAACCCATGTTCTGGGTGTCCCTAAGCCTCTAACTGCCAGAAGCTGGGACTGAATGACAGGGGCTGGATCACTGAAAAATTGTTGTGTTTGTTCATTCCCTCTGAACCTAGCCACCGTCAGCAGATTGGATACTGCACTAGATGGTCTAATCCAGTGTGGCCATTCTTATGTTCATCCCTGTGCAGGGTGCCAGCGGAAGACCTACATAACACACAGAGTTTTATGTGTGATGGAGTTAAAGCATAAAGTATAGTGATCATAGCGAACCAGTTTCCTGTCTGTCTTTTTCATCCATTTAATCCACATAATCTCAGCAGGATAAAAAGATGTATGGATTACCTATGAAACAAGCAAATTAATCAGTTGCAATGTAAACACTTAACACTACATAAGCATAAAAACATTTTAGGCAGTGAGAGGGGATAAAGTTGCCAGTCACTATGACAGGTGAAGAACAGAGTCAATTTTGTGCAGCTCTACTTGAGTCTTGATTGCTGTACTTGCCCATCAGTGCTACAGCGATACATACACTAGGAATAACACAGAAAGATATGTAGACAGGTCAGACATCTAAATAGCTGTAGCAACACATGAGAACAAACCAGATTCCTTTAACACATCTAAAAATAATTGTAACAGATCCAAATAGCTCTTCTTTTGACATGAATGGCAAAACTCCCTTTGACTTTAATGGTACAGCCTGAGTCAGACCCTGAATGAGTACTTCAGTTCTCTTGTGGAGTCTGTCATCTTACGTGTGGAATATCAGGTCCTCTCTGTCTTCTCTACCTGGCTTGTTTAGAGGACCTGAACAGTAATGTCATATGGGATTGTAATAACCACTGGTTGACATTTTATTCACAAAAAAGTGGTTTTATTTCCTGTCAAAAAGGAGCTTTTGATGAGCATGAAACTTTTCATGAAAGACTGTCAACATGACCAGCATTTTCTGTTTGTTGTGACATTTTTGGGGACATTTTTTATCACATTTTTTAACAAAAGTGTTATCGAAATTTTACTGATTTCAGGAAGAAAATGCAGTTTTCAGAAAACAAAAAAGTCAATAATAATTTTGTGAAAAAACTGATGAAATTTCTGAAACCTTGTAAGGAGAATCGCAAAGAATGGCAAATGGGTCCATTTCAAACTCAGTGAAACAGAAACAACTTGGACATTTCACATTTTGGGTGAAATTGTAATCCCATTTTCCACAAGCTCTAGTTGTAACCTGAGCTGCAGATGAATGGCGAAGGATGATTATTATAGCACCTGAGAACTTCCACTGAAGTTGATGTTTTAGGGCAATTCACTGGCAACATCAAAGCGCTTTAACGTGGCTTGTGTAGTCATGGCAGAGTGCTGAGCTCTAAATAAACCACCTCCATTAGGGGCATGGCTCCCAGTGCTGGGAGCAGGGCTCCTAGTGCTGGTGCACTGTCTACACTGGCACTGTACAACACTGAAACTTGCAGTGCTCTGGGGGGTTCACACCCCTGAGCAAGAAAGTTGCTGCACTGTAAAGTGCCAGTGTAGACAAGCCCAAAGTTAAGCATGTGTCTAAGTGCTTTGTTGGATAAAAGCCTAAGGACATCTCTACACTACATTCTGTGGCTATGTCTTCACTACCAGCCGTATCGGCGGGTAGCAATTGATTGCTCGGGGATCGATATATCGTGTCTCATATATCGATCCCCGAACGCGCTTATATCGATTCCGGAACTCCATCAACCCGAACGGAGTTGCAGAGTCGACATGGGGAGCTGCGAACATCAATCCTGCGCCGTGAGGATGGTGAGTAATTCGATCTTAGATACTTCGACTTCAGCTACGTTATTCACGTAGCTAAAGTTGCGTATCTAAGATCGATTTTCCCCCGTAGTGTATACCAGCCCTTAGACAAGACCGTAGGAGTCAGCACCCAATTAGGGGAAGGGAAACCTGCAGCTCAGGTTACATCCTTGTCTGACATTTAGATTCAGGGTCCTCTGGGCAAAGAAAAGGAAAAGATGGCATGATATTTCAAATGTAAAAACCAAGTAGAAAAAAAGATCAGGGTGTTCTTGAGGGAAAAAAATTAGATGGTATTTGCACACCATAAAGAAGCCAGAAAGAATAAACACAGGTTTTTTTGTGCTTTGCAGTTAACCTTTAAGTCTAATTTTCATGTAATTTTGAATTCAAATAGAGCTTGATATGATCTAGGGAATGAGTTGTTTTGAAGTCTGGGGCCGTTGCAGCTAGTATTTTTCTTGTCAGCATGTTTCTTCTGAAAAATATCTTTAAGTTCTTATAGATGCCAGTGGAAGTCTGCATCATCCCAGGGGCATGTGTCTGCTTTATGGTACAAAGATAGTCCTTGATCCAGCAAAGTACTTAAGCCTGAGAGTAATCCCATTGACTTTAAAAGGACTATGGGCTCGGGTAAGTGTTTGCAGGATTGGGGCCAGAATGAGTCCAAATCATGAGGCTGAATAGAGCAGTTTTAGGATCCAATCCTGCGTGGGGGCTGAGCATTCCTTGGAGGTGCTGAGCTCTTTCAGCTCTGAATAATTTAAGTGGGAGGTGCTCAGCATTTTGCAGGCTCCTACTTTAGTTTTTTTCATCGCTTTCTCTCTGTCAAATGGGTCACACTACATTTTCAAACTTTTCAATCTTTAGCCTCCAGAATCACTTTGCAGTTAATGAAAGCTTTTGAATTCTTTTTGTTCAAGAAACAAGACAATTCACTCATTGCAAAGCCATTCAGGCCAGATTCTCAGCTGCTGTAACTTGATGTAGCTCCACTGAAGATCATTAAGCTATGCTGATTTTCCCCAATTGAAAATCTGGCCCATTCATCTGAAACAGACAAGTCTCTGTTCTCACTGTTAACTCTGTGTTGTTTCAACATGTACAGTAGGAATAAGTCAGCTCTGGTTTTAAAGTTTGTTTAAAGTAAGCTACAGTACCTCCCTTACCTATCACTTTTGTTCTGCAGGGATAAAATGAGTCATGGTTTTTCCCTGATCTTGGAAAGGTTCAAAGCTCACTAGATTTCTTAGTTAATTTAAATTCCTAAAAACTAAGAAGTTGACCATGAGGGTGGGGCCGTCTCTACTATACAGGCAGATCAAATGGTTTCCTGGAGCAACAAAATATTTAGTAACTGTTTTTGTGAATGGTTATCTGTCCCTCCCTACCCTATGTTCTGGGGAGGGAAGGGCAGATATTTTACTGTTTGCCTAGAGTAAAGAAATTCACCTCCAGCTAGGCAGTGCTGCAGAGTGTGAGTAAGCATTAGCAATGTGTTGGTGAACCGTGTTTATAGCAATATATAAAACTAATGATTTGCAAGATTTTGCAGATTCGAAAGTGAAAACTTCAGCAGAATTTTCCATAAAGTGGATTTTTATTGGCCTTCAAGTATTAGTGTAAATTAGGAGCTTAAAGATATATGTGGTAGCTGATGAGATGGTCTCTATCATCCTGCTACCAGACCTGTGTATGTGTGAAAAGGGGCCCAGATTTGCTATAGGTGCTCCACACTAGGAGGGAAGATGTGGCCTTCAGAGGGGCCCTACTCCATTTTTCTTAGCTGCCAGAGCCTCCTTCATGTGATAGGTCTGAAGAGAGTTCCTGCCACCACTCCTAGGGTGAAGAGAAGAATGTCTTTGTTGAGGGAGGACTTCTAAGTCTTGGCACAGCTATAATGCCATCCATCTAAGGCTTTTAAAGTATTTGACAAACAATGAATTACAATTCACAGCACCTCTAGGAGGCACAGAAATATTCTCCCAATTTTGCATCTGATATCAGGAAAATTTAAGCATGACACGGCTAAGGGCCAGATTCACTCTTACGCCTTATAAGCCTGTCTAACTCATAGGTGCCCTGTTACCTAGTGGAATTCTCCGCCCCAAGTTAGGTTCCCTGTATAAGGCATAGGAAGAGTTAGGTGCCTAAGGAAGCCTGCAAGCTGAGTCGGGAGCCACCTAAGCTAGGCAGGAGTGAGATGCAGAGTAAAAGTGTTGGGCTTAGGGCCTAGATTCACAAAGGTACTTTAAATGCCTTGTTTAGGTACTTAGATCCCATTAAGCACCAGAGATAGGGACCTCCTTCTATCTGGGATTCTCAGTCATGAAGCTTCTCTTAGAGTCAGTCCTTACTCACAAACACACACACACAAAGACTAGCCAATAGACCCAGTGACTCATTTCAGATGCATGAGACCTGGGTTCAAGTCTGTGTTCCAAATCAGGCACAGTGGGGATTCAAATCTGGATCTCCCAGGTGAGTGCTCTAACCAGTGGGCTATTAGGTATTCTACACATGTGCCCACTGTAGGCACGTGGTGAGGACACCTACAGGAGCAGGCCTCACTGGCAAAATAGGTGGGATAGTAACTAGTTTGAGAATCCCAATCTGCTCATTAGCCGAGGGATGCTGTCCGGATGTAGGTGGCTTCGCAAATACCAACCAGCAGAAACTTAGGGCAGGTCTACACTAGAAGTGCTACATTGGTGCAGCTGTACTGATGCAGCTGCGCTGCTGTAGCACGTCTGGTGAAGATGCTCTATGATGATGGGAGAGCACTCTCCCACTGGCATAATTACTCCACCTCCAGGAGAGGTGGAAGCTATGTCAGCTGGAGATGCTGTCCTGACAACGTAGCACCCATGTGGATAGCGCTTAGGTCACAGTAACTTGCGTCGCTCTGGGGGTGTCTTTGTCACACCCCTGAGCGATGTAGGTTAGATTGATTTAAACAGTAGTGCAGATTTGCCCTTAGACTCCACTAGGGTTAGGAAGGAGCTGAGTGGTGGTTATGAGACTGGCAGTGGCACCTAAATGCTAGACTTAGGCCCCTAAAGGGACATTTAGCTGCTTTGTGAATTTGGCCCTAAGTAATTTTTCCAAAGTCATGCAGCAATTGTGTGGCAGAACTAGGAGACAAACCAAGACCTATTGAATCTCAGTTCTATGCTTCATCCCTCCTCTTGACCCATAATACATATGATTTCATTGACAACTCTCCTCCACCCAGTCAATAATGGGCATTTTTTTTAAAATTCTGAGCAGGTGAAGTGGAATGCTTACTCCTTACTGTGTCTGATAATGCTTGCTGATAACTGGTTCCAGTTCCTGTAGGAGACATTACTTGAACTCCCAGTGTTTGCATTCTCAGGCACAACCCTGCATTATGGCACTTTGTCCTCCCATTAAATAATGTATACAGTCAGTAGCTCCTCAGATTGGCTGCACACAGTCCTTGGTTGAATTATCACTAAATTATAAGATATGACTTCCTGATGTGTGTTTCTTACAGATAAAAATAGGAAGAGGGAATGTGAGCTCACAAACTTTCCTTGGAAAATTTGTTTTTCTGGAAAATGACATTAGAAGAAATCGGAATAAATCTAGTGGAAAGCTGGAAGGAATCAGCCAGAAAAATATTTTATTTCCTTTCTATCTTTTTACAAAGGAAATACACCATAGTGTATAATTCCAGAATGAGTCTTGAGACAAACAAACAGTGGATCCACAGAATTCACCAATAAACTTTGCTCACTTCTTGCTCCTTTTAAAACAAATCCTAATTCACTTCCCAATGGCTTAATCAGTAAAAAAATAAAGGCAACTGGATCATGAAGAGAAGATCCTTTCATATGGAATTTTCTGTTCAGTGTTTCGTAATGGTCTGCTGTACAGTAGCTTGTAGGGCTTGGGGATTCCTTGGTGTCTAATGCAAATGGTTTTCTAAACATTTTTCTTTCTAGAGCTGTGCAGCCCTTTTCAACAGTACATATTTTCTATGCTAGTCATAATAATGCCTTGGGGATGACCCTCAGAAATACTGAAGCAGACCAGCAATTAAATGAAAACCATACATCATACAGCAAATTGAATTAATGTGCTTTTAATAGTTGCTGAGAAAGATTAACTGGAATTAAGAAGTCAGTGTGTTAGGAGTGTTCACATTTGTTTTTGACTAAAGAATACAACAATAACCTCATGTTCCCAAAGAAAACATTAGGAGAGGGAATTATTTTTCACATTTATTACAACAGTCGTGGCTCAGATTCACAGGTGCAGTTGTCTAATATGTACCTACAAAATGCATGTGGCCCTCTGCATGCCATTTTTGCACAAAATGTCCATTATTGAAAAATGGGTACCTAGGCAGGCAAATACCGGCTTGTTTGCCCCAATGTAGGTTTTGCCCATAAAAAAGATGCTTGCATATTTTTGTAGGCAAAACTTCCTATGAGTGCCCACTTTTTCAAAATGTTGCCTTATGAATCAGTTGTTTTCATTATGATTGCTGTGGCTATAGCACCATCAGTAAATTATATATATATTAAGTCTACCAATAAAACTCCATCACGCCAGATGAGTGCTCGTCTGTCAGGGACAGCTAGTATTGTTATAAAGCTGGGATTTACTACTCCAGCGTCTATAAGGGAAATGGAATCAAAAGGCCTGTTTTGTTTTATTGCCATATTGGATATTTTATTAATAAAGAGACACGGGGCCAGATCCTGAGCTGACGTAAGTCAACATACCTCCGCTGATGTTGATAGACTTACACTGATATATGCCAACTGAGGTTTTTATCCAAATTATTAACCAATGTACTGAACATGAGAATGGCCATACTCGTTGTGATGGGGGTGTATTCCCCACTAGCCCCTGAGAGGGAAAATTAGGCCAGGTGAGCCTAATGACCAATTAAGAAGCCAGTAGGGGAGAGAGAGAGGCTACAAGAAGGCCACTAACTGGAGACAGGCATAGCTGAGCAGGAACAGGAGAAGCCTGTAAAAATCCCATGAGCTGCAAGAAGGGCTGCAAGGAAGGAGTCTGTAGACACCTCCTGAGGGGAGGGAGAGTGACTGGCAAACCTAAAGAGAGGGGGAAGTCAGCTATGTAGGAAGAAGCCCAAGGAGCAGCAGCAAGGACTAAGACAGTACAGGCTTGGCTGCATGTTACAGGGTCCCTGGGCTGGATCCCACTGTAGAGAGTGTGCCTGGGTTTCCCTACCACCACTTGGATAGTGGCACCGAGTCTTGGAGACATCAGCTGGCAGCTGGTCCAGAAGGACTGTGATTTCCCTGGAAGGGGAGGAACTTAGTGACCTGGCTGGAGGGACAAGCCACAAACCTGAAGCTACCACTCTGAGAGGGGGAGAGAGGCTGCAGATAGAGAAGAAGATGGGTAGAGAGAACACTGAGGAGCGCAAAGCGTCTGGGAAAGCTGATCCCCAGGACAGCCATGAGGAGACACTGCAAGCAAGGAGGAAATCCCATCACACTTGATCAGACCAATGGTGCAGCTAGCTCAGTAGCCTGTGATCTGACAGTGGTCGGGGATAGATGCTTTGGAGGAAATGAACAGAACAGGGCAATTTATCAGGAGATCCATCACCTGCTGTCCAGTCCCAGCTTCTAGCAGCCAGAGACTTAAGGGCACCCAGAGCATGCGGCTGCATCTCTGACCATTCTGGCTAATAGCCTCCATGAACATATCTAATTATGTTTTAAACCCAATTCTACTTTGGCCTTCACAACATTCCCTGGCAATGAGTTCCACAAGTTGACTGTGCATTGTGTGAAATACTTCCTTATGTTTATTCTAAAACTGCTGCCTATTAATTTCATTGGGTGACCCCTGGTTTGTGTGTTATGTGAAGGGGTAAATAACACTTCCATATTCACTTTCTCCACACTGTTCATAATTTTATAGATCTCTATCATATTCCCCTTCAGCTGTATCATTTCCAAGCTGAACAGTCCCAGTCTTTTTCTCTCTCCTTATGGAAGCTGTTCTGTACCCTTAATCATTTTATTGCTCTTTTCTGTACCTTTTCCTTTTCTAATATACCTTTTTTGAGATGGGTCAACCAGAACTGCATGCAGTATTCAAAGTTGGGAATACCATAGATTTATATAGTGACATTATGATATTTACTCTATTATCTATCCCTTTCCTAATGATAACTAACATTCTGTTAGCTTTTCTGACTGTCACTGCATATTGAGTAGATATTTTCAGAGAACTTTCCTCAATGACCCCAAGATATTTTTCTTGAGTGGTAACAGCTAATTTAGACCTCATTATTTTGTATGTATTGTTGTGATTATATTTTCCAATGTGCATTACTTTGCACGTATTCCCATTGAATTTCATCTGCCATTTTGTTGCCCAGTCACGCAGTTTTGTGTGAGCCCTTTGTACCTCTTCGCAGACTGCTTTGGCATGGTCTTGAGCAATTTTGTATCATCTGCAACTTTGCTACCTCACTGTTTTTACCCTTTTTTCCAGCTCATTTATGAATATGTTGAACAGCACTGGTCTCAGGACAGATCCTTGAAGGATCTTGCTATTTACCTCTTTTCACTATGAACATTGACCATTTATTCCTATCTTTTGTTTTCTATCTTTTAACCAGGTACTGATCCATGAGAGGATCTTGTCTCTTATCCCATGATACCTTTCAACCTCAACAACAGCTTTTGTTGAGAGATCTTGTCCAAGGCTTTCTGAAAATCAAAGTACACAATATCTACTGGATCCACCCTTGTCCACATGTTTGTTGAACCCCTCAAAGAATTCTAATAGACTGGTGAGCATGATTTCACTTTAGAAAAGCTATGTTGACTCTTTCCCAACATATTGTGTTCACCTATGTGTCTGATAATTCTGTTCTTTATTATAGTTTCAACCAATTTGCCTGTTAATGAATTTACTGGCTTGTAATTGCCAGGATATTCTCTAGACAAATTGCACAAATTTCTATTAGATGTTACTTATTATTGTTATAATTTTTAACAAGGGAGATAATACTTACAATTCTTAGCCTTGTAAGATGTTGTATAATTCCTTTTGCTTATACAAAACACACATTGTGTAAGACATGGGAAATGTTTGCAGTGAGCTATAATTTGGTTCAAATTGAGCTTGGATTTAAGGTTGCAATATTTTGCAAATCTCATAAGAGAAATCTTGTACAGCTAGGAAATATTCTCCTTGGCCTCTGGCCAACTTTCCTTCTTCCTATAGCTGGTCTGCATTTTATTTTAACATCAAATCACAGCACCCCTTTTCTGCTGTTGCCATCATTAGTGGCTCAATTGCCTCATCCCCATTTTTGCTGCATTACAGAAAAGTGCCATCAGTTCATGTGCCCCATCTTCTAACTTTTCAAGAGGCAATGGATTATGAGGCAGGGCCAATGCCTGAACTAAAATGGTTCTGAAGAGCTCAGGAAGAGGCCTATTTTCCCCACAGTCCAGCCAGCAGGAGGGGCAAATATTCACTCTCATGTTGTAGTGAGCTCTGCACTAATCCCAGGGACAGACTATAAGGCCTAGTATAGTAGCTGGGGAACCTTTGGGGCTTCCCTAACTATCATATAGAAGGGAGAGAAGCTCCATAGTTCTTAATATGCAATTGTTGAGGAATCCTTGAGAGTTCTCTAGCTATCATGACAGGCCTTATTAGGGCCATCTGCCCTGAAGGCTTTGTGCACAGCTGGCTGAAATAAAAGAGTTTTCTTCTTTCTCTGCCCTGCAGGAGGTTTTGATGGCTTCCGGCCCAACTACCAGAAAATGATGAAGTTTGCAGGGAACAATGACTATGCTTGGAAGTCCCTCTGAAGGTGGAGTGAGAAGGTAGTCTGAGTCCCTGAAGACTCAGGAGGTGAAGAAGAAGAAGGGGTGTTCACTTGGAAGTTTGAGATGTAAACTAAAAGTGGCTAATCCCTCATGAACCGAACCCTGCATGATTCACACATCACTCTTTTTTTCATTACAATTTCTGCTTCATTTTTATGCTGGATTAAGTTTATCAGCAAACAAGTCTTATTCATTTTGAGTTTGGCACATGCTCATACATATGTACAGGATTTATAGGGTTATACCAAGCAGCCTCAACTGGCAAATCGCACTGGCAACAGAAACACATTTTCCATTTCTGTGTTCTGATGAGATATTGTAATAACATGGCTATTGTACAGTGGGGAACTGCAGCAAAATTATATCAAGGTGACTTTTATCAAATCATAACAAAATACATTAGCTCCACAAAGAAACCAAAATGCTGAGAGACTGAAATCCTATTGTAAACCTACACAATAGTATGTTAGGATAATAGCATCTAGATGAGCTGTACAGTACAGAATGTCAGAACTACTAATATTAGAGAATCTTGCAATACCTATGACAATGAGTCAGCTTTCTGTGCTGCTTTAGATCTAAATAGCGGCTTTGATTTAAAAATGCAATATGTGAACTGATTAGTCTATAAGATGGTCTCTTATCCTTTGGAATGTGGTTGCTGATGGGGATTGCTATGCCACTCTTATTCTTTGGATTTTTATGTACTGTACCTCTAACTCTCTAAGGACTCTGCTTTCTGCAGGCACAGGCAACCATCTTATGTTGTTTCAGGGCAAAATATTAGAGAAGACACACACATGCACTGTGCTATCTCAAGGCCAGGGCCGGCTCCAGGCCCCAGCGTGCCAAGCACGTGCTTGGGGTGGCATGCCGCGAAGGGCGCTCTGCCGGTTGCCGGGAGGGCAGCAGGTGGCTCTGGTGGACCTCCCGCAGGCCTGCGGGAGGTCCACCAGAGCCGCGGGACCGGTGAGTGGCAGAGTGCCCCCGGCAGTGTGCCACTGTGCTTGGGGCAGCAAAATGGCTAGAGCTGGTCCTGCTGAAGGCAGCTTTACTTTTGTTCTCTCTTTCTCTTCCTCTCTCTCCCCTACCCCCTTTATTTTTTGGCCTCCTGTAACAGGGTGCTGGCCTAAGAGGCACTGAACTAGCCCCTGTGTTAGCTTAGAACCTGCAAGCGCAGCTCCCATACAGGGGAACTGATTGGAGCTGGCAGGGTGTGGCTCATTAAAGGAGCCTAAGAGCAATCATCTGTGAGCCTGCTGAGAGGAAGGAGCAAAGCGGGGGTGAGGGAAGAGGGAAACGGAAACAGGAGTAAGGAACTGCTGCTCCTAGCTAGCAACAGGTACTAGCTGTCCCCTGGCTGGTTACCTAACTGCAATTGACTTGTACACAGAATTGTATATAGATGGTGCTGGGAATGAATACTGGGAAATAAAAGGACACTTGGTTGCAAAATAAGAGGCCTCCGGCTAATTTGTACAGCGAGCAAGGACGTGTTTGTGTACACCTCCTCATAGAAAATATAGGTAATTCAGAATGAACGTAACCTATTCTGAAAATTGGCTACCTCATTTATTTCATATCTTTCTGTCTTCTAAATCAGAAATGAGGCCATTGATGTAACAGGGATTTTTGCATTAGATATAAATTTAGTGCTATTTTAGCATTCTAATTCTCAGAATTCCTTTGTGTGTGCTGGACGTGACTGCCAAAAGCAAAGCTATAACCAACACAAACAGAAGAGTGAAAGATTTGTAGTAGGAACTTTCACATATTGAAAATAATGTATTGATATCAAAGGGTAATGTAACATTTTCACTGATTTACAACTTTTTATATTACAACAACACACTTTAATAATATTTATTTTTTTTCTTTGTCTTCCTTTTGCCAGGACATGCACATTCTTCTCTTTTCCCTGTACTCATGAGGACTAATATACAATTGTCAAATTTACAGCACCAGTGAAGATGCTTCAGAATTCCTTGCTCTCTTATACTACGTCTAGACTACCTGCCGTATCGGCGGGTTAAAATCGATTGCACGGGGATCGATATATCGCGTCTCATCTAGACACGATATATCGATCCCTGAAAGCGCTTATATCGATTCCGGAACTCCACCAACCCCAACGGAGTTCTGGAATCGACAGGGAGAGCCGTGGACGTCGAACCCGCGCGGTGAGGACGGGTGAGTAATCCGATCTTAGATATTCGACTTCAGCTACGTTATTCACGTAGCTGAAGTTGCATATCTAAGATCGATTTCCCCCCGTAGTATAGACCAGCCCTTAGAGTAGCTTCTGTCTTTTGCCACTAGCAACTTTTTTTTTGTGGATCTGATCTAGTGCCCTTTGAGTACAATGGAAAGACTCACACTGACTTCAAGAGGAGTTGGATCAATGCTTTCCCTCAGGATGGAACAGTGAGGAAACATTTTTCCACACTTCTGTGTTACTGTTTCATGGGGCTAAAATAGTGATAGTTATGATGATTCTTTCTTCTCAAAACTATGTGCAAAAGTAGCACAAATCTTATGAGTATTATATTCCATTATTTCTAAATACTTTACTTTTATTAGTTTATTTATTGGATGTTTTTCATGCAATCATTGTCTAGTGAATAGCTTTCATGGTGATTCAAGGCTTGATCCTGCACCATTGAGGATAGTGGAAATTCTATTATGCACTTCAATGGGAGCAGGGGTGGAGCCTTAATGAACTCTTAAGCTGGTTTAAGATGATCTTCTTTCCTTAAGAAGTTTTCATTTGAGAAGGTGGCTAATGATCTCCGGAGCATTACAGCACTTTTCTTAAATTTATCCAAAGTATAAAGAGATGGTTGATGCTTTTGATATCAGCAAATTAAATCACTATTTTAAATAGATTCAGATGTATTTAAAACACAAGTATCAAAGTGTTTTATGGCTATAATAGAAATTTCATGGTTCTATAATGTTACTTTCTCTAATCTTGAGAACATTCTATCTTGGGTCATTTCCAGCACACAGAGGAGTTGTGGAAAGGAAAACAGAAAGGCCTTTAGAAAAAAAGATTAAGGATCTGCATAGCTAAATCAACTCCTGTTTTCCACCCTGGACAGTCTTTACTGAGAGATCCTATTGAAATGATTTCACACACTTAAGAATTATCACAGAAAAGCAGCCCCAGTAGTAAGACTTGCTATGGTGGGAAGAGTTAGGCCCTAATCCTGCAGTTCTCACATCACAGGAATCCCATTAACGTAAAAGGAAGTTCTGTGTATATTAAGAATTTCAGAGATAAGTCTTTTATTTAAAGAGACACTGCACAGTTCTCCAATCTCTGGGCAGCGATGCCTACATGATGGAGAATGTGACACTCTGTATGTTGCCTGTTGGGAAGTGAATGGGAAAGATTATGGGGAGGGGCTGTGCTAGTAAGATGCATGCAGATTAAGCCCCCATATCACAAGGAATAGGAAGAATTGTGTTTTTAAAAAAACAAGGAGAGATGCCAGCCCAGAACAGAAGGAGAAGAGTGAAAAATCAAAGATCCTCAGGAAAATCGAAGCCTAATATCCTTATTTCCCGATCTTGCATTCCTTTGGTTGTAATTGAGAGTATGAGTACAGAGGCAGCTCAAGGCAGTCTGCCACCCAAGGCAAAACTTAATTGTGCCCCCCCCCGAGGTTCTCAGCCATGGGGAGGGATGTGGTTGTGGTGGTGGTGCTAGGGGTATGGTGAGCCTTCTGCTGGTTCAATGTGTGGGGAGTATTAGATTGCAGTGCGACTTACTCAGTTTTGGCACTGCTGCCTCTCCATCATGACAAGGGGCAGCAGTGCTAAATTTGAGTGAGTGACATTGTGACCTGGCACACACTCTTTGGAAGCAGGGTCTCCTGCAAAGCCAGTCTCTGGGCTACTTAACGAGAACAGCTGGCCTGCCTGATTGACTACAGTGCCTGATTGGTTGAAAGAATCAGCAGACTGGCTCT
The DNA here is from genome assembly GCF_003597395.2 of Chelonoidis abingdonii. Classification (NCBI taxonomy): domain Eukaryota; kingdom Metazoa; phylum Chordata; order Testudines; family Testudinidae; genus Chelonoidis; species Chelonoidis abingdonii. The sequence continues at coordinate 252,424,847 of NC_133770.1, read as the reverse complement.
TAAACCCAGCAGCTGCTCGAACCATTTGCTCATGGGTGTGTTAGCTCCAGTGTCTGCTTGTTCCCAGCCCTGCTCCTGCTTTGCCTTGCTCCAAGTAACTCAGCTCTGACCCCCGGCTCCAATTTCTGACTTTGGTTCTGTCCCTTGTCACCAGCATCTGACCTTTGTCTCCAGGTCTGACCCATGGCTCCATGTCCTGACTCTGGCTATGACCCTCGACTCCAATTCCTGGCTACTGACTTCTGCTCTAACAATTAGGCCTGACTCCTGCTCTAGGCATGACTGCCCACATCTTGGTCATGGACACATGAGGTTTCAGCTCCACTCAGGTTTGTGCCAGCCAGTGCTGTGCTGCTGCTGCTAAGCAGAACTTGCTGCCCTAGGCAGCTACATAGTTTCTCTATAACTAGCAGCCCCTATAAGAGCGAGAAATATGCACTCTGATGTCTAGTCTTTGGGTGCATTTTGTCTAATAAAAACAGATTATGTATTCTCTCTCTCATATATATGTGTGTGTGTGTGTATGTATATATATATATGAAAGCAAGAATACATAATATATACATGATCCAGACTAGAATATCACCAGAGGTTGCAGGTGTTTGGATCTATAGTTTTATTTTGAGTCAGTCAGCTTATCTTTTACCTTTATTTTATCAATCTAGCTTAAGGTATTTATAGGGCACCAAACACTGTAGTATTTAGGTACTAGTGATGTACTTAGTGCAGCATAAAGGTTTTGTTGGCATGAGTTGGAATGGCTGCATTACTTTTGCATGGGGAAATAATCTCAGAAGGATATTTCAAATGAACTCCAATAAAATCTTTATGCCACACCATATATTGTGTATTCAGTACATGCCACATACTCTGCAGAAAATCATTTTAGGAATATTTTACATTTTCAAAATCTCTAAAAACAACCTACAGTAGCTTTTCTACACGTGATGTTGCAGTTTTAAAGTCTAGGAATCTCGAGTAGGAGAAGAGAAGTTATTTTACTTTTGTATTGGCACTGATATAATTTACTGCTGTAATAACGTGTCCAGTTCTGGTGTCAATAGTTCATGAAGGATGTTGATAAATTTGAGAGGATTCAGAGAAGAGTCACAAGAACAATTGAAGGATTAGAAAACATGCCTTATTGTGATAGACTAAAATAGATCAATCTATTCAGCTTAACAAAGAGAAATTTAAGAGGTGACTTGATTACAGTCTGTATAAGTAGCCACATGGGGAACAAATATTTAAATAATGGTCTGTTTAATCTATCTGAGAAAGATATACATGATCCAGTGGCAGGAAGCTGATTGTAGACACATTCAGAGTGGAAATTTTTAATGGTGAGAGTAATTAACCACTGGAACAATTTACCAGGGATTATGCTGGATTTTCCATCACTGACAATGTTTAAATCAAGATTGGAATTCTTTCTAAAAGATATGCTCTATGGGTTAGTTCTAGGACCTGTGTTACAGATCAGGTGATCTAGATGATCTAGATGATCTAGATGATCACAGTGGTCCCTTCTGTGTATCTATAATATTTGTTTAGGGATGGAAACGAAGGCTGTATACTGTTTCTAGTTCTTTTGTGTCACATAGTACTGGACCTTATTTTACTTGTTACATACATATGGCAATAGCGTGTGATATTAAAAAGGTAAAAGTCCAGACCCTCTGTATGTATTATACAGAAACATTTCATGTATTCTGCATTTTAAGGCACTTTGAATGATAATATCCATTGGCTAAGTTGTTTGCTGTCTTTTTCCCTATTGTCACTGTAGACAAGTAGGAGAGGCTGACACTTATAGTCTACTGAGCTTCCAACCCTCTTGTGTTCATGTGAGTTTGCCAGCCACACAGCTTCCATAGCCAGAACTGGGTGACTTCTAATAAAAGATCTAAACATTCCTGTTATCAAAACCTGAATTTGTGTCCATGGTATCTGAAATTTCTTTTATTTGTTTTCTGCTTGCCCTTGATTGAGACTTTTGTTTCCAAATGTGTTTGACAAAATGTGTCATGAATGATTTTGGAAATCTGTATTTGCCTTGGTGTTTGTCCTGGAAATGTTTGTATGGCCATTTTGAAAGCTCTTTGTGCCTTTGGAAATTATCCAATCAGAGAGCAGAACAAATACCATGTGACCTAAGTGACCTGTTGGCGTATGATGAGTGAATTATGAACAGAGAATACTTGAAGCAATGGTGGCAAGCAATATTTTTCTGATTTAGTTATCCTGCCTACAATGTTGTCTCCATCAGGGAGCTGAAACAAAGCCACCTGCATTGCTGGAGTGCTGTTTTACTTTGTGAAATAGATTTTAAGACTTGGGTTTCTTTCCTGGATCTTCTCTGGATGCTGAGTTTGTAGGCATGATATAGGCAGATTCCCACTTGTGCTAGGCACTGTACAAATACACATGAAGACACAGTCTCTGCCTCAAAAGGCTTACACTGTAAGAACAAAATGTCATCTGAAGGGCATGGAGGTAGGGATGTGACCAAACATTTACATTTTGTATATTCATGTGCACACTTGCAATTATTAGAAAAAAAATAAACCTAAAAAACTGGATCCTGTATACGCTTCCACCCCCCCGTCTTTTTGGCCATACTTTTGAGGGTATACATCAGTGTATATGGTATTTCTGCTGCTGCAGAATGGGCTGCAGGCTTTTGTGCTCAGGCTGCTCAGCATGCAAACAGCAATGCCATTCTTTGAATGATTTCTTATTTATTGGTTAGCTTCTGGAAGCTTTTCCAGTGGGTCATGGCCTCACAAAGTTCCCATGTACTCATACATGATTTACAGTGTTAACCTCTTTGGTTGCCCTTATACTGCAGCTGGCAGGTACAAGCCAGGTCAAGCAACCTCTGTGCATTGTGTAAATAAAACAGAAAAGTTCAGTGACTTACAGTTGTGTTTATAGGCTATTTGGCTCCTATTTAAGTGACGCAATAATCAGTGCTTTCAGACAAGACCAGGCTCAGAAACACTCTTCTTCAGTTATCTTGAAGAATAGCATTTCAATGGCTTTATAGGCAGATGAACTTCGGTTACACTTCTTGTTGTATAAACTTCTTTCCTGCTGTATAAACTTCGTGTTTATAATACTATGGGTATGGGGGGGGGGGGGTCTCCTTGAACTTCCTTTCTGTTAAAAGAATTTTTCCACTGTTGAATTTTTTAGGGACAAATTTTCACTGCCTCTGTTTAACTGCACTTGCAAAATCAGGAGCATCTCTGGTTCCATGCAGTGAACAGATAGGTGCACCTACAAAACTCACAGGTCCAAGTGCAAAGCAGATAACTGGTAATCACCTAAGGAATCCAGACAACTGGAAAATGGAGGTACTTGTAAATCTTGTGGGTGCAGACTGACGGGCCGGCTGAAAAGATAGGTGTTTTTGCTTGAAGTGCTGGGGTAAGGCACAAGCAAAGCCAGCAGCCACGTGGAGCCTTGATGTCCAGTACCAGCTCCAAAGCTCAGATGCAGCCTCTGTTCCCTCTACTCCTGTTGTCAGAATGAGAGAGATTTCTGCTGCCAGACACCCTACCTCTTCCCTTGGGATCAAAAAGAGAGGCTCTGATTTAGAGGACTCCCCTGTAACACAATCATAGGCACAAGCTTTTGTGGGCTACAGCCCACTTCATCAGATGCATAAAATGGAACATATAGTAAGAAAATATATACACACACACACATACAGAGACCATGAAAATGTGGAAGTAGCCAAACCAACTGTAAAAGGCTAATTAATTGAGATGAGCTATTATTAGCAGGAGGAAAAAAAAAACTTTTGTAGTGATAATCAAGATGTCCCATTTTAGACAGTTGACAAGAAGGTGTGAGGATACTTAACATGGGGCAATAGATCCAATAAGCGTAATGACCCAGCCACTCCCAGTCTCTATTCAGACCCAAGCTAATAGTATCTACTTTGCATATTAATTCAAGTTCAGCAATTTCTCATTGGAGTCTGTTTTTGAAGCTTTTCTGTTGCAAAATTATCGCCTTTAAGTCTGTTACTGAGTGACCAGAGAGATTGAAGTGTTCTCCTACTGGTTTTTGAATGTTATGATTCCTGATGTCAGATTTGTGTCCATTTATTCAGCCCCCCCAACCTGAAACAAATACTCACCAGCAACCACACAACAAAAACACTAAACCAGCAACCTATCCTTGCAACAAAGTAATTTTTGTTTATTGATGTTTTCAGGAGGGGGTGGGGATAGGACGTGGTTGTCAAGAAACAATGGAATTTTAAAGAAAAGAAAATTTTCACTTTTTAAAAAAAAACAAACTATTTTTTAGTTAAAGTTTAAACAAAAAAGCATCTAGCTCTAAACTGAAAGGCAATGCTTAAATTCCTCATGCAATGTACCAGGAGTAATTTGGTTTTGAAAATGTGGTGTCTGAGGGTGATATTATTTTAAATCAGCTGTTCTAAAATGACATTTTCAGACTCATCCCTAGACTTTGTGAATTATTCAGCCTCACTCGAGTGAATCACTTGCATTATTTACAGCTCTGTTTTTGGCTATAAAACAGCAAATGACTATCTCCTGGGACTCTGTCCCAAAGTAGTCACTATTCTTACCCCTATTGAGAGCTGTAGCTAAAATAAGGAATGCCACATCTGCAACATATAAATTTATTCTGCAGTCCTCCAAAATAAGACTGGATAAATATGGAAAACCTTTGGGGATGGGATGTGGGAGGTGCAGTGAATGAAGACATGCAGGCAAGTGTCTTTGTTGACCTACTGGTATTTTTAATGTATCTGAGGTAGAAACTTTAGTCAACAGAAGAGTTTATGTAGAACTTTTGGTTTTCTGATAAGATACACACTAAATATGTATATTGTAACCAGTATTGTAAATACAGAGAGCTTAATACACTTGTAGGGGCACTATTTTGTCATTGTTTCCTTTTAAATCTAAGGGACCTTCTTCAATCCTAAAAATTAACACACTGGGGGATTTGAAGTATGAAATATACCATCTATTAAGACAAATAAATTAAAATTAGTTTATAACAAACTGTTTACATGATTGTAGGAAACATGAAGTATTGGGAATTAATGGAGAAATAGAGGGGGACGTGGGAAGAGGGGGGGTGCACAAGTTGACAGTAATTGTAGAAATTGGTGCATTTTATCACTGTTAGGACAATGTGAAATGGGTTAAATACTGTGTACTGATATGTGCCAACCTCAGGTGCATTTCTATATGACAGGCTTTAACCTTGCTGAAGCAAAAGCGTCTTCAGACTAAAGGTGATATAAAGCAACAGACACTGAATGTTTCTCCTCAAAGCCTCTGGTAAAGGCCTGGAGTCTCTGAAACATGCTGGTTTATGTACTGCTTTCCCCTCCAATGACTGGATGAAATGATACATGCTGCTACTTCCATGAACATGTTGCTTCTTTCTGCTCAGAACTGATGGATTTGGCTCTTCTGCAAAAAGTGTCCTGGCTACGATAGAAAGGGATGATTCCCAGGCTAGTGTCTGAATATACATTTAATACTATGGGGGAGAGTTACAGGATACTTGTGTGCCTGGGAAAGAGTCAGCCAATAGCCTTCCTTCCTAAGTTTTATGGAAGGGTCTAACACATCTGTTGGAAAAAGTTCAAAGGGTGTGGGCAATTGAAGTCAAATTCACGGGTGATGTAAGAAGCTGTGCATCAGCAAGTGGGTATAAACTACCTTGCAAGGGCTAGATCATGGCATTTCCTGGTAGCCACAGCCCTGAGTGAAGCCAAACCATTCCAGGTATCGCTGTCTTTGGAGAGATAGTCTCCCTAGCACTGTGCTGTACATGGGGCAGGGGGGGAGGGGATGGGGGAGAGTACACCCACTGTATCATTGACCCACTCCCTGCAGCTCACCAGCTGTACAGTCTGGTGCAGAATGGATGTAGGGCTATAACAGTGCACTGCTTCTGGGGCAGATATACATGTCCCTGCATTCTGCTATGGGAGCCATCGTCTGACCTTCACCACACTCCATTCCTCTTTGTAGTGACTCTCACTCTTGGAGATGCATGGAGTTAACAATCCTCATGCTCCCTCAAACACAGAGACAGGAAATATTTCTGACTCGTGCACATGGTGCATGCATAGGGAACAGGGAAATCCCTTGAGCTCTCCCTCCTACACTGGCAGCTGAAAGGTGGGGTTGTAGCTCCTCCACTATCCACTCAAAAGTTTCACTACTCTTTATCTTTTGTAACATTTTCAAATGCATGTTTTCAAAGCAGTGTGAAAACATGAAATCCGCTTTTAATCCTGCTTTACCAGTGAACTGTTTTTTTCCTTTGGAACACTACATGGTTTGAGAGAGGCCAAAGTCTCCAAACATTGCTCCAGCTTTTCAATGTCTCCATTTTTCCATGCCCCTTTTGAGGCACCTTAAACTGGCCTGTTTTTATCTAGGAGTGAGGCACCCATAGCTCCCACTGAATACACTAGGAGGAAGGTGATCAGCACTTCAAGTCAAAACCAAAGTCTCTCAGAGCGAAGCATCCAAACATGAAGATACCCAGAGTTGGTGGCCTATTTTGAAAATTTTGGCCTAGATAAATAAATGTACTGTTCCGTGTCTAAAATTTGAGTCTTCCAGCTGGTAATACAGTAGGCAAATCACTGTTTTTTAATTAGTGGTCTTACCCAGGGAGATCACTGTGCCTTACTGAGTATTTACTCAGTGACAGAGAAAAAATTCCCGGGAGGATGATAAGCATCACCCTCATGGGCATTAAATAATCAGGGAAAATCTTCGAGTGCTGCCAACAAACAATGGTCTGGGAATTCTCACGTAGGCTGGGCAGAAGACACTTTAACCTAGAGAAGTTCATTTTAATGCAGTTGTCCATTTAGTTCTTGGCACCTGCAATGAAATGTGTCATTCAGTAAATCCTCCCATTTATCAACTGCTTCCTGAAAGAGATCTACACTGGAGCTCAAGTCCACTTGGTTTTACCCTAGTTTACTGCTTGATTCCCTTGATTTTATACTGAGGAAAAACACAGAGCTTAAAAACTACTTTGTAACACACTGAAGCTAACAAAAAGCCAAACTTTAAATACCCAAGGGCCACTGAATAACAAAAGTACCACAAATGTTTTAAAAAAGCCTCTGGAGATGTACAAAGTGGGAACAAATATATCTTTTGTGGATCAAAATATTGAAAAATTACATGACTATGTTGTCATGCTGGCTGGAATAGCTCACGACTGTGAGTGCCAACCACAGGGAAGACTGTCAAGAAACAGGACATGAACCCCAAAGTGACTGTGTGTTCTATACTTAGATTTCACCAACCCAGTAACAAGTGTGAGCTCCTAAAACACTATAGCAGCCTTAATAGGGAGTCACAGACAGTCCCCTTTGGCATTCCAGTCTACCTGGCCACCCAGCAAGCTGGACTTTGTGATAGATGGTCACTTTACAGCAAAAATCCCTAAAATATTCAGATTACTCCCAGTCCCAAAGGACAGTCACTTACCCCAGGTCACTTGTACTTGGATCTCAAACTAAAGACAACGCTTGTAGCCAATCCTGTAACAAGTAACTAAAGGCTTATTAACTAGGAAAAAGAAATGAGCTATTTACAAGGTTAAAGCAGATGATCATACACACACAAATGAGGTACAATCCTAGCTTCAAAAGGTAATAGAAGTTCTATAATAATCTTTTGTGTGCTTTAGGGCTAACCCAAGACAAGCAGCTTGGGTATCTCTTGCTTATGTTTAGCTTTGCCCCTCAGAGTCCAGACAGCATAGAGATGCCAATTTGTCTTTAATAGGCATTTTTATTCCCTTCCCATAGCATTCACGCTATGATGGGACACAGGCTTGTGCATGTACGCTCTTCAGAGGCATGGAGGAAGCAATCAACAAAGTTATTCATCCACAATGGCTTGTCTGATGTCTGTAGACTAGTGGCTCTCAAACTTTTGTACTAGTGACCCCTTTCACATAGCAAGCCTCTCAGTGCAACCCCCACCCCTTATAAACTAAAAATACTTTTTTATATATTTAACACCATTATAAATGCTGGAGGTAAAGCGGGGTTTGGGGTGGAGTTTGTCAGCTCGTGACCCCCCCCATGCAATAACCTCACGACCCCCTGACGGGTCCTGACCCCCAGTTTGACAACCTCTGCTATAACCTTCTCTTGTTGGGGAAAAGATAACAATACCTTTTGTGGTAAACTAGCATTTCACACTTGGTAATGTTTCTCCCCTGATTGTAGGGAATTTGCAAGCCTTAACAAATATTTTTATAGTTGCAGGGCAATCAAACATTACCTTATAACATGAGATACAGATATTAGAAATAGGATTAATACATGCCGCATCCTATCAGCATTCCAGAAAGTCTAAACATAAGCTTATGACTCTAATTTAAATTTAGTTTAATAGTAGGAACACACAGGAAAGCAAGACAGATTTCCAGCTATGCATTTGTTAGTGTTCTGATCTGCCAGTGTCAGATGTGATTGCAGTGCAGTGTTATTCCCATGAGAAAATCAACTCAGGTTGCTAACTGTATTTCAGGGAGTAATTTTATTTCTGATCCTGGAGCAGGGGAGCTACGGTCCAATGATAGGGGCTTTGGTTGGCATGGCTGCACAAAGAAATAAGAGGGTATAAAGCACCCTCTTAGTCCTTTGTGCTGACTACTCAGGTCACAGGTAAACCCCAGGTAGGAAATCAGCTCTGCTGGATTGCTATATCCCCTACCTGACCAGGAGGGTGGGGAGAGTTAGGAAGTGGATCTCCAAAAATACCCCCTCCAATGCACTTGTGAGCATAGTTTCTACACTTGGTCAGGTATTGACTCCCTCCTTGGAGCAGGGAAGGCTGAGGTAACATGGCTGGCGAAGCAGGGGATACTGGGACTCAGTCTAAAAGTAGGGTGACCCCCCCAGGTTCTGCCCTGAAAGGAGTGCAGTTCTAGATCTGTCACTTGGAAAGGGTGCTGATGGGAGAGACCAAGACAGTGGCCAAAGGTGTGGTACAGCCCAGAACCATAACAATCTAGATGGATGAATAAATCAATGTTTTTTAAAAAAAACAGTAACTGAGCTTTTCACTTGGAAAAGAAGTGTTAGCTTTGGTCTTAGAAATCTATAGTTACCACTTCTCTGTGCTCCCCTCCTCCCTTCACTGCTCTGTCAGCGTGCTTAGTGATTTCCCCAGGAACTGAAATTAGAGGGGAGTGTTCGAATTTACGGGGTCGGGGGGGATTGACAACACTGCATGTAACTAGTTGACCACGGGATGGAGGATGTTTGGGGGAGTGGGGGAGTTGTTTCCTTCTCTCACAGCACTCGCTGAGCCTTCTTCAACACTGTTCCTCCCTCCCCCAGCCATAACTGCTTTCTCTGAGCTGACCCATAAAGTGACTCCCCTCTCTTCCTTCACACTCCTCCTTCCAGGACTCCACTCTGAAACACGCCAGCTCCTACAGGACAATTTGTGCTTATTCAGATGTGCTTATTTTGATGGTATTAAAAGCAAGATCTGCAGTGTATATACAAATGATACAGGTTTGGGCTATAGCCACTCCCCCACCCAGCCTATGCTGCTTGTCCTCCTGGGCTTTAGACTGTGACTAGCTCAAATGCAGCCAAAGGAGGGCATGGGGAAGGGAACAAGAATTCCCCCCATGTGTGGCTGTGTTAAAGCTATGCACGGTCTAGTTCTGAGTGCTGAGGGGAGGGCAGGGGCTGTGCCAGATGCTTCTCCTAGGGGGCAAGTGGACAGGATGTGGCAGGGGCTAAAGACCCACAGGACCATCCTCTCACCCATCACAGGCACACTGCAAATTAGGCCCCAAGTACAACACAGGAGTGCTGAGAGGAACTGTACTTCTGTCTGGTGTCTCTGAGGCACAGTAGCTCCCCCAGAGCAGCATTCTGATACATTGCCCGTTACTCAGGGCTGTGCACAAAGGTACAGTCTAGCTCTTAAACGCTAAGCTCTTTGGTGGAATGGAACCCTATTGTAGTATAAATAATATAACAGGCCCTCTTCTTCACTGCCTGGTTCCTAGTGTAGTCACTAATATCTCAGTGAAATGGTTGCAAAACACCCCCAGATCAGACTGGTTGTTTTTCCTGTGTATGTTACACTCACTCTGCAAAATCCAGCCTAGTGTGCTTATTTTGGCCAATGCTGATATTCGTGTCAATAGTTGCCATCAGAGTGTATTATCTTAATGTGTGTGAGTTCTAGGTTACATTCCAGAGCAGACCTACACTAGCAAAAGAATTCTAATGGAATGTAGGTCAGCAAATACTATTAGTCCCTCTTTTAGTGTTCAGTGTATGGTGTCACCAGCCTTTTATCAGTGTGTCTCCCACATCTGGCTTTTCCTTTTTCCTAGAGCTTAATTTGCAGAAAGCAAGAGATCTGATCTTTGTGCAGTGCCTGTTTGCATTTGCTTCTGCAGCAGTGTCATCATTACATATCTCATTAGGTAGTCAAGGTCAACCCGGCACTAAGATCTGCAATATGTGTCACCCTGTGGGTGGCATAATAAAAAGATCTAATTAATGAAGATTTCTATAAATATTTTATGTCCTCAAAGAAGAAGCTTTCTTTGTCTCTTACATAAGATATTAGGCAATCACAGATTTTTAAGGAGACAGCCAGCACACAAACTAGATGGCATGAGTAATCCCTGGCTAGGGGCGGCTTCAGGCACCAGCGCTCCAAGCGTGTGCCTGGGGAGGCAAGCCGTGGGGGGACGCTCTGCCGGTCGCCACTAAGGTGGCAGGCAGAGTGCCTTCGGCGGCTTGCCTGCGGAGGGTCCGCTGGTCCCACAGCTTCGGTGGATGCCTGCAGGAGGTCCGCAGAAGCCACAGGACCAGTGGGCCCTCCGTGCTTGGGGCGGCAAAATGTCTAGAGCCACCTGTCCCTGGCTGGCATTGAGCCAGCATAGTCATCTATATGCCATCCAAGCCGAGCCTACCCCCGAGGTAGCAGACACATTGGGTCATGCCCAGAGGAGGGAGCATGGTTGAAGCACTGCTGTGCTCTCCTGATCTTTGGCATAATGGTCCCTGAGGGTGTTACCTACTTGTGAATATTACAGCAGCTTTCAGGCTGCTCTAACTTATGCTGTGGATGAAACATGGTGTTAGGGGAGTACAAAGGTGGTAAGTAGCCAACCTGAACACTCCTAGCCCTTTTGGATCTGTGGCAAATAGAGTTTGGACCCATGGACAACAGCCAATGTTAGTGAGTTTTGCCTGCATAAGAACTTAGTAGTGAATTCAAAATTAGTCCAAAGTCAGGACTAGAAATTACTTTGTCATATTGTGCTATCAGTGTTGAAGCAGAACACCCTATGTTATTGGTGGTTTTGTTTTTTGTATGTGGGGCATTCTACTTTAAAATCCATGGCAAGGTGTGGCCTATAGCATGGATGTGGAAAGCTCAGGACAAGTGAGATAAGAGGAATTCCTACAGAATAGAAAGGTTTCTCTCCACCCGCCCACTCCCACCTTCCAAAGACAATGGATTTACAGGGTCTACATTCTGCCAGATGACATAATGTTAGGGTGATAACTCTGTCTCTTGTGCATGATTGCTTTAGATTGCAATATGTGAAAAAGATATTAATTTGATTTAATGTGAAGATGACCCTTGTAAAGAAGTCGCTTAATTTAGAAAACACACTTCATAAACTGGTGACAATTAACAAATGTATTGAAGCTCCAGAAGTCTGAAAGTACAAGTCAAACTGTAAAGAGGACAGAAGACTGTTTTAAAACGTCTAGGGCCTATTTATGGGAATGCCAACATACTAGAAATTCCAGGGCAAAATAAAATGAACTACATTTAGCTGCGGATTAGCCTCTTGGCCAAAGGGGCCATGCCTAGGGTTCCCAGCCAACTGGGGGACCCTGGAAAAATGGACATCCCCACACCCTGACCTGCTCTGCCTGCCCGGCACTCCTGCCAGGGAGCAGGGTCAGGGCACAGGATCTTGCCCTGCTCCACCCACCCGGTGCTCCTGTCAGGAAGTAGGGGAGACCACTGGGCAGGATCACTGGCTGAGCGGAGCAGGACAAGCCCCCATACTCTGACCCCATTTCCCCAGCAGGAGAATGGGGGACAGGGAGACTGCAAATGGAAGGACTGGGGAGGGGCCCTCACTTGCTCTTGCCTAGGGCTTACAAAATGGTAATCATCATAAAGATTTGCAATCATTTCACCTACCCTTTATTTTTCAAAGCTGAAAGCTGCAGTATACTTGCTTTCATTCTATGCTTATTCCATTGCTAGGAGTACATATTGCCTGCAGATTTACTTAGTGCTTGTAATTATATGTTAAGGTACTATCGGCAGCATGCACATGAATAACTTTCTATTATGTGCCAGCTCACAGAAGAAGATTTGCATTGACAATATATTTATGAAGTAGACTTAAATAGTGGAGAAATGTAGCTGTCTAATAATTGCCAGTTTTGAAACTGATACAATTCTGTAGGCATGATTCTCCTTGAAATTACAAAAGAATTCCTGTTTCATTTTAAACTCAGATAAAAATGGCATAATTAAAAACAAGGGTCCTCTCTCTCTCTCTTCTGGCTGGCAGAAGTAAGTGTGTTCTGATGCAGGTTTGAACAAATAACTCAGTGCCTAATCTCCAGACCCAACTCAGGCCTAGTGGCTTCAGTGACAAATTTGCCTGAGAAAATACTGCAGGCCTGGTCTCTTTAATGGGCAAGAAGAACAAAACATTAGCATTATCTGACCAGTAATCACTGCAAGAATAGTCTCATGCTTGACAAAATTCTCTCCATGGATAAAATGCAGCTCTGGTATAAGAAGGTGAAACTCTTTGAAATCACTGGGAAGCAAATTTGTTTATGCCACAGATTGGTTCCATATGTCCCAAATCACCTGTTTCTAGCTCTGTCTTAAGCATCGATGTTGTACCCATGTCTAGGTGTCCTAATCCATCTAACAGATATCTCACATTAAAGCAAAAGAGGCACAAGGTGCAAATCTGGGGATGAAGCCCAATCTAAACACTGGGACTATTATTACTCTTGTGACTGAGAAGAAATGCAGACATCTGTGCTACCTCCAAGTTTATTTCTTTTGAAATCTGCTGGCTGTAGATCAGTCAATATAGCAAGTAATCTAAAATAATTGCACTAGCACCTCTGCTAGTGGTGGTGTGATCTTAACCTAATGGTAGAGTATTTTGTAAAAGGTAGAACTGGTTCTAGCAGTTTGTTCTCATGATAATTACCTCATTAATGGCAAGCACAGAACTTTAGGTGCCTATTTTTGTCCTTTTGCAACAAAGTATCAGTTAAACCAATCTGTGCCAACACAATAGACCAGGCCTGCACAACTCGTAAAGCAGCGAGGGCCACATTACTCCAAAGAAAACAGCTGAGGGCCAAAACCCCCCAGCCCCACAGAAATGCCCTGCCCCCACAGGACCTCCAGGCCCAGTGGAAACACCTGCCCTCTCCACCCCCCAGGACCTCCCGGCCCAGCGGAAACACCCCGCCCCAGCACCGCCCAGCCCTGCAGAAACAAACCCTCCTTCCCCAGCACCGCCCCACCAAAAAAGTTGTGGGCCAAAAAGGAAGGTTGGGGGTGGGGAGGTGATACGTGATTTTAAATCAACCAGGGGCTCCCAGCTGAAGAGGTGGCTGGGAGCCCTCAGGGTCAAATTAAAGGGCCCGGGGCTCCAGTGGCTGAGGGAACCCAGGGCTTTGCCGGGCTGAGGCAGGGATTTAAAGGGCCCAGAGCTCCTGCAGCTGAGGGGAGCCCGACCCCTTTAAATCCCAGCCCCAGCCCATCCGCTGGAGCCGCCACCGGGATACAAAGGGCTCTGGACTGCCTGTGGCAGCGGGGAGCCCTGAGCCTTTTAAATCCTAGCCACGGCCAGGAATCTCTGCGGGCAGCCCAGAGCCCTTTGATTCCCATCTGTGGCTGGCAGGGCCAGCTTTAGGAAGTGCGAAGCCCAATTCGAACATTTTTGGCAGGGCCCCAGCAGGGATGACTGGAAAAAAAAAACGTAAAAAAAAGCCTTTCATTTCTTAGCAACCGGTTCCCTATAAAAAGTTCTGCCACAGAGTGTATTTTTTGTACCAATAGGGTTACCATACGTCCGTATTTTCCTCCCAGATGGCGATTTAAGAACCAAAAAGCCTGACATGTCCAGGAAAATACAGATGTATGTTAACTCTACCTAAAGTTCTTTTTTAAAAAGATGGGTCTGAACTAGAAATGAGCTCCGCCACTCCCTGAGGGTGTGCTAGGGTGCACATGTGTGGGTCCTAGCTGCTCCCTGCCCACCTCATTGAAGCAGGTGTGCAGGATTACTTCCCTGGGAACTGCAGAGCACCAGTGGACATGGAGTTGGCTGGAGGTGGTGGGGGAGGGGGCTGGAGGTAAGGTCTGTCTGCAGGCTGGGCAAGGGGTGTGAGGCAGGCTGGAGACGGGGTATGGGGTGGGCTGGCTGGCTTCAGGCAGGGCCACAGGGCGAGTGCGGCATGGGTTGGCAGGGCTGGAGACAAAGGAGTGCGGGACTGGCTGGCTTCAGGCAGGGGAGTGCAGCAGGGGTTGGCTAGAGACAGGGAAGCGGGTGCAGGGCTGGCTGCAGACGGGCTGGCTGCGGGCAGCGGGTGCAGGGCTGGCTACAGACAGGAACTGGTGCAGGCAGGGCAGGAGGTACGGGGCTGGTGCGGGCAGGGGGCTCAGCAGGGGTTGCAGAAGGGGTTGGCTGTGGGCAGCTTGTGCAGGTAAAGCCCATCCTGTATGGTGAGTGCCCCCTCCTCGCCTCCCCCACCAGGGTAGCAGCAGCAGCAGCAGCCCGGGGCTCAGAGGCTATTTAAAGGGCCTGGGACTCCCCTGCTTCCACTGCCCCAACCCTGTAAATAGCCGCGGGAGCCCTGGGGAAGTGGTGGGGCTCCGGGGGCTATTTAAAGGACCAGGGCAGCAGAGGCAGCTGGAGACACTCCCCCACCCCTGCTACCCCAGGGCTCTGGGGGCTATTTAAAAAGCCCGGGGCTCCCCTTCTTCTACCGCTCTAGTCCTTTAAATAGCCATGGGAACCCTGGGGAAGTGGTGGGGCTCAGGTGGCTATTTAAAGGGCCAGGGCGGTAGAAGCGACGGGAACCCCAGACTTTTTAAATAGCCCCCAGAGCCCCACAGCTCAACCCCAGGGCTCCAGCAGTGGTGCTCTGGTGGCAATTTAAAGGGCCTGGGGCTCCAGCCCCTGCTGGGAGCCCCAGGCCTTTTAAATTGCCCCCTGGGGAAGCTGGGCCATCCCTGTACAGTGTACTGGCTTTTGCCGGTACACCGCACTGGGGCTTGGGGGTAGGGCCCTCTTAGGAGTGGGCTGATTGAGGGGAATTGGTTGAACTGGCCTAAAGCCGGCCCTGGCGGCTGGGATTTAAAGGGCTCTTGGCACCTCGCAGCTGCCGGCAGCCCAGAGCCCTATGAATCCCGGCTGCGGCTGAGATTTAAAGGGCTCTGGGTTCCCCGCCGCTGCGGGCAGCTCAGAGCCTTTTGAATCCCGCTGTGGGCCACACAGTGAGCCTCCGCGATCTGCATGCAGACCGCAGGCCATATGTTGTGCAGGCCTGCAATAGACACTTTTGAAAACCTCTGCATCAGTGTAGTTCTAAGACTTGGAATTCCAGCTCAGGACTTGGGTTTTATTGAATTAAAACTTTTTCAGAGATTATGTGGTATGTATACAGTAAAACTGGCTCTGCAAACAAGTGGCTGAATCAGTAACAATATCAGACAGTTTGTAAAAGACCTTTTTAAAGAACAATTTCTTGTACCCTTAACCAAACAGTGGGGTAAGTTTGAAGATGACTGAAAGGATGCAAGGCTCCCATAAAAGAGCTTTCTTCACACACTCTCCAACCATGCTCAACTGCACAGAAAGTAACTGACTCCCCACCACAGCCTGCTGATACATTTAAAACAAAATTTGAATGTTAATGTTAAGCCAGTGTAGGGTTAGTGAAAAGATATCAGAATGAAGTCTTCTGGATATCTCCAGAAAGATTCCACTAGCAATGCAAGTCTCAGGGAAAAGGTCATTGTACCTCAGTTCTGTCCTGGTTGGCCATCTCTGGAAGGGTATAGTTTGGCCTCCATACTCATTCAGGACCTGGTCCAAAGTCCATTGATGTCAATGAAAGACATTTTTGACTTCAATGGGCTTTGGATGAGAACCTCTACTTTTGTTCTTATTGCGGAGTTGCCAGCAAAGTTATCAGCCACTGTTAAATGAGATGGTGGAAATTTGTCCACAGGGCTGGCCTTAGCGCAGAGCAGACTGGGTCCTTGCTCAGGGCACCGTAGCCAGGGGGCACCCCGGGCTTCCCCTTGCTGCTTGCAGGGTGCAGCTTGATGTGGCAGGAACATCTACTTCCCTGCTCCTGAGAGCAGAGGCTCCCAGCTCATCACTCCACATGGTGTCCCTCCCAGCCTGGATCCTAGTCCCGCCTCCACACTCTGCGACTGCAAACTGGCTCTCCTCCTTCCCCTGCCACCGACTGTCCCAGACCTGCCATTTCTATGAGAGGCCTGAATGAAAGCCCTGCCACCTATGGAAGGTGAGTGTGGCATCTCAGCCAGCCAGTGGGAGCTGGAAGTTGCCAGCCTCCTCCAAGACCAGGTTAGGAGCGGGAAGGAAAGGGACTGAGAACTAAAACTGCGGGGCAAAGAAGAGACCAGTAAGTCTGAGGGGGTCCTGATCCCATGCCCCAAATGCCAGCCCCCCACAGCTCCCAAGAGGCCCCTCCTTCTGCCCCACAGGTCCCAGTTCTCCGTTCCCATTCTCCTCTGTTCTTTGAGGTCCCCCTCCTGAATACCACACTCTGACTCCACAATTCCCCATGTTCCCCAGATCTCAGGACCTCCCCCTCGTTTTACTCATCTCAAGGGGAGGTATTAGTGTAGGAGGAGTTGGGGATATTTTGGAAGTGAACCTTCCACCATCACCACTCACCCTAGCTACTTTCAGTGCGCTGGAGCATTTTAACCTCTTCCACCCCCAATAATCCACGTTCCCTGGGACTGTGGGGGGGGCACTTGAATACTGGGAATGCTTAGTATTAGGGTGGGGAGAGATCTACCCTTCTAGAGCCCCCATATCACCATCCTCCCTCTCCCGCCCCTGGTATCCTCACACCAATATGATTCTATCTATATATCTCTGGTTCCCTCCCCCGTTTCTGGGACTCTCAGATCACCATGCGCTCCTGCCACCAGAGCCCTCTGGTGCCCTCCTGTCATTGCGCCTCCCCTGGGGCTACTGACCCTCTGGGCCTCTGGCAGAGGATCTGGATGCCATGCTGAGGAGGGAGGTGCAGGAGAGGTACTTCTGCCCCAGAGCCTACTCACCCTGTCAGATTGCAGCAGACTGCTTGCTACATTATTTTGGCTGTCCTGCTCAATGAGCAGATGAGGGTTTCCTGTAGCACTGGCTGGGGGAGTCAAAGTGACTGCTATGGGGTTCCCTATAATGCCCACCACCGTGACATCCAGATGTGAGTCACTGCAGGGCAAGACCGGCCCTACGGGTGGGTGATGTGGTCAGAGGGGTGCTCTGGTTAAGAAGCAAGAAGCAGAGTGGACCTGGAGTGTGAGGTCATGGACAGGAGTTTGGGGTAATGGAGGGAGGGGGGAGAGACTGCAGGGGCCAGGATGACAGGGTGGGGTGGAAAGCCTAGGAAGGCTGCTGGGGCCAGGAGTGTCAAAATACAAGTTTGCCCAAGGTGCTATTTTCCCTAAAGCCAGCCCTGCTTGTCCACTAGGATTAAGTTCACTACTTCATTTCATGTAAGCCCCCAAAGAACCATGAGGTGAATAGAATTCTGGCTAATGTAGACTATTTGCATATAAATTACATTTTCCACCTGGGGTGTATAGTTGGTTTTGCATAGACCTCAGCAAATAATTCAAAAGAAATAATTTATCTGATGACTGCAGTCTCTTTTCTGATTTGTGAATTACTGGGGTATCTGAAAACCACTTATGATTTTCACAAATATTTTCATATGTGTGTAAGCAGGGTCTGTATTAATGCTTCCCTGATTGCTAGCTGGGAGGAGAAGAGACTATGGGTGTGTTTATGTAAATACAGTTTGTTCCTGCTCTGTTTACATATTCATAATTTACAGCTGTGTCAAAGGATCAATTTTGGCTGGTGTTGGGTACAAATGACCATAATATTGAATGCAGGGGTAGTGAAATATGGTTACTAGTGTTGTAATTATTGTAGGATAACAGGAAAGCAGGACTATGCTTAACCTGTCCCAAGTGAGGGGGAAGAGGAGGCACCCTCAGTTGAAAGAACCTCACTAAGCAGGGCCTTGAAGGTCAGAGCCCTGTGAAAGTGAGGGAATGGGTATGTGTTTTTTTTTTTTGAAGAATTAGAATTGTCTGGTTTAACCTGTTCATTGCTACTGCTCAAAGAATAGAGCTGAAGAGGCTTCATTAAGAGTCTTTTTGCTATGTTAAAAGTCTACTTAGTGCTGAAATCAGTTGTGGTAGAACTGTGTTTCTGCCTTACCTGCAAAGAGCTGAAAATTATAAAAAACCTGATGTGTAGAACTTAGAGCAGAGAGGTAGGTGGTAGCAGAAGGAGACTGACAGCTAGCTGGTGAACAAGTGGCTGGTGTGGCAAAGAGGTGCAATGAGCAGCTAGCAGGGTGGCTGGTGGAGAGGTGCAGCAAGAGCAGTGAGCAGGTAGCCAGTAGGAGCAGCCAGTGAATGGCCAGCAGGGTGGTTGGCAGAGAGGGGCAGCAAGCAAGTGGCGCAAGTAAGATACCTCTTTACCCCACCTTGTGGGGGAGGTGAACTCTGCAGATGAACCTCTGAACTCTGGGTCTGCACTGATCAAGGACAGCAACTGTGAGTGAGGTGCAGAGGAGGGTTGGGCATGTGAAAGGGACTTTTGGGTTGCTGGACTTAAGAACCTGAGGGGAAAACGACACTGTCCAACTTACTTGGGAGTCAGTCTTTTACTCATGGTTTATGTTTATGAACCCTGTTTGCAGTGGTTTCCCAAATTAATGCCGAGTTACTTCCTTCCTTTAATTAAAAGTTTATTTTCTCCGCTCAGACGCTGTGCTTGTGAGTGGGGAAGTATTGCTTCTCAGAGGTATCTGGGGTGGTGTGTAAATTTCCCAGGTTACTGGGTGGGGGCTCAAACCAGTTCAGTGTTGATCAATGGAAAGGAACCCCTAGATATTGAACCTGGCCCTGATTGCTGCTGGCTCCACCTGGCAGAAAGGTTATCTCTGAAATTATCTGCAGCACAATTTCTGCAAGTAATTCTCAAACTATGTATTCATCATGTAAAGATTCAGTATCTGAAATTCAAATATTGTGGGTTAATTCTGACTGGACACACAGGGCAGCAGGTGGGGCCTGAAGAAATTCATCATAGAATTAAGGAACTAGCTGAAGCAAACTTGGAACTGTTTCCAATTATCTTTGAGAACTCATGAAGAATGGGTGAAGCCCCAGAGTGCTGGAGAAGGGCAAACATAGTACTTAGCTTTAAAAAATGAAACAAAAAGGACCCAGGGTCTTATAGCCTAGTCAGTGTAACTTCAGTACCTGGAAAGATACTGGAACAAGTTATTAAACAATAAATTTGTAAGCAACTAGAGGGTAACAGGGTGATACAAAATAGCCTGAATGGATTTGTTAAAAACAAATCCTGCCCAACCAACCTAATTTCCTTCTTCAACAGGATTACTGGCCTAGTGAATGGTGGGAAAAAGTAGATATGATGTATACTGATTTTAGTAAGGTTTCTGAGATAGGGGAATGTGATCTTGATGAAATTACTATAAGATGGGTGCACAGCTGGCTGAAAGACTGTACTCAGAGTAGTTATCAATGGTTTGCTGTCAGACTGGAAAGGTGTATCTTGTAGGGTCCAGAAGGTGTCAGTCCAGGGTCTAGCACTAAACAGTAGTTTCATTAAAAATTTGAATAATGGTGTGGTGAGTATGCTTATAAAATTTTCAGAGCTAGGAGGACTTGCAAGCATCAGAATTCCAAATGACCTTGATCAATTCTCCAGTTTGTCTGAATTCAGCTAGGTGAAGTTCAATAAAGACAAGCGCAAAGTACTACACTTAGGAAGGAAAAATCAAATGCACATCTACAAAATGAGGAATAATTGGCTAAGTGTTAGTACTGCTGAAAAGGATCAGTTATCGTAGATCACAAATTGAACTTGTGTCCACAATGTGATGCAGTTGCAAAAAAAGATCATCTTCGTTCTGGGGTGTATTAACAGCAGTATTGCATGTAAGACACTGGAGGTAGTTGTCCTGCTCTACTTGGCACTGATGAGGCTTCAGCTTGGATACTGTGTCCATTTCTGGGCACAGCACTTTAGGAAACATGTGAACAAACTGGAGGGACTCCAGAGAAGAGCAGCAAACACGATAAAAGGTTTAGAAAACCTGACCTATGAGAAAAGATTTAAAAAAACGAATGTTTAGTCTTCAGAAAAGAATATTTGGGTGGGGAGGACCTGATAAGTCTTCAAATATGTTAAAGCCTGTTAAGAGGATAGTGATCAATTTTTCTACATGCCCACTGAAAGCAGGACAAGAAATAATGGGCTTACTATGCAGCAAAGAAGATTTAGGTTAGTTATTAGGGTAAATCCAATTGTAACTGCAGTTAACCTCTGGAATAGTCTTCCAGGGGAAGCTGTGCAATTCCCATCACTGGAGTTCTTTAAGAACAGTGTGGACAAACACCTGTCAGAGATGGTCTAGATTTACTTGGCCCTGCCTCAGCACAGGGGGCTGCACTTGATGACTTTTTGAGGTCCCTTCCAACCCTACATTTCTATGATAGCTCCCATTATGCTGCTTTGTAGTGTGAACCAAAGTCAAATAGCAAGCTATATGTAAATCCTGTTTGACTACGCCAATGTGATGCTTTGAGGTTTTACCCAGACCAGTAAGGGGTTCTGTCACTGCCTGCTCTGTAACCTTGGGTAATTAGGTGCTGTGCTGCTTTGGCTCAGACCCGTGACACCAGCCACCTGCTCACAGCACAATGGTCTCAGCCTGGATTCCACTAGCCTGGTTTACTCCTTGCAAGGCGACAGCCCTTCCCCCAAAACCATTTCACCTGTGGTGTCCAGTCCCTCTCACTGGATACTCACAAGTTATTAAGTTTAATGCCTCCAAAGAGACAGAGCACACACCAGCCTGTTAGTTTAGCTGGGGACTTCACCCTTCAGTTTAATACACTGCATTGAAATGGTTTTGTAATAAAACAAAAATAAGTTTATTAACAAAGAAAAGATATTTAAGTGATAATAAGTAAGCATAGAAGACAGATATGGTGACTTGTAAAACAAAACACATTTTCTAGTGACTAACTTAACTTCAACAAATTACAATCTTTGTCTAAGCAGGTTTCCCACCTACAGTCACAGTCCCACTTGGTTTTCAGGTCAAGAGGATCCACTTTTCATGATCCCAAAGGGCACTGCTCTCTCTTTGTCTCCTGGGGGATGGATGCCAAAATGGCTTTCTGTTTCTGCTTATAGTTCTCAAGGTCTATTGTGTCTGTTTCAAAAGCCAGGAAGTCTTCCTGGGGATGTAGGCTCCATCCCCTATCATGATAATTAAAACAGTCTTCCCTCACACATTTAGCTTGATGACTTTGTTTACCTTATATGTAAATGTACTGTAATTGTCGTCAGAGGTATTACCTGGCTCAATTTACATTGGAGATATAGGTAAACAGGCAAAATAACATGCCTTTGTTTAGGATAGGCTAAGCTTATGCACTACTTGCAAAACTCAATTTTAAGAACAGATTTCCAGCATACCTCTATAATTCTTTATACACCACCTATACATACCTCCCACAATAATCTTAATGATTAGCTAGTTCCTGGTTTGCATATGATGCCTTCCGTGACACATTTTAGATAGAGTATGACAGCGTTGGGAAAAGTTTGTTAGGCCTGATGTGAGTTATGATATAATGTTCCCTCTGCCAGTTGGCAGTGAGGAACTCCGTGGGTCACACATATGCTATTGTTTTTTGTTCCGACTGCAATGCTTAGAATCAGGTTTCTGGTATATTTATTAGTTCAACATAAATGAAAATATTCTCTATTTGCTTCTTATTGATGAACCTGGCCACAGCCACAGGCAGAGACAACTTAACATGGGCTTATATAGCATGGCAAATCCTTTATTATAAGGTGATATTTATAACAGAATGTGAAGTTTAAAATTAGGATACAAATACTTGACAATCTCCCCTAAAATTTATAACATTTTCCACCCTGTTGTCCAAACTGCTTAGAGGAACATTTACAATATTTTAGCATAAGGCAGAACTAATAGGATAAAATTTTTAAAATAATCTCAGTTGTTAATACACATTCCTGCTAAATTCATAAACAAATGTGAAGTGATAAATCACAGACAATTCTGTTAATTAGGAGTTACAGCATTGCTGAAAAAAATGAACACTTTACATTAGCCGCCTGAACTTAACTTTCTCAGTATACAGGGAGCCACCTCACGTGTAATGTACCAGTGTATGGCATTCTATATCAAAAATGTATGCAGAATGAAGAACTACTTTCCTATCTGTGGCATACCATTCTTTGTCCAGTCACCAGAGCAATGGGTATCTTTGCAAAAATGTGAATTGTTATCTAAGACAAATAAACCCCAATTTTATTTCAGCAACATAGTCTACTTTACTTGGAACAAATGATGATAAAGTCTACTTTCTTCTTGTCCTTGAGAAGCAGGTCTAAGTGCCATACAATGGACCAAATTATTTTTGCATTTACCACCAGTCAGAGTAAATCTGTAATAACTATATTGACTTCAGTGAAGTTATTTTAAATTTACTCTAACTAGAGTAACTAAGAGCAGAAGCCTGGATCATTCCACACAAAATCACTCCATGATCTCTGCACATAGAGGAGACTCTCTGTGACTGCATTTCCTTGCCTCCCACTTGGGAAGAGAGGTTCAGACATCTTTGCAGTATCACCCCAGCTCCTCCAGATGAAGAAGGCTGTGTTGGTCTGTGTGGGTCAGGTATCTACACTGGAGAGGGATTGTAGACTGGGTGGGCTGAGTAGAAGAATGGAAAGGTAGATCATATGGGGTGAGTGAGACTGTGGGAGAAGCACTCACAGTTTGTTCTCTGATTCTGTGGAGCTGAGGTGGAATACAGAGTCTCGGGACATTCATAGTTAGGAATCAGCCTTGACAGCACAACTTCTACCAGGAGTTAGAACTACCACAGAGGCACAGGCCTCTTATGGCTCTCTGGGTATCTGCAAGATCTGGGGGTGCCTCTGACAGTCTTTTCAAACCATGCCCACTGACAAGACAGTATAGGTGGATCTCCATGAGGGGATTGTTTGGATATTACCTCCTCAGAGCCTCCCTCCTGTGGTTTTGAATCATAAGAGGGCCATAAGAGGTTTTGTATCATATTTATGATAAGGTTGACCCCACGCAGAGAACCCTTAGGGGGTAAGGTGCTGAAAGCAGAAATATTGATTGTGGGTGTGCACATTGCTATATATGATAGAGTGCAGTCTCTGTCCTGGGGTGCAGAATGGAGTTTGATGGGGCAGAGCATTCGGAGGAGGGATGATGTGGGGCTGATCGGTATGTGTAGCAACAAATCCACCTGCCAACCTTCTTCAGCAGATATACAGCAGAAACATCATTTAAAAAGGCATCTTTCAAGTACTGATGTGGGCCCTGATCCTACAGACACCTGTGAGTTACTTTCTGCACAGCAGTTGTCCCATTGTCACATATGAGTAAGTGTTTGTGTGCTTTGAAGGGCCTTAGGCTTCTTTATTTGTTCTAAGCACAATAATAGAAATTGCTTCTTTCATTCTTCTTTCTTCTAATATCTTTTTATTAAACTTTGAAATGAAAATCTCTCAAGGCACCGAAATCTTAGATATTTCACATTCTCAAGGTGTGTCATGTATTCAGATTTGCTAAAAGGCAAAAGGAAATAAATAAAGAGAACTGCCAGCAGGCCAGACTTTTATCTGCTTAGCTTCCCTTGGGACTAAGTATTTATGGAGGAGTTACAAACCACTGGAATTAAGGGTTGATAGTGGAAACATTGGCAGATACTTAACTGTAGCTCACTGTGCTTCCTCTGCATGCCCTTCTCCCGCTGGACTTGCTGCATCAGGTTTCACTTCCATCTTCAGCTACTCCAAGACATTTTAAGGTGTCGAGGCTGCTGATATTTTCAGCCCCTTAAGTCTGTGGAGACATTGACTCATATATCTGATGATGTACACAGCTTTACGCACACATGGTGAAAGACCCTACACTGTAAAACTGACTGCTTTGCTGTGAGGCTGGACAAGATGTGCCACTGACTGGCTGTAATCCTGACTCCCCTGATACTGTTTAAAAAGGCCAAGAGTCAGCGTTCTATCAGGAGCCTCTATTCCTCTTTCAATCAGTGGCTCATCCTTCAGTTTGGGACTAAGGTTGGTCTCATGGCTAGCACATAGGACTTGGCCTCCAGAAATCTGGATTTTAGTATTGGCTCTGTCACAGACATTCCTGTGTGACTTTCAGCAAGTCACTAATATGTGTCTGCTTCAGTTTCCTCATCTGTAAAATGGGGCTAATGCTTACCTCCTACAAGAGCGTTGGTTAGTTAAAGTTAATATTTGTGTGGGAATCAGATACAACTTTCAGATAATGTTTTCACCTCTTAGCTCAGAGAGCTGAGATGCATGCTGTAAACAAGCAGCCATTGTGTCTCCCCTAGGGACCACAGCTTAGCTGTCCAAATGTAACTTTCTTTGGCTATTGGTGCTGCTTGTGTGAATTTTGCATCGTGGGGACAGGCCAGGGTATTGAGAGAGGCCAGGCTTAAGTGGGTGGTAACTGTCCATCTCACCAAACCTCCTTTCCTCCGCCGAGAATCTAGACATCAGTCAGCATTAACTAGGCCAGTTCACTCACCAAATAGCAAGGAAGATACAGGACGCTTATTAAACTTCAGGAATAATCCATGCTTTGGCAGCATTATTGTGCATTATGGTTGTAGCTGTCAATGCAGCCTCTCAAATGCTGTTCTATGGCCTGCAAACATTCAGGAGTAAATTTCAGTTGAGAAATCACAGCCAGTGGTCAGAATGAGCTGTTTCCTACTATCTACTGATGAGCTGAAGAAAAAGACCTCATGAGCATAGACTTTGTCAAGGTAATCAATTTTGGCTATTTTAGATTGAATTTTGCTTATGTCTTGGTTGCAGAAGTAATGAAATGTTATCTTCATTGGAGGACTAAAAGGCACTTAATATGTATTTAATATGCCGTAACTGATGTATCGCCATGACTTAAACCTCACTTGCTAAGTGGCAGGTGGTGATGCCAACTCCAAGTGAAAATCAGAGGAGAGTGACCTGGTGGTGAGCCCTAGATGCTGTTTGACCCCTCTCTCTGTTTAAAGCCAGAGCTAGATACTTTTAATTCAGCATGCTTGTCTCTTTTTAGTGATCACAAGGGCTGAAATCACTGATAAGTTGGTCTAAGGGGGCTGAGTTTTAGATGTGATATGGTAAGAGTGTTGCCTTGAAGGACATTGCAGAGAAAGCAGGAACAGTAAGGTTCCCCACTACTCAGTGAAACCACAAGAGCTGAAATCATCTGGGCTAGAGGATGTAACCCAGAATATGGCATCATAGCCGAAGGCAGCATGCTGAGAGCTGCCAAGGTGCTCCCTATCCAGCAAATCTTAGAGCTGAGGTTACTGCTGGCTGGGTTAGGTAGTTGTGGTGCAGTGGACCGAATTAACACAGCAGAAAAGTGGTAAAAAGCAACTGAGGTGAGATGCCACAATGAGCTAGCTGAGATGGTGGTGGAGGCATCACTACCTCTGTCCATCGGGGCTGAAGCTGAACTCACTTGAACACATCCTTGGATTATGGAATTTCACTGACCTTGGCCTATAAATCATGAATTGGCTGCAGCAGAGGGAAATAGCCAGTGGTGTGTGAAAGGGTCATTGGAATTTCACTCTGCAAGGGAAATTGAGGCAAAGGACACTGTCCCAGAAACTGTGGGCTGGGCATTTTATTTATTGTTTGCATACGTTTGAGTCATTGTGGTGGTGTTTTCTCAAATTAATGTTGTTACCCCCCCCCGGTTATAAAACTTTTATTTTAGTTATACCAGACTCAGTGTTTGTGCGTGGGGAAGTATTGCTTGTCAGAGGCACTCAGAGAAGTGTTTGGGTGGGGCTAGAGCCGGATATGTTTTGTAATGTTAAGAGGAACCCCCAAGTATTGAACCCTGCTCTTCTTGCTGCTGACACCACCTGCCAGAAAGGTTCTATATTTGGGCAACATCACATATTAATAAGAAACCCTTAAACATCTAATTCACTTTCAATTATTTGTGCTGTTTTTTTATTTCCTTTTATTGGCGTATTACTTTTTTTTCACTTCACTCAGTTTGGATACTGTAAACAACTCAGGCCCCGATCCTGCAATGTGGAATGTGTGGGCAGACCCCAGTGTCTCTCTGGAGACCCTTTGAAGTCAGCTGGACTCCATGCAGGCCTAAGGGTCTGTGTATATCACATTATAAAACTGGAGTCTGGGTGAATTTCACTTTGTGTCTAATCAGTTCCTAGCTGTTTTCTCTTTCGCGATCTCATGCCTTATAAAACCTTGTTTTTATAAAATCCTAAATATATGTGCCATTTTCCACCTATGCACTGCTATCTTACATTCAGACTCAGACAGCCTGCCTGCTTCATAGACTTCAGCTGAGACATACTGTCAAATCCTAATCAAATTTTCAGTCTCTGAACTTTCTGAGGGTCTCGTTTCATTAGATCTGCAATCATTGGTAATGCACTGAGTAGGAGTGATGGCTGTCAGCTACTACAGCACTACTTCTGACTTAGCCCATTATCTTTCCTGTGCAAACAGCTTCAGCTGAGCCCTCAGAATAAGATTTTTGTGCCATGGTAAGCAGCTATGTTTCCTGTAAAGAACCAGAGACAAGTTTATATTTTCTGAAATGCACAATATCTTGTTGGAGCACTCAGAATTGTGACTTACATTCATATTTTGTCTTTGCTATTAAAAATTAAAATTGTGGAGGGCACTTTTGGTCAAAGTGCGAAATGTCTACTACAAGGTTAGAATAAGCACAACTACTGCTTGACGAAAATGTTACATATCTCTTGACTTCCTATGGATTATTAATTTTTACGGTCTTAAGGTATATTGGCTTTTTCCTCTATGTCTAAGCTAAATAATAGTTACATGATAAGAACATCGACATGTTTAAGACACAATGATTATATCAGAAAGCATAGCATGTAGAAGGACAGGGTTAAAAAAACAGACAAGCTAATATATCACGTTTGAGTAAGTCAGATGAATAGGAAGTGGCAGAACAGGCATGCCAGATCAGGGCTGACAGATATTAGTCCAGGCAGACAGGTGTGAGACAAAAATCTAGTCAAACTTTATTAATTTATTATATTATTTTATTACTTTAGGTGCTTTACAAAGCAGGGAGTTATTACATAGAGATGATAATTTCTTAGTATAAAAAATCACCCTTACATCCCACAGTCTTAGGAATTTTGCCCGCTATGCTATTTCTCTTAGAGTATGTCTACACTACGGGATTATTCCGATTTTACAGAAACCGGTATTTGGAAACAGATTATATAAAGTTGAGTGCACACGGCCACACTAAGCACATTAATTTGGCGGTGTGCGTCCATGTACCGAGGCTAGCGTCAATTTCCGGAGCGTTGCACTGTGGGTAGCTATCCCATAGTTCCTGCAGTCTCCCCCACCCATTGGAATTCTGGGTTGAGATCACAATGCATGATGGGGCAAAAACAGTGTCGCGGGTGATTCTGGGTAAATGTCGTCACTCAATCCTTCCTCCATGAAACCAACGGCAGACAATCATTGTGCGCCTTTTTCCCCTGGATTGCCCTGGCAGACGCCATAGCATGGTAACCATGGAGCCCATTTAGCCTTTTTTCACTCTCACCATATGTGTACTGGATGCTGCTGACAAACGCGGTACTGCAGTGCTACACAGCAGTATTCATTTGCCTTTGCAAGGTAGCAGAGACAGTTATGAGCCCTATTGCACTGTCTGCTGCTGTCATGGGTTCTCTTGGCTGGCCTCGCTGAGGTCAGCCGGGGGCGCATGGACAAAAATGGAAATGACTCCCCAGTCATTTCCTTCTTTATGTTTTGTCTCAAAGTAGAGTTAGTCCTGCCTCGAATATGGGACAAGCCTACTAAAGAACCACAGAGAACAGCCGCTCCGGGTCAAAGCTCTAGACGTCCAGCAGAAATAATGAGCTGCATGCTGTTCTAGGGGGTGCCCCTGCAACAACCCCAGCCACTGCTTCCCACTTCCCCCACCCCTCCTGGGCTACCGTGGCAATTATCCCCCCATTTGTGTGATGAAGTAATAAAGAATGCATGAATAAGAAACACTGACTTTTTAGTGAGATAAAATGAGGGGGAGGCAGCCTCCAGCTGCTATGATAGTCCAGGCAAGAAAGAATCTCCATTAGACATTAAAGGGGGGTGGGAGAGGAGCGGAGCTTCCAGCTACTATGATATTCCAGGCAGGACTGAATCTCCAGGAGACAAAGCTTAAAGAAGGGAATGACGGGGAATCATTCCCATTTTTGCCCAGCCAACCTCACTGAGGCCAGCCAGGAGCACTCACGGGATGATGAGGATGATTACCAAGCCTATTGCACCATTTGCCATCAGGCGGGGCGGGGGGAGGGATGCTGCTGTTCAGCACTGCAACACCGCGTCTATCAGCAGCATCCAGGAGACATACTGTGATATTGAAATTGCAGCCACCCTAACCCTAATCCAAAATGGCAATACCGATTTCCGAGCTACTCCCCTCATCAGGGAGGATTACAGATACCGGTATTAAGAGCCCTTTATATGGCTATAAAGGGCTTCGTTGTGTGGTCGAGAGCAGGGTTAATTTGGTTTAAAGCTGCTAAATTCGATATAAACGCATAGTGTAGACCAGGCCTTAAAGGCAAAGAACTTTTCATAACTACTTTCTTCCTGGCTGTAATGTAGATAATTATTTGGTCCTAGTACAATCCCTAGTGAAATAGGAATGAATTTTCAAGTGGGAATGAGCTGTCCTTCCTAGCTCTCTGGGGATTTTCCATGAACTGGGTCACTGTATGGAAACAAGGTGAAATCCATGGAAACTAGGAGCTGGATCCCTCAGACATTTAATAAGCATGAGTAACTTTATTCAAATGTGTAGCTCCATCAGCTCAGATCATTCCCTCCTGTGATGGCACTCACAGGAGCAGACTCTGGAGAGGAAATTATCTGTAGAGAGCTCTTAATGCAGTTTCTCCCTGATTGTTCTACTGGAGTTAGGGCTAACCATAGCCCCTATGCCTCTGCATAGGTTGTGGGGCTGGCCCCCAAACATGGAGGATCTTTTGGCAGTCGGGATCTTCCCCATAGAGGCTCTGTGCCTCTGCACTGGCTTCATGATAAAGATAGGGTGGGTGGGGCTGTGCTGGTTCAGAGAATCATTGCTCCTTCCCCCTAGCTGAATCTATAAACCTGTGCAGCTCCCTTATGGGAGCTGTGTGTGTTTGAGGGTGGTGGGGACAGTGCTACAATGGTAATTATCTCTCCATTCCACCCTGCATGGAAGTGGACAAATCCATGTGTAGATTAGAGGGAAGACCTAGGGGGTGGAAAATCCAGCCCATTTAAATTAATTAATGGAATTACTCATATGAGTGATTACTCACAGCCATAAATCTTTGCAGGATCAGGCCCCAATTTTATATATTTCTTCCCCCACAACGCTGTCTCCAGAGACAGACATAAGGTTTGGTTAGATTAGGAAATGCAGCAAGTCGAACATGATATTTAAGAAGGAGGCACAGCGGGGGCAGTTGTATTCATTCTGGGATTATAGCATCAGTTTGGTACATCTGTTGGTTTTACAATTTGCTGAATGATTGTCTGATTTTACTGTGTTTTTTGAAAACCATTTAAAGTACTTTGAATTCAAATATGTAGTTTGCAATGATTTCCGTTCCCAGTTGTTCAGTACTTAATGCATTATAGTTCCAGAAAGAGTAGAAGGAAATGACATATTTCATGCTCCTTAAGGTTGAACAGCAAGATGCTCTGCTTTCAAATCTGTTCCAGGATCACAAAAACCATGTTTATATGTCTTCATTCATGCCTCATTTTTCTGTTGTCTGCACAATGCTGGTCTGGTTTTCTTATTCCTCCTGTGTTCTTGGTGCTTACTGACCATGGTAAAATGAGGCATTTGCAGGAGGAAAAATTCAATATTTTCCACTGTTGTATGCAGTGTTATAGCTGTGTTGGTCCCAAGATATTAGAGACACAAGGAGGGTGAGGTAATATCTTTTATTGGACCAACACAGTAGTTCAAACTTGTCTCTTTCACCAACAGAGGTTGGTCCAATATTACCTCACTCACCTTTTCTCTCTGATTTTCAGGAGGAGGCACCTAGCTGTTCTAAGAGGAAATCACATGTATTGTTTAAAATGTTATTTCGATTGAATACTATTACCAAAGTGGTGACGAGAAGCGTCATCCAAATTGCAACACTCACCAGAGCATTACCAAATGCAGGCAACATTTGATTATGATCCCATCACAAGGACCAAATCCTTCCCCATGCACCAAACCCAAGTGGACTTACCCCCACAGCAGAGTTTTACAGTCTCTGGATGCTGGTGATGTCATCAGACTCATTAAAGCCCCATCCCAAACAAGCAAAGCATGGAATCAACATGACTTTTGCCAGCCATCTGTTCTGATCACTGTGTTTGTGTATTGTAGCCCTTCCTTCTCTATTGAGATAATAAGGTGACTGTGTCTTACCATGTGTTTGTTGATGCTTAGTACAACAAGGGTGCTACTCTAGTCCCAGTTCAAGCTTCTAGGGTGGAATTTTCATAAGTGCTTAATTGACTCAGAAAACCAATGAGTCTGCTTCTCTCAAAGCAAATAGGCCTGGTCTACACTTAAAATTTAGATCAACATAGTACAGCACTCAGGATGAAGTGGGTGTGAATTTTACACACCCCTCAGAGCTGTAGCTACGCTGACCTAACTGTGGTGTAGATGCTGCTTGGTCGATGGAGGAAAACTTCTGTTGACCCATCTACTGTCGCTCGGGGAAGGGGTGTTCCAACATCAATGAAAAAATACACCTTTCCATTGGTTTAGGCCGTGTCTTAATTATATGATTATTCTGCCATTCTTATGGCACCTAGCTGTACTGATACTGTCCCTGCAATGTAGACATGGCCTTGGTTACTTAGTCCCTCCCCCAGCGCTACTGTAATACAAATAAGTAATAATAGTGTAATCTGGAAAACCAGGCAAAAATTTATCACCATGGAGCTTCTGACCCCCATTATGCTGCCTTTGCCCCATTTTGGTGGAACAAAGGAGTCAGGTTTTCTTAAAGTGGATTCTCCCATTAAGAGGGAGCCAGTATAACTGCACTCCCAGCCACCCTCTGTGTGCTGAGGGAGGAAAGAGACATGACTGGAGCATGCTGCCATCTGATTATTATATTGCAGTAAAATGGGCTAGAACTACATCTAACACTTTCCTAATGTTAGTTTTTCATTACAGCAATTGCCAGGAAACGTCTGATTGTCTGACTGGTTGTATTTTGAGGAAAGAAAGTGGTCCATGTGATTGTGAGTGGCTGGGACGATAATCCAGGAAAATATCTCTGTGAAGATGTTGGTCACATTTTGAGTCATTTTGAAGTGACAGAAAATCCTACTCCTCTCAATTTCTTGAGTGTCAATCCCCTGCTACAAAGTCTCCAGTCTCTGACTTCATATCGGGCACTAATGGATAATCCAGTCTGACGAGGACTATCTCTGATCACATTCTACCCATTCATAGCATTTCAGTACAAATCCTGTGCTTGGAAACTAAGGAGAAATCACAAAACGTTCCAATACCTGGGCCTGAAGGGCCAGTTGAGACAGGATATCAAGCTGTGCAAAAAGGACAGATCACAGATGAATATTTGTCTATCAGCAACAGCTAATTCATTTCACTAGTACTGAAGTTGCATACTTGGCAGTAATGACGCACACGTTTTACACTGCATGAAATGTTCTCTTTTGGGCAGCCAGATATCTTTAGTCTAAAACAAAGTGGGTCATGACCCCCACCCCATTTTAAAGGGGTCACCAGGGCTGACATTAAACTTGTTGAAAGCTTGAGTCCCACTGCACAGGGCCAAAGCCAAAGCCTGACTGCTACAGCTCTGGGCAGTGGGGCTTGGAGCTTGGGACTGAAGCCCTTGGGCTTTGCCACCTCTGAGTGGTAGGGCTCGGGCAGGTTCAGGCTTTGGTCCCCCATCCTGGGGTCATATAGTAACTTTTGCTGTCAGAAGTGGGTCGCGGTGCAAAGAAGTTTGAGAACCCCTGATCTAACAGATATCAGAAACCAATTGTCCTGGTCATACTGAGTCACGTTGTGATACATGTAGGCATTGCTTTTCCCTCTGCTGGAAGAGACTTGTGAAATATAATTATAACCTCGTTACATAAATCAACAAGGAAGGAGAACAGAGGTCATGAAGCAGAGCCCTACTGTTCCACTCACTTTCATCGCCAACAAAATTACCATTGCCAATACAGTCTATGAATACCAGGAAAATCATTTATTTTATGTTTGTCTTTTTGAATTGGCCTCAGCACAAATATCTTCCTTAAAATGGCTGTAGTTGTGAAATAGTTAAGCTATACAGTACACTCATAGGGGGAACCAGCATGTTGGTTTATGCTGTGAATTCTTCTTTCTGTTTTAGTTTGTCCTCAGTTACGGGAAAGCAAGACAGTCTGAAGAACTTTGACTGTAAATAACCAACCAGTGGCAATGCTCCTGGGTGGGCTACAACAGTTCCATACTGGAAACTGTTGCCAGTCTGTTAATACCAACCATCACTGAACTCTCTCTCACTGCGAGGCTGTGTAGACAATCCTCTGTATATTTGATGAGGGCAAAGATGTGGCATTGGCAATGTACATGCTCACACAAACAGAAATGTAAATATATGGGTGATGTTGGATTTCTTTACTAATTGGGGTTTATTGTTTACTGAATATCCAAAAATGCACTAAGTGTTCCATAGAGTAAGTAGAAAGACATAGTCTCTACCCCAACTTTAGAAACAATGCAATGTGTGGGAGTAACAAACAATAGGGAAGGGTTAGGATGGGGGTTGCAGCACTCAGGCCATGCAGTTACTCTGTACAGCATGTGTACATCCTGATTGCTCAATGTAACTTTTTAAATGATTAATTATTATTAACACACGCTTCCAGAATGAGGCTCCACCTCCAACCTTAGTGCCTGCATTACAATCCTTAAAGCAGGCTTTGCATCAGCTATTCTTTGTGGCATCAGCCATACCTCATTCAGGCATGTCACCTGGCCAGTTTACACCAGTGGCACATTTCAGTCACTGTCTTGTTTTTCTGGCTGTTACATCCTCTTATATTCCCCATCACTTCATCAGAGTTTCATATGGGTCACCCCAACCACACATGTCCTGAATATGATTAATACAGAGTGTGTGCTTTGCTGGATAGTTTAACCCAGAAATGTAAGTTTCTAGCTTAGGACTTTATACTGTCACCCATCACTGTAGTTTCTGAGCACCCATCTTTATCTTTAACATGGTTATTGGCCTAGTGAATAAAGGGGAAGCAGTAGACATGATATATTTTGAGTTTAGTAACAGTTTTTGGCAGTTCCCCCATTGCATTGTCATGAGCAAACAAGGGAAATGTGGTCTTGATGAAATGACTATAGAGGTGGGTGCAGACAGGGCCGTCCCTAGGCAGGGAGCGGACCCCAGGACATTAGAAACTTGGCGCCTGTCTGCAGGGGGGGGTTCTCCCCACCAGCATCGCCCAGGCTCTGCCCCCCTCCACCTCTTCCCCCAAGTCTCCACCCCTGCCCTGCCTCTTCCCCACTCAGTTCCACCCCCTCCCCCACCTGCACTGCTCCCTCACTCCTTCCCCCTCCCCCACAGCGCCTCCTGACACTGCGAAATATCGGACCCACAACAAGTGGTAGGAGCTGGGAGGGAGGGGGAGGTACTGATCAGTGGGGCCTGCCAGTGGGCAGGAGGCGCTGGGGGGAGGAAGAGGTTCTGGTAGTGGGGCTCCTCCTCACCTCCCCGTTCACCTGCCCACTTGCCACTCACCTCCCCATTCACCTCCTCACTCCACTTACCCACCCACCTCCTGCCTCACTTCCCTGCCTGTGGGGCCCCCTAAAGTGCAGGGCCCGGGGTGGTGCCTGGATTCGCTGTACCCAAGGGACAGCTCCAGGTGCAGAACTGGTTGACAGACCATACTCAGAGTAGTTATCAACAGCTTTCTGTCAAACTGTGAGGGCATATCTAGTGGAATTTGGCAGGGGTCAGTCCTAGATCCAGTATGAGTTGATATTTTCATTAATTAGTTGGCTAACGGAGTGGAGAGTATGCTTTATAAAATTTACAGATGACAACAGTCTGGGAGGGGTTGCAAGCATTTTGGAGGATTGTTTTGAATTCTAATCCTATCTTAACAAATTAGAGAATTGGTTTGAATGCAACAAGATGAAATTTAATACAGACTTAGGTAGGAAAAACTAAAGGCTAATATCTTTCTGGGTGTATTAACAGAAGTGTTGTATATAAGAAATGAGAGGTAATTGTCCCAGTCTACTCAACACTCAGGAGGCCTCATCTGGAGTACTGTGTCCAATAATGGGCACCACACTTTAAGAAAACCTTGGACAAATTGGAGAGAATCTAGAGGAGAACAACAAAAAATATAAAAGCTTTAGAAAACCTGATCCTATGTGGAAAGATTAAAAAAAGTGGGCATGTTTAGTCTTGAGAAAAGAAGACTGAAGGGAGACCTGATAAGAGTTTCCAAATATGTTATGGTCTGTTACAATGAGGATGGTGATCAATTGTTCTCTGTTTCCGCTGAAGGTAGGACCAGAAGTGATGGGCTTGATGTGCATCAAGGGAGATTTAGGTTACATATTAGGAAAAGCTTTCTCACTGTAAAGGTAGCTAAACTCTGGAATAAGCTTCCACAGGAGCTTCTGGATTCCTCTTCACTGCAGTTTTAGAACAGGATAGGAAAACACCCATCAGGGCTGGTCTCCGTTTACTTGACTCAGTGGACTTGATGACCTCTCAAGGTCCCTTCCAAGCCCTACATTTCTATGGTTCTATAAAATCCAGTTATAGAGGAGTCCCTAGAGAATTTCATGGTATCTATGGCACATCTCTTTTTGAGGTAAGTGTTCTACTTAGGATAGAGTTTGTATTTTCTTATATGTTGGGTAAAATTTTTACAAGTGCCAGTGATTTAGGAACATAAGTTCCATTTAGGGTATTAGGCTCCAAAGTGCCTAAAAGCCAGATTTTCAAAAGGTATTTAGGTGCCTAAAGATGCAGATAAGCACCTAGTTGGATTTTCAAAAAAGCTGCTGAACAGATTAGACACCTAATTCCCAATGATTTGGGAAGAAGAGATTGTCATTCATATGTGGCAAGACTTTTTGAAAAGGAAGGTTTTGCAGGGTTTCCCAAAATCGCCATATTCTGAATTCTCCTAATCTCCTCTGAAAGTCCCTTCCATAGCTGGATCTCCTCACCTGAGGGTGCGTTATCCACAGCTTACACACATTTCACTCTAGGCTTTCAGCTTTGCATTGACCCATAGGACCACAACTGTTGCAGTGATTCAGTGGTCAAAATTTGGTATCTAATATAGCTGAGACTTTACAAATTAGCACTAGAGATTTAAACTGGTCTCAGAAGCTGACTGGGAGTCAGGAGAAGGACTTGAGCACAGGCAGCCTGAGCCATGGAGAAGGCAGGCAGTCACCTTCTGTACCTGATTGAGCCTGTGTGTTGTCTTCACATTCAGCTTCAAACACAGGTGCTGGAACTAGGGGTGCTGCTGCAACCTCTGGCTTGAAGTGGTTTTCATCACAGACAGGATTTCAGTGGTCCTCAGCACCCCCACTATGTACATTGTTACAAAACGCCTGGCTTCAGCATCATTATCTTTGAATCTGTTGCACATGTTTTAATGAGAACACCAGGGGTCAGCTGATGTAGGTTTAGGGCAGTCAGTGGAAGCTGCTGGGTGCTCAGCATGCCTGAAAATCAAGCCATTTAGACAGATCTTCCTAAGGCTCTAGGAACCTAACTTGGTCTTCAGTATGATTTTGTTCTCCTTTCTGATAAGCAGCAGCTCTATTATGCTAATAGTTTTGCTAATCCTCAGGGGTGGTTGCTTAGGGCTAATACTGTATGTTAAAGATAGTTGCCTTCTTTTTGCTACCAGAGACTGTATAAGGCAATCACCCTCTTACCAAAACTGGTCCACATTTCAGCTTCTGTTTTCTTAAACTCTGCCACAAAACCTGTGAGACAGGTCCCTGTGTATTATATGTTTCTAATTAATTATTAATGTACTATGTGTCTAATGATATGTATGTGTGTATATATATATATATATACACACACACACACGAATGCAGAAAACTCCCTGTCCCATTTTCCTGGATTGAATAAGAGTCTGGAAACAGGACTATAATTATAGAGATGCTTTTTATTAGAGAATTTATCTAAAATACAATATTCATTTCTTTTTTAAATTGACATATATTATTTTAATGGAAAGATACTCTGTATTATATCTATGGTAATAAGTTTTATAGCTATTTAATTTAAGACATTTTGTAGTTTAAAAAACCAACACACTAACATTAAGACATAATGGAGGTCGATAATACCATGGCTAAAAATGTAAAACAATTTAAAAAATATTTACACTTCAGTTTCTTAAAATCTAAGACATTTAATCATCAATATTAATCTGCTTTTCACTGTCTATGTTGACATAACTATCTCTTAAATCACATTTAAAATGTTCAAATTATTCTGTATTCCTGTGCTTCCAAAAAAGCTTCACATTACTGAGTACAGCTTCACCTGTAGATGAGGTTACTTAAAATGGCTTATTTTGCTGTTATTATGTGCTTTGCCAAACAGCCAAAATGTCAGTCACAGCAATTATCATCAAACATCACACAGATTTTCTCTTTCCCCACACATTAGGACCCTTTTTCTCTTGGTCTAGTGTCTTTCACATTTCATTAGCCAGAATTTCAGATGCTGAATGGAAGAAGTGAGAAATCTAGGAGAAAAAATGTTGCCAGTGCACAGCTGGCAAAGGTTTGATTTGTGCTTAGCAGAAGGGACTCCTCCCTCACAAACACAGCAATTTCTTATGAGCTCAGTGCTTAGCTTATTGGAATGAAGCTCTAACTTCTCTGCCCTTCAGAGGCTGGCATGGACGCCAGTTGTCCATCATATGGTACGGGGGCTCATTCTCAGCACTGAAGCAAAGGCCACGGAGTTTGCACAGCTGAAGAAAAAAGAAAGGATCAACATTAATCTTCAGATGCATCCTCATGCCTCCAGAAATCTATTTGTGGTATATACTGTGAGCCAGAGACAGTGCAAATCTTAGGGCATGGGGAAAGGTGACTTAAAGACATCTCTAAATGATCACCCTCCTTGTTGTTTTGCTGGCCAAGGAACTCAGTGCAAGGTGTTTTACCCAAACCCTCTCCTGCCCCTGACACATCCTTTTCGGCCCTTGACGTGCCCTCTGTGCTGGTAGAGCTGGGAAAGAGTGGTATAAATCCATCTAGGGGCAGTTTTCTGGACCTTTTGAATCACAGGAACCTCACAAAGTGGGCCAGAGCTGGCTCTATATTTGTTCCAGGTCTATAGGTTAATTGAACAGTTGACTATTTTGAAAGCTGAAACTCTTTTGACAGTTTGATTTTTAAATAACATTTACTTGAACCCTTTCTCATACTGGTGTAATTCAGCAATTACTTCAACAGAAGTCAGTGAAGCTATCCTGGGGTTAAACTGGTGTGAGGGGCGAACAGGTTTCAATTTCCATTGGAAAGTACAGTAAGAAGTTGAAGGTCTATTCTAAAGCATGATCTGCAATTCCATAGCCCTCTAAAATAGAACCATATTTGTGTTTAATTGTGCCATAATACTCTTCTGTTCCAAAGGTGCCTTGGGACAGCCAGGCCCTGAAATAGTTGAAGTAAATGTGCAGTTTCTTAAGCAGAAGGACATTGACCCTATACAGTGTTTATTCATGTACTTCCATTAAAAACAAGTCTCGCTGTGACACCTCTGAGGTACCTGCTAGAATAATCAACACACAAGAGACTCTTTAGAAGTGGTCCATAGGGAGCTATCTGCCTATGTGTGATTTTAAACACATACTTTAGCTAATTCAGAACTAATTGCAAAACCCAGCACTCCAGGACACTATGTGGATTTGTCACAGGCACTCAGCTATTCATGCTGCTTTCTCATGACACAGGTCAGACAAATATAATTCAATGCAAGTGACCAGCAGGTTAGAAATAGTCCTCATTTTAGTTAACTGATTTGGGATACCATGTCTGAGAACACACAGCAATAGAAATTGCTGACAGAAGTATGCAAGGGGCTGCAGCATTTTGTAACACGCAGAATGGTTCTGTGACACAAAATCCTGCAACACTCTGATTGACAAAGAGCTGCCTTACGAGAGGCCTTTAACTTCAGTGAGAAACATGGTACATGGCTCAGAATGCTGCAACCCTACGTGTTCCAATAATCAGTAATTCAGTATAGCACTTCTTATGGATTTGCAATCCTAAACTTCCTCCTCCCCTCCTGACAAATATTTAAAAACTACCTATCTTTAGAAAAGCAGTTGTCAACTGTGAATTGAAGTCCAATGAAAACATTCCCAACAGATGCTAAATTTTAGGATTTCCTTTTTCTTCAAACTGTTTTATCATTTCTTGATTTGTTCAGCATTTAGGAATGACAAAATACATGATCTGTGCAGCTTTGGTCTTGAGTAGTTGGTTTAGAAAGGCGCAATGTGATAAACGGATTTGTAATGGGAAAAGATGGGTGATGGCTTTCCTAAGGGAAAAACACTCATTTATTCTGAGTATTTCCCCTCCCCTCTCTCCCATGTTGTAAGGCTACATTCATGTCCCCCTGATCATCAGTAATAGTTCTTGTGGCTTTAAACAAAGATGTCAAGCTTAAGACTCACTCTAAAGCATCTTAGTAGTAGTAATAGATACTGTAGTTTAATGAACATTTCCAATAGTTCATCCCCTTCCTTTCTCCTGCACTTTTATTAAATTATGCCCAGCACCAGATCACAGCTTCTTTTCATCTCAACTCAATAAAGGAACACAATTATTTTATTATTGTTAGAGCAATAGCCATTGGTAAAATTGATTTAAGCCTTTGAGGGTAAACTAAAGCCCTTCAGATATGGCTTATATTTATAGACTCAAAGGTCCTATTTTTATCTTCTTAGCTAAACCACTGCAGACCTGAGGACGAAATTTGCATCTACATAATTTCATTAAGGAATGGTGCACAGAACTAATGCCCAGAGACACGCAACTTGTCAGTGCTCTACTCTGCTAGAGCATTTGCCAGTGCCATCAAGCTGCACAATATAACAGTTTCTTGAGATAAAATGCAAACTTCTGGAAGCTGCAAATTTTCTGCATTCCAAGCAATAGCATTTCTACTTGACTCCTGTCCTGAGTAGAAGCAAAATCCACTTCAACAC
The DNA here is from genome assembly GCF_003597395.2 of Chelonoidis abingdonii. Taxonomy (NCBI): domain Eukaryota; kingdom Metazoa; phylum Chordata; order Testudines; family Testudinidae; genus Chelonoidis; species Chelonoidis abingdonii. The sequence goes on along the minus strand of NC_133770.1, from coordinate 252,384,989 downwards.
ACATATGAACACAGTTACCAGAGGGGGAGGAAATAACCATTTCAGATATGCGTATTGCACCAGTGATTCATGATGCAATCTTCTCTTTCACAAAGTTTTGCTATCAGACTCTATTCTGTTCCAGTAATGTAAACTGCAGCTTCAGCAGAAGATCCCACAGAAGTCTAAACCAAGGCGACTGAGAGTATTTTCATATAGAAAAATGACCTTTAGCTACTGAAGATTTACCTGTTCTGAACTGACATTGATGGGTTCTCTCAGAACATGCCAGATAACGCATTCAAGTAGAGGGGGAGTGGTCAGCGAACCTTGGTAAGTCCAGTAATCCAGGGATGTGGGAAGCAGATTCTTGGGATCAAAGTTTGTGAAGGAAGCTTGCTTGCCCTATAAAGATAGAACAGCCTGTTAAAACTGTGGTGCAAGACTAGTTGGAAAATACACCTTGCTTGCATTAGTGGAGCTAGTTAAGGGAGGTTTGATATTTCTGGCCAAGTGCGTCCCCTGCTTTAGAGAGAGAGAGAGAGAGGGATGCTAATTCTGCACAGTACTGAGACCCTCCTACGATTTGCTGAAGTCTGTTAGGGTTAAAGTTGCTCAGCACCTTCCAGGATCAAGCCCTCAATCCTTGTTTCAAATGTCTAAAGTTACTGCCTCTTGCTCCACAAACATCTACAATCTATATCCCATATACAGATGGCAAAAGAGACACCGCAAATATAAACATTTGTGGGTCTGGTTCTGCTACGTGACATTAATGGCCAAACTCTCATTGACTTCAGTCATTAGTATAACACATCTGATTTACACCAGGGATGAACCTGGCCCAGTATAACAACTATGGACTCCACTGCAACTGAAAGCCAGAAGCACACAATCATAATGGTCTGAAATCATTATTTACAGAAATTCTTTCCAATTGCTGGATGACCTACAATGCTGCATATCTTCTATTAGCCTAATTTAAAAAAAAAATATTTGAGCTCTCATCAGGGTAGAGATTACAAAGGCATCAGTGCTGATGACATGGAGAGCTGTTCTACTCTAGTACTTGCATATAGAAAGCAGAAGCAGGGAACTTAAATTTTGCACTTTTGAAGATGACGACTATAGAAAACAGCTGTGCTTGTTGTTAGTTGATATAGAGATCATATACTACCTTGGTTTGAATGGAGTTCAGTGCATCAATAATTTTCTGTATCCCAGGCCTGTCACTTCCTACCTGTAATGCAAACCATATGAAAAGAAAGTAAGTAGGTGTACATGTGGTGGCTCAGATTTACCACTATAATTGACTGAAGACACATTTTAAATTATATCATCACAGCACCAATTAGTTTCATAGAGATTTCTCATAATGCTGAATGATGAAAGTGGCTGTTCCCTCACATTGTAAGCATATGAAGTTTGCCAGTCAGCACAAATGGCTTGTGCTGACTAATCTTCAGAAGTCAAGAATTGTGGGACAGAATAAAATGATTTTCTTTTTAAAATATGTGGATGTATTATTGAACTTTAACTGTTCATTTCTCAGAAGTCAAATTTAAACTCCCAAAATGACCAGAATAGAGGGAGAACAATAGAGACAAATCATCTTCTTTAGCTGGTTGTGTATTTCTCAACCTTTATATTAAGCAAAGCAAAGCAAAGCAAATTAATCTAGCACAAAACATCCTGCCATTGAGGAGTGACAAAGGAAAGGGACAATAGACGTTATTTATGCCTGGTTTACACATAGTTTTTATACCGTGTGATTTTTTTTTAATGGCATAGTTATATCAATACCAATCCTAGTGTGGACACAATTATATTGGTATGAACAGCCATAGATCAATAAATATTACTGCTCTTCCCATACAGAAGGACTAATTGAGTATAAACACCTTTATACCACTGTAACTCTGGGAGACATACTTCTTTAACTCTATGGTATTTCTAAAGCAGTACAACTTCTGGGTGTAGATAAGGCCTTAGATCAGTGGTCCCCAATGTGGTGCTTGTGGGTAATTTGGCGCCCGCCAGGGCATTTATGTGCGCCCCCCTAGTGCCCAGCAGGGGAGAGAAGCAGTGGCATCACGCCTGCTGGGGACAGAGCACTCCAGGGCCGCAGACTGCGGGTGCCGGTGTTCTCTGTCCTCCCGGCTTCTCTCTGCACTGCCCAGAACTGGCGCCAAAAAAACCCAAAACCCAAAAACAAAACAAAAAAAACCAAACCACTGACTGTGCAGAATGGACGGAATGCCGCCCTGTAGCATGTGCTGCCCCAGGCACATGCTTGCTCCACTGGTACCTGGAGCCGGCCCTGTATGTGAGTAATTGTTGGCGCCCGCCAAACTCTTCTGAAAACATGAATGTGCTACTGGCCACAAAAAGGTTGGGGATCACTGCCTTAGATTGTAATCTTGTTGGGGTGGGGCAATGTTTTAGTTCTGTGTTTGTACAGGACCTACTATGATGGAGCACCTAGGCACTACTGCAATACAAACAATACATTACAATAATAACAAGGTGATTGTTCAACTAACCTGCAGAAAAACGCCTACCACAGCCAAGCCATCAGGATGCTTCACAGCTTCACCAAATCTACCATATTTTGTGTTCCAGTGAACCAAGTGAAGCTAGGATCAAGGAGACAAGAGATGTTTATAAACAGCACCTTCCATCTACCAGAGCATCTCAACCAATAGATGACCATTTACTAAACATTAACACAGATGATGTTTTACTGCTGAAACTTGCAAAGTTTTGCATACAGCTATGAAACTGTTGCATCATTGATTTGCTTTTATGTCTCTTGTGGAAATTTGTGCAATAAATATTTATAATTATAAGAAGTGCTTCTCATACTGATTTTCAAAAACATTTCTAAATGCCAAGTATGGGCCATATCTTGCAGTCCTTATTCTGGTAAAACTCCAGTTGACTTCAGCGGAAATTTTGCTGAAGCAACAACTGCAGGGTTTGGCCTAATTATTTTAAATCTAAGTATTCTGTTTTTTTAAAACGATTCTCTAAATCAGTGTTTCTCAAACTGGGGTCGCCGCTTTTGTAGTTGGGAGAACTATTGTAGACCAGCAGCCGACATTTGAACCACCATGTTTTCTTACCAGCTAGAACTCCCAGCATTGCTGCCACTGGGGAAGTTGCACTGATAGGAAATTTTAAAAAAAAGTGCCTAATGTGTACAGTCCCCATAAGAAAAAAAGCCAGTCCTACCTCAGCATCATATTGCACTCCATCCACAGTGTGCTCAGAACCTTGGCCTTCACAGGAGCCCCAGTGAATATGAAACTGAATCAGTCTGTAGGTTCCCTCAAGCGCTCCGCCTCTCAGCACTGCAAACCAAACAGTCTCCATTAGGATTTGCCTCACCTCCTTTGTTATGGAGCCTTATTCTAAAACAGAACACTGAACTCAGGGCTTCTAAGGGCAGGTCTACACTACAAACTTGTATTGGCACAGCTACATGTCTTCATGCAGCTGCGCCGCTGTAGCACTTCTGATGAAGATGCTCTAAGCTGATGGGAGAGTAGCTACGTTGATTTTTCAAACCCAAGAGCAACATAGGTATTATAAAGTAAGTGTGTACTGTAGACCTAGCCTAAGTGAGACTGCATTTTGTTGCTCTGCATACTACCATGCTACTCTGGATTACTTTTTACAATACAATGCTAATACTAGCCCTAGTCTACAGCAGACATCTAAAAACTTAAATGCCTTTCATGTATGAGATTCGTCAGCAATTAACCAGCCATGCTAATAATACAAGGTGATTTGGATTTAGGAAAGGTTTGTGAGAAACTTTTCTGTCACGATATAAATAAAAAATTCTAGAAAGATGAATAGCCAGAATTCTAGGGCCATATAGAAATGTTCCAACAAAGTGCTCTTAAACACCTAAACCTGTTTGCTTTACTCATGCAAATTGCCCTTTCATTTTATGTCACCTGTTTAGGCCTTAATCCTACAACCCTCATGGTGCATAGCAGGGAGCCCAAGGTTGCTGTGCTTCAGTGTAAGTATGAGTAAAGCCCAGCCACAGGCACAGGTGAGGTTAAATTCTAGGCATAGCCTTCCTCACGAAAGTGAGGTAAATCTCAAGCCTCTCCCTTGATCCCCCCAAAATATTGGTAAAATAGGGAGTGGAATGTGAGTCGGGTCTGAGGAAACACAGGTTTGGAAGTGAGGTACCTATTTGGTATTACTCTTGCTACTACAGTAACTAGCTCCTAGTGTAACCAGAGCACTCAGTAGCATTCTCAGTTATGCAGGATTGGGCTCCCTGAATTCCCTGTCCTGCTCATTAATTTTTAGCTTGTGTTTATATTCCGAACAGCCCACCCTTGTGAGATGCAGGATCAAGCCCTGAGCCTAGAAAATGCTCAGGGCAGGTAAACTATGTCTTCATGTGCAGCACCAAGCCCAAAACAGGTAATAAGTAATCCTACTGAAGTCAATGGAGCAAATCGTGTGGGTCAACAGAGAAAGGTTTAAGCAAAATTGTTCTTCTGCAGAGCATTTAGGTCTCACAATCTAATTGTTTGTTTAAGCTGGCATTATCTGAAAAGCAAAGGTATTTTAGGAATAAAATTTAAGATGATATAGACCCTAAAATCCAATTTTGTACTTGCAAAGTGACAGAAAAGTGCTATATGTTACCGTAAAAGTGCCTGGATTATGCATCACGAACAAAATAGGTCAATGGAATAAAGATGCTTTTCTCTGTTTGCAAACAGTCCATACATATAACTGTTCCAGTGTGTGCATGTGTGAGAGTATGTAAATTGAGTACCGATTACAATAGGCCACTATCTGTTCAGTTTTGGCTAACTTTGACTATATGCAAGTACAGACTAAAATAGCCATTGACAACTGAGGAGAGGGGAAATTACAGTGGTGTGAAGAGAACGACTCAAGACTTCAGTCACAAGAAAATGCAATTTAAGATATACACAACAACCTTAGCTTCCATTGTCAAGTCTACAGTTTTGTAGGATAATATAAGATTTGAAAAACTTAAGTGCAATATGCATAATATACCCTTTGGGCTAGAGTCACAAAAGGAGTTAGGTACCTACAGTGGCAGTTAGGTGCCTACATCCCCAAATCAGGCCCCACTGGCAATCATAAAAGCCCCACTCCACTGCCACTGAACCTGTAGGTGCTTAAACTGGCTTGGCACCAAATTTTATGCCTCTAGACAAATGCAGTACTGCTCTACTCTAGAAGTCTGGATGCCTAAGCCTTCATGTGATGCACAAACCAGGGGAAGATAGGCATTCCTCTGCCTAACTCACCTGCGGGGCCCAATCTAGTAAATGTGGTCAGAGGCTAATTACTGATTGGGCCCCAGATGGGAGCTCACACAAAAAAGCTGTGAGAGATCCTTCATAACTTTTAGCTTAGAGTACTCAGCTGGGCTGTAGAAGACAGCCAGTTTAAGCCCCCTTTGAACTAGGAGGAGACAGGATGAGAAGAGGGATCTATTACTTCTTAGGCACATGGCCTAACCACTGGGGCTATGGGACATTCTGATATGGGGAGGCACCCTCATTCTCTCCTGTTAAAGCTGTTCCACTGTTCAAATAATTAAAGGGGCATTGGCATCTGGGTGTCCCATGTGAGTGCTCTAACCATCATGATATAGAGTCATTCTCACACTTGCTCATGCTCTCTATCTCTCGCCCAATGAATATTTAATTATTTAGCCACTGTGGAACAGCTTCAACAGGAGAGACTTAAGGTATCCCATATCAGAATATCCCATAGCCCAGTGGATAGGGAACTCATCTGAGAGGTGGTAGATTCCTGTTCACATCCTTTCTTTCCCCCATAGTAGAGAGGGGAGACGTGAACTGAGAAGTCTTCTACATCCTATGTGAGTTATGAGGGAGTCCTTTTCATCTTTCCCTTCCGTCCTCATCCTCTCCCTCTCCTGTCCCCCTCCGAGATCCTTGCCAAACAGCATAGCTGTCTAACTCTGGGAAAGGGTTTACAGCTGAGAACCCCAAGCCAAGGGTGGTGCTATCCTGTAGCCTGGTCTTATGTGCCAAATTCCCTGAGAGAAACTGGGCGTATGATTACTATCCTTGCTTGGCCATTTCCCATTGGCTAGCTTAGGCAGGGAGCTGGCTTTTGTGAATCCCATTTTTAGGCATCTGTCTCCCTTCATTCATTGTATAGTAAGCTCTAACTCAGGCTTTGTGATTTCCAGTGATTTTCTAGGCACCTGAAATTAGACAAGGACACACTGAGCATCACCACAACTAAGTTGCTTTAGGAATCTAGCCTGATATTCCTCCTTTGGGAACTAAATTCAAACCACAGAACTCCCGCCATACATTTCTCTTTGTGATTCAATAGTCTATTTTGGTCATTGTATTTTCAAACATATTAGTCAATGCTGAACAGATCATGCATCTTTCTACCTATTACCAAACTACAAGGTGAGTGTATATAATGTGTGAAGAAAAGTGGATCTCTGCCTATGGTAGCTAGCCATATATAGATTTTATACTAAATAGATATTTTTAAAAGCCATCAAATTATGAAGGATGGTTGTTTCAAGCAGAGCACTATAAGTTAGGACATTTCAAGTAAAAATAGTTGTTCTGAATGTGTTTCTTTTCTAAATGAAATAACTGTTTGCTTTTTAAAAATATTGCTAAAACCAATTAGTCCATATTATTGCCAAGATTCATTTTAAGGAAGAGGGAACTGCTCTAAGTTATAGAAACACATCTCAATACCATACTTGCTTTTTCTTTGGCTAACAGAGTAGCAGCTCATTACAGATATAAAAGGACTAATATTTCCTCCATTCTTGAATCTCATATAACACTTAACATAGTTGTGGCAGGCTGACCTGCTGCTATTAATCAATGGAAGGTGTGCTGAGAAGCAGAACCATACATTATTCTTAAATCTGCCTGCTGTGTGGTTTCTTTAGGAATCTTGTTAGGATTTTATAAAACTCACAAGGTGGACAAAAATCTGCTGAAAGTTTTTATTTACTTTTTCTTGTTCTGTGGTCCTCAAATCCAGTGCTAGCTTATTCTGAGTCACAGGATTCAAAAGACAGGAGCAGATCATTCAACAAAAATAATAATTCGATTAGTGTGAACAAACATCAGTTCAGCAGGCTTAATTAAAAAACAGCCCTCTTGTGCATATTAAGCAGTTATTAATTTTTGTTACCACTTATCAGTGATGCCAAAGAACTGAAGTTTAAAATAAATCTGACATGCAAAACATACATGTTAGAAATTCATTTTTATCCAGCAAGACCTTTTTTATTCCTTAATGTTATCAGCTGTCACCATTCCCACAATTTAATAGCTGCCTGAAGAACTGCAAGAGCATTTATACTGTGAACTATCTCTCTTACTTGCTTCATCTATTTCACTTGCAACTAAAAACACTTAAGTCCAACCTTCTTGACTCATTTCCTGAATGCTAGGGAAGTTTAAATCTAGTTCTGAATTTCCTGGCTTTAACCCATTTCTTCTTGAAACTGATTTATTTTAAATCTATCTGCAAAATATCCAGGCATATATGTTTCCAAAATTACAAGAAGTAGCTGTGGCACACAGAAGGGAAGAGTGACTGTGCAGGAATATTACCTCCCCATTGCATACCAACCTGCAGCCCTTCCATGGGTGCACAACACAAGCACAAGTAAATGTGAGCAGAAAAAAATTGCTAGCTGAGTGTGGGATGAAAAAGGAACCAGCCAATCTCTGTCATATGTTCCTTTCTCAAAGCAGTATGTTCTATACAGCAGTAACTCTTATTCTGTGGCTAAGGCTCATGTGACAGATGATGGGCTACAAATGTGATTTTTTTTCTGATGATGATGAATACCCCAAGCAGTTACATAGAAGTTAGCATCAGAAGATCTCAAAACACTTTACAAAGGCGCTAAATGTGCTTTGACCTGTGGGAAAGTTTAATGATCAAATCCTACTCACCTTACCCATGTGAAAAATCCCATTGATGTCACTGGGATTCCTTGCATGAATAGATTAAACTGGATTTGGCCCTAACATTTCCTGGTGAGATTGTAGAGTGTGTAGAACTAAAAGGATATTTTGTTGATTAAGAGATATCTACACAGTCAAAGGTATCTGGTTACATGGGCCAGGCCATTCCACCGTAAAAGAAGTTTTACTGAGCAGTTACCTCTCCCATTTATTTCAGAGCATTAGTAATTTAGACCTAAACTGTGTGGGTAGCATGGATGTTATTTAGAGATGAGTCGGGTCCTTTATGTTAAACTTTGCAGGAATACTGTGGCATTACTGCTGGGATTCCAAACACTGATGGGATGTACTCACTATAAAGAGCAAGCCCTAATTTATCTTATTCAGGGAAGGGCTTTTCTTGGAAAGAATCCAAATGGCTAAACTGCAAGATTCCTTCATGAAATAATTCAGACATTGAATGAAATCTTCCACTTACACAAATCAAATTGGTAGGAAATAAACTATTCTAAAGCTTGTTAATCTGAATAAATGCAGACTAAGGAAATACTCCTCAAATGGAAATGAGTAAAAATGGGACATTTTCCTATAGCTGAAAAAATAGAGTCATCCAAGCAAGATGGAAGTTCACTGCTCAAAATCTATGGAATTTAGTACTAATTCAGAGTCCTCTCAAATAAAAACCCCAGCATTCACAGAACACCAATTTTTAGCCTTTCATGATAACCTTCCCCCATACAACCTGCCTTTCCCTTTTGAAAACAATGATTTTATAGAATGTGGATATAGAAGAGATATACATTGTGTGTATAATATGTAAATATATGTACAGTATATATATATGATAAGCACTGCCATATAGACAAATGTATATGATAGAAAAAAGGCTGAGATAAAATAAATAAAATTACTCAAAACATGCCATACTTGAACACACTGTACTGTTAATGGATGGGGAGTACACTAAAGAACATGCTCAGGGATTCTGAGTACTTATGTAAGGGGTGGGCTTCTCCAGCTGATATACTGAAGAGTTCAGCCAGGGTAAGTCATACTTTCTGTAAGGCTGCCAATACACAGGACAGAATGTCACTTTTGGGGAGATGTTCCCCTTTTATTTTATCTCTCCCAAGCATCCCTACTAGGAGAATATATCAAAATAAGCAGAGAGTAAGAGAGTAAGGCAGGACCAATGGTTCTGAATGGATGAGTTCACCTTGTGATGCAGTAAGTTGTGGGAAACCTCTGCAGTAAGTTTCACCAAAAGAAAACTATGTGACAGTTACTGCTGATAAACAACCTCATCTGACTCTAACAGAAGCCATTTGGGAAGACTGAGAGGGTAAAAGGTGTTTTGAGGAGATAACATAAAGGAATTAAACACTCCCAATATGTGCCATATTTGCACAAACTGTACGTTGGCAGTGTGACAGTGACCGTGACTCACCCTGATACGGCCAGAGTGTCAGCTAAGGATAGCTTGCCCTGTTTCAGGATATAAGGTTATTCCCCGCGCATGCTGACCAGAGTACTCTTCCTGCCATTAGTAGTTAATGCAATTATATTTTTATATTTATATATAAAACATATATAAAACTATAATTGTGTTAACTACGTAATGGTATTATATATATGTGTGTGTGTGCGTGTGCGCATACGTAAGTACATACATACACCCATGCTTATACAGGTACACAGATACCTCCCTACAGATGCACAGTGGACTCATGGCATAAGGAAAAATCTGAAGAACATTTTCACCCAATAGTCTTGAGTCCTTAAGTAGGGGTGGGCTGTCCCTAGTTAACACACAGGCCATACTGAAAAATTCAGTCCGGGTGAGTCACAGGCATTGTCAAGCTGCCAATATATATATATAGTATGTGCAAATATGGCACATAACGAGAAGTGTTTCATTTCGTTTATCTTATCTCCCAAAAACACACTTTCTACTCTATCAGGCTCCCCAAATGGCTTCTAACTAGGGTTGCCAAGCCTCCAGGATTGCCCTGGAGTCTCCAGGAATTAAAAATTAAAATTTAATTAAAGATTATATCATGTGATGAAACCTCCAGGAATACATCCAACCAAAATTGGCAATCCTACTTCTAACAGAGTCAGAAAAGGTTGTTTTCAATGGGTACAGTTAAACAAATTTCCCTATAGTGAAACCATTTGCAGATACAACTTATGCATATTAAACATAATGTATGTTAGAAATCCCTATTAATCATGAATAAAAATGTGAGTAAAGTGCATTGCTGTTAACATAGGAGGGGAACAGATCAGGAACACCAAACCTCTATGGCTGAAATTCACCAGGGCACAAGGCCCACTGCAACACTTAAGTCCTACATTATTCCTTAGCAAGAAATTTCTATGGGTTTTAAATGGTCAGATCCTGTGTGCACCCTTTGCACTGGGTGAATTTCATCCTGTATGAGCTGTCCTTAGATTGATAATTGACATATTGTAAGAATGAAAATGATTTTAAATTATATTGCGGTAACAATATGTCACTTTCTATCCTGACAGCTGTATCTATGGAACAATCCTAGAAACTGTTACTAAAAAAGTGTATTGTGTATTGCAAAATATTACAATAGTACCAACAGGTGCTCATTTTCCTTGCCATCTGATGAATGATGAACTGAGACATAGGAAGGAAGGGTCCCTTGCCCCAAAGAGCTTACAAGTCTTTTACACCTGCCAATAAATGAACAAATGAAAGAGGCTGAGGAAAGTGATACATCAGACAAACAGAAAAGACAGAGATGACTGTATGCAGTGTTGTAGCTGCGTTGGTCCCAGGATATTAGATAGACAAGGTGGGTGACGTAATATCTTTTACAAGACCAACTTCTGCTGGTGAGAGAGACAAACTTTCAAGCTTACACAAAGAAGAAGAAGAAGAAGAGCTCTGCTTAAGTTCAAAAGCTTGTCTCTCTCACCAACAGAATATGGGGATGATTGGCACACATCTCGTTAGCTGTATATTTTAAAAATAAGTGCTGGTCAACTTAGCTGTGATTAGTTGATTAATTTCTTCCATTGTCACAGTAGAAGCGACTCTTAAGGAGGGAGTGGAATGAAGTGAGGAGAATTTCCTTGCATTCTGTGTGCCAATTCCAAAATTGATTTATGGCCAGAAGATTTATAGTTTTAAACATAACTGAAAGGCATAATACAACGGCTGCCTTGGACTATGATAACAGTGAGAAAGTTCTGACTCGCACAGGTATGTCCTGAAGCACAGAGGTTAGCTTCTCCATTTCTTTAGCCACAGGAGTTCTATACAGTCAGTTCCCCTCATGATTCAAAATATTGGTTTAGACATACAGTAATGTAACGATTTAGAATTCTGGACATATACATGTAACATTGGGCAAATAGCTAATGTTATACCATCAGTGTTTGTGGGCCTAAAAATAGACCTCCCGTGTCAAAGGCTGTGTTCAGAATGTCTTATCTTGAAGACTGCAGACCTATATGTTTCCTCCATAAATTGATCAGTAGTAGGAAATGGAAAAATCCAACAGCAACACAACTTTCAGTGTAACACTGCAAACCAAGCAGTGCCCACACGCTCTCTCCTAGGATAACAAACATTCCTTGGTCTGTTTACACTGAGTCATAATTAAAGAAATGTGTGTGAATGGCCCCCAAGACACCTCCATTCTTTTCCATTATAGAAAGAATCACTTGAAAAAATATATACTTGCTTAAAATTATTGAGGAGAGTCTTCCACGCAGTATTAGTGTCAAAGTTGGCCCTATATTTTGACCTCCTAGGAATGGCAGAGTAACTTTAAGGTTTTATTGTGATTGTATTTCCATAAAAATGTCTAATTTACATGAGTTTGTAGCTTGACTTAGAATAGTTTCTCTATCTTAAAAGCAATTATAAAAAAAGAAGAAAAGAAACGACTAATAAAGAGTTGGCCATAAGGAGAAATTACCAGGCTTTTTAGTATTAGCTGTAGAGCTTTAAATCAGACTTTCCAATTATACTGTATCATCTTTATAGCTAAAATATAGATCAGTTTATATTATGATTATAAACAAATTCATTAGTGACAGGATTCTTTGCTTCTGTAAGCATGAGATCTGCTATAAGGCATAGTGCTCACTACTGTGAGCAGTGTCACTGAAATTAAGGCCTTGTGTGTATTGTGAAAACATTTCTGAGAAATTGTATATAAATCAGGTTATAAGCAGGTTAAGGTTTTCTTGATACTTTTAGCTGTCCTGACGCAAGTCAGTTGTCAACTTTGGTTAGTCGCTGTTTCTTGCTATCATTTAGCAATAGTGAAAGTGTAACTACTTCCTCACAACAGGATTCAAAGTGCCTGTAACTTTAAATAGGTGCAAATATCTTCTTTGCTACAAATGCAGTAGAGACAAATCCCAAGAATAAGGTGCACTTATTATGATATTTTTGGGTCTGATCCTGCAAACACTAAATACTGATTGTAATGCTTACTACCATGAGCAGTTCCATTGATGTAGTTGCATTTCTGAGATATCAGAATGGATACACTGTAGTCTTTGATTCAGTCCCTACGGTATTTGTAGCAAAGAGACTATTTGCCCTTATTTAAAGTATCAGACATTTTAAATGCCATTGCGAGGAAATACTCACACTTTCACTATTACTAAAAGACCACAGAGAATGTCTACACAGGTCTTTGGAGCAAGTGAGAGCAAGCAGGGCCGGCTCCAGGGGTTTGGCCGCCCCAAGCAACCCCCCACTTCCCTCAAAAGCCACGATCGCGATCTGCGGCAATTCAGCAGGAGGTCCTTCACTCCAAGGGCGAGTGAGGGACCCTCCGCCGAATTGCTGCTGAATACGTGAAAGTGCTGCCCCTCTCTGGAGTTGCTGCCTCAAGCACCTGCTTGATAAGCTGGTGCCTGGAGCCGGCCCTGAGAGCAAGCCTCCCAGCCCGGGACGATGTACTCGGGTTAGCAGAGCTCACATTAGCACTCTCTATATAGCTGTATGGACAGCGCTCTGAAGTTGCAGCCCGAGGTTTGATGCCTAGGGAAGGGTGGAGTGAGCTTCTGAGCCTGAGCTCCTAGTCCAAGCCTTAACTTCAAACAGGGTCTACACAGCTATTTTTAGAGTGCTAGCGTGAGCCCCGTGGACAGAAGTCTGTTGACCCAGGCTGGGAAGTTCACTCCTGCTTCCTCCAAAATGATGTGCAGACTTGGAGAAGCCAAATGAAAAGTTCAACCACAAGAATTAAAGTGGATGATGAGAAGATAAAAATAACTGAAGGAGGAGTTTGTATCCTGCTTGGTACAAACAGTCTCAGAAAGCTTTCCGTAAAATTGCAAACAAAACAAAATACATAAAATGTCCATACTAAGGGAAAATCATGGCCTTTCAAAATAGAAAAACACTTAAGTCAAATAAATGTCACTATTGATTTGTGGGCATTTCATTACTTACGGCATTTCTAAGGCTGAACTAGTAACCGTAAAATATTAAGGACACACTTTAAAAAGCCCAGGGTCTAATCCTGCCCATCTAATTCATACCGGTAGTCCCAAGAACTTCAGAAGAACTACACTTGTGAGAAAGAGCTGCAGGATTGGGCTGAAAGCTTTTATAAAACATTTTTCAAAAAAGGTTACTCTCAACTTAGTGGTTTCTAAAAATTGAAATTTCTAAAGCTATCACAAATCTTTTCTATCATGATTAGTTTAGCCATCTTAAAACATTACTATACAAAGGAGTTTTTTAGAATATTGAACATGCTTGGGATATTGGAATAATGAAAATAGAAACTGAATCAAGAATTATGCACATATAAGCTCCTGTTATTAGTAAAGAGCAAATTTTCTAAAAGAGCAGACTAAAGACTTTTTTTCCCTATGACAGTAGAGTATTTGTAAGACACACGGAATTGGTTTTATTTTAAAGAGATTTAAACATTTATTTTGCACTTTTATTACACTGACCAATAACTGGGTGCCTCAGCAAGGGAGAGGGATGATTTTTAAGTAATTTTTTTGGTATTAGTGTTTAAGAACTCAACTAGTCATGCAGAAGACGCATGCAATGCATTATATAACAAATATATATGGAACCTTTTCTTTTCTAGGGGCTATGCTTTATGTCAAGTATCTAGATATTCTGATCTCTAATTTCTATTTATTTTAATGATTTTATTAATAATGACCACATTAAATATTGTCTGAATCAGAGAACTGTATCATGGTCACAATGATGCAATTCCAAAAGATTTTATCCAAAAACATGCTTTTTGCTCTTGCACCTATTTTTACTGAGACATTAGACCCTGTGCCTGTAATTTCTGGGACACGGCCTGGTTCTGTAAACGATAAGGCCCTGATCCTGCAAACTCATAAGTACATGCATAACCTTAGTCACAAGAGTAGTGCTGTTGACTTTAATGGGATTAGTCACACGAGTAAAGCTATGCACATGCTTAAGTGCTTGTAGGATCTGGACCAATGGGACTACTTCTTTGCATAAAATTACTTGTGTGTAAAATTAGTCACAAATCAGGGCTTTACTTATTACTACATGGTGTGCTTACGACATTAAATAGTCCCACAAGCATAAATGGGACTTCTCATGGGAGTGAGCACTACGTCCTTCAGTAAGTATTTGCAGGATCAGGTCCATAATTTTTAATGTAAAAAGGGATAGCAGATAAAATAAATTCTTAAAATTTCTCCTTGTGCTTGCTACATTATGTTTAAGCAGCAACTTGGTAAAGAAATAATCCTGCTCAGCATCAGAATGTCGTATATAGGAAGTGCATGAAATGTAACCAAGTCATAAGCAGCTTTTGTTGTATTGTAAAACTAGGCTAGTAAAACTAGGCTAACTAGTTAAATGCATGCAAATAAATCAACTAAGTGTGCACCCAGCTAGATTTTATGTACGGTGATTTTCAAAAGACTATCAGAGATTGCAGAATCAACCGTCAGGTGAATTTATATAGATATCTGTATAATGTTTTCTTCTTTTTTTTTCCAGTCCAGTGCTTGATGAGTTGTAGAGCTACTGTATTTTTCACTTTCATCCCCTCCTCCTCCCACTCCCTGCACGCTGTAGCTGTGCGTGAATCATTCTCACAGAATAGAGATGTTCAATTTCTGTGCTTTTTTTTTTCATTAGGAACAGTTCTTCCAAAGTATATTTATGAAAACTTTTATGTATCCTGGCAGTTTTCTGTTTCTGAGTTACTGAATTAAGTGAAGTTTCACAACATCTTCACACACATACACACACACACACGTGCAAAGGGAGAAGGATGGGGCCTTAGTAAACCATCAGAAAGCAAATCTGCTTTTTGCAATTTATCGTCATCTTTCCCACTTCTCATGACATAGTTAAAATTCACTAAAGATTTGAACCTGCATGGTGCTGAGCAATGTCAATTCCAATTAACTTTAACAGGACTTAAAGAGTTCTCGGCACAAAATTGGGCACTAGAAAACTGTGAGTCAGAATTACCTTTTGAAACAAAACAGATATTCATGCTACAGTGGATGCTCTGACTGCATTGTATATCCTTGCCTATACATTTGTGAAACATTTAGCTATCCATTTAGTCCCATTTACTGTAAAGGCAGGTAGGAACATATGTTGTTGAGTTTTCATTACAGTTTTGAACAGCTACAATACTGCCTAGCTTCTCTCTCACACACGCACAAAAAAGATGCAGGCACTGATAATTTGTTTTCAGCACCATCCCCTAAATGACATTGCCAAGAAACTGCTTAGGAAAAATAGGGCACTTGCTCAAGCAAGTCAAATCAGGCAATATCTAGAGAAGGCAGCTACTGTCTCTACAGAGGGATTGTTTTCCTCTTTCTAAATTAAAAATAGAGGTACATTCATTGTACAAGGGTGGTGATTTCTGCAAAGCCCGCCAGCTGAGAAATTATAGTTAGGGAGCAAGCCTGCAAAACCCTTGCTCATATAAGTAGCCCAGATTCATGCAAATACTCTCATCCACTTCAATGGGACTACTTCTGTGAGTAAGGACTGATCATGTGGATAGAGATTTGCAGGATCAGGCCCTTGTCAGTACAATACAATGAACAGGCTCCTGAAATACCACAGAATAGCTAGCTCTCAGTGAACTGTCTGGGAACATGCTACATGTATTGCCATCTTTATCTAGAAAGCCCAGAGTCAGGGAATGCCAGGGCTGATGCTGATTTAAATTAGAGAATATCAAACTCATTTCTTGACTGTTCCAGTACTGATCTGGAGAGATGCCCTATTTTTCTGCTTTACAATTGTTGGCAGCAAAAATATAAAACTGAAGAAGCTATTTCCAAATCATTTCAAGCTGCTAATTTTAGTTGTTTTGCTATTCTGTTGTCCCTTTATTCCTGCAGTGCATCCTGCAGTTTACTGTAACCATTTGGCCGGTATCACTCAAAGCTAGTATTTTTTAGGTGGAGAAATACACTTTGTCATCCCTGATTAATTACCTTACTTCTGTCTATTGTGCATTTGAGGCATGATCCAAATCCCACTGAATTCACTGAAAAGATTCCCTTTGACTTCAGTGGGTTTTGGATCAGGGTAGGTCAAGACAAGTCAGAAAACATCAACTTTCTTTTACTTAGAGCAAAGGATGCCTAAATGAACTGAATTAATCTTCATGGGTTGAATCCTGACCCCATGAGATAAAAACTCCCATTGACTTCAGTGGGAGAAGGATTTCACCACATAGTTTTAGTAAGAGAAAAGTGTTAAAATCCTCTCTTCTCTTCCCAATCTGTCCAATTTCAATCCCTTACTGGAGCCCCTGGAAGGGAGGACTCACCTGATTTGTCAGCAGAGTCGTCAAACTCCACATTGAAAGAATGCCCATTGTTGACGATGTTTCTGGCAGTGGAGGGGTCATAACTGAAATGCAGAGGCTTCAGAGAAGAGTCGTACTGAGCGGACTCGGTGTTAATATCAATAGGGGACTGACGCTTTCCGTTGGCAATGGGGAAATTCTCATGCCAATGAGCAGGTCCTGCAGGAGAAAGCACACACAGATCCAGTGTGAAAAAGATGCAGGCAAGGCACAGAGGGTGGAGATAATTTATAACAAATGCAATAGAGGAGTTCATTTGAGGGTTTAACTCTTGCGTTAATATTTAAGGACGCACTTGTCTTCGCCAGCTCCGGTCCTTGCCACATAAACCCATAGATCCCGAGAACTGGCCATTCGCGTTAGGGAGGCGCTGGTCTCAAGCGCATTAAATGAGAGAACTCAGGAGACTCGGATGCAGGCGGGCCCGATCCTGCACTGACTGCCCGCCCAGCCCCTCACGGCATTTAGCAGGGTTTGGGATGTGCAGGGGACAGAGGTCGGAACTCTCCCCCCGCCAACATCTGGTTTGAAGAGCTACATTATATTGCTATCACGAGTTTTATAAGAACGTAGAAACCAGAAGATGCTCCAGCCTCCCCCACTAGCCCAGATCTGTTAGAGAAACTTCATCACAAATGAGAGTCAGCCGGCTGAACTGTCCAGCGGTTTGAGGAAATAGCTCGTGGGGCTGGAAAAATGAAGATCGCCCCGGGACCGCGCACCTGCGTGGCAAAGCCTCTGCCGGGAACTGCATTTCCAGGGGGACAGTGATTGCACGTCATCAGACCCCTCCCCCCTCCAGCTAGAGCAATCGGGGCTCCTAGGAGCCGGCTTCCTATCTCGCTCTCCCCACTCGCCCCCGGGGTAAATCCGGAGGCGCTCCCATGGGCTTCAGCGGGGTAGATTGCGCTGGGGCCGGTCCCACCTCCGCAGCGCCCCTAGCCGGCTCCCCCCGGTGCCAGAGGCAATGCGATCCCTGTGCCAGCCGCAGCACCGCCCGGCTCCAGGCAGGGCATACCCCGGACAGCGGGGCAAAGAGCAGCGGGTGGCTGCGGCAGGTGCCTGCGGAGCAGCCAGGAGCCGGCCGGGGACCCTAGGGGGATGGAGTCCGGCGCGCTGCAGCCTCCGGCGCCGCTCGCTCACCGTTGTGGCTGGCGTAACCCCAGTGATGGGACATGGTCTCGCTCTCCTGCCCCCGCCGGCTCCTGCAGGACGGTGGCCCCGGCTCGCCGTCAGGGGCTTTTATAGGCTCCTGCCAACTCCATGCCCCCGTCTGAGGCCGGCGGGGGGAGGAGGGCGACTCCTGCTCCAGCTCAGCCCGCGCAGGGGGCGGGGAGAGGCAGCAAGCCCTTTATAACCGGCTGCAGCCATCCCCCGTGCCGCTGCCGCAGCGCAGCCCGGGACCGGCAGAGCCGCAGCCGATCCCCCTGCTGGCCGGGACCCCCGCGGGGCGGCCGGGATGCGCGAGCCAGCGCTGTCCTCACCTGCCCTGGGGATGCGAACGGGAGCGACTCCCGCCGCGCCCGCCCTCCCCGAGAGCACCGGGCCGGCCCCTCACCTGCAGCGCGGGTGCGCACGCGGCCCTGCCTGCTTCCCTCGCCTCGGCGCGGGCCCTGCGGTGACCTTGGGACGTGCGCGCGGGGCGAGCTCTGCTGCAGCAGGGCGGGTGTGTGGAGCTGGAGCGGCAGCCGCTGCCTGGGGAAAGCTGCTGTGGGGGAGATAGTTAAGTTGCTGCTGCTCCCTGTCGGGAGCCGAGGGATAAGGTGCTGCAATCCGGGCGTTTATTTCTGGCAAGAGACGTTTAATCCTGTCAGAGTTTTCCAGAGGTGCCAACATTTGAAAGCAATTACTGGGGATTTGGAGGGGGGATTTATAATAGTCTCAACCAATTTATTAGAGGGAAACAATTGTAACACTGAAGAAGGGAGGGGGATGGGCCCGCCTGAGTAGGGACATTAGTCACTAGTATTTCATGGTGTGTTTCTGTGATCACATCCAGAGAATGGTGGACTGCGTGACTTCCCCTGAAGTGGGGCTGCACTGTTTACATTTACAACATCTCCATGTTCACATTTGACAATTAACATTTGGTATATACTCGGGGTGAATAAATTACCAGCCGAAACTAACAGCGCAGGACTGGTGAACCAATCCAATGAGCATGTGAAAATAAACCTAAAGTAGTAGAAAATAATACATGGCTTGGGTGTTTTTACATTGCCCAGCCCCACAGTAGTTAATTGCTGGGCTTGAGGGACCCAGTCCTGCAAACCCTTTCAGAAATGAAGAGTTAACTTCATGGGAGTGGCCCCATTGTACCCGAAGGCTGTGATACTACTTGTGTGTGTAAAGTAACTGTTTGCATATGGGTTTGCAAGAAAGGACCCGATAGAAACTTTTTTAATGCCCTGTTAGTTTGGTAAGTTTTGCATCAGAAGGGCACTGCTGTCCCATTGTCATCATCAAACAAGTTATAAAACAACATGCAATGAAGCGTATTCGTTTTGTTCTTAATCTGATTTAGCAGTAGGAGGCCAAATTCATTAGTTACTCCAGTGGTTCTCAAACTTTTGTATTGGTGACCCCTTTCACACAGCAAGCCTCTGAGTGCGACCCCCCCCCCATTAAAAAAAACTTTTTTATATTTAGCACTATTATAAATGCTGGAGCTCAAGCAGGGTTTGTTTGAGAACCTTGCCCTGAGTTACTCAGTTGTAACAACTTTACATTAGTCCACTGTGGAATAACAACAACACAGGAAGGATATGATTTATTGAACCTAATAAAATTTGTCCCATGAAGTCTTTCTGTGTAAAAGGGGAAGAGTATCTGCATATATTTACTGTTTTACTGTATTTACTGTTACTAACAGCAAAATGAACCAGCTAGGAAATTGCTTGGAAGAAATAAAGACATTTCTTAGGCTTCTTGGAGGATTATCAGAAAATACTTGAAAGATTTTTACTGATTAAAAAAATATGCATGTTCTTTCACACTTGTCTGATTCCATTTAAGTAGAAGTAGAGACCCCCCAAAGCAGAACTGGGAAATCAAAGCAATACACACAGTGGTAATTTGGAAGTGGCTGTAATGAACATTATGTGCAATACAATTGGAAATGTGAAGGGCAGAAATCCACTGGGAAATCCACACTTGTTCATTACACCCCCCACCTTTTTTTTTTAGTATTTTTGCCCTCCATGAATATTGACTCTCTCTCACACAAACTTACATAGTAAGACACAGACACCACATATACAGACACACAGAGCCATGTGCACGCATGCACCAACCATTCAAAAAATAACAAGCATTCACTTTATGTTGTGGGCTTCCTGCACAAGGCAGGACTAGGATGTCTAGGTATTTCATATGACTTCTTTTGTTACTCAGAGTTGAAAAAGAAACTGGAGCCTGATCCTGCCATCTTTTCACATGAAAACTTCCATTGATTTCAAAGGAAGTTCCACATCCAGAACAAGTACCACTTCAGGCACTATAATGTTGGGCATGGCAGGCAGGCTTCCTCAAGGATCTTCTTGACAGTCCTACCAGGGCAAATTAAATGAGTCAGTAGCAGTACTAGGGGACTAGGATTTATTATTTCCTTTGTCATCTGGTTCTGCAATTTATCAGATGGTTATTGCTACCTTACATCATGTATGTGCACACACACACAGGATCCACATTCCTTGCAGAGTAAAGCATCAGAGTGCTCTACATCATCTTGCATGATTGTGACCCCCTCGTGCAATGGCTGCTCCAGATCATGAATAGCCCACTGGCTCTGCCTTTGAGAGGCACGGGTGTGGAGTCTATAGCCCCAATTGACCTGTACTCCAGCTGCATAAAGCTTGAATTCTTAGGCTCTATGTGGGTTCAGGAAATTTCACTCATCAGTAATTGTAGTGAAGTCAGCAGAGAGATGCCCATGCACAAGGCCTACTTACATCTGTAGAATGTGCAGTAGGTTCTCAAATACTGTGGGGATGGAGGCAATATAAGTCAGTAGATTAGATAGTAAAGGAATGTATCCATGTGATTACTCACAGCTCCTATCTTAATAGTTCCAATAGAAAGTGCAATAAACTTCGGAATTAAAATAGCATCAGTGTGAGCAGATTTCTCCATTTTTGTCATTGCTGGCAAGAGTGTACAAGAATTATAACATACATTTGTTCTTTTCAGTAGGGCAGCTCCCAGCTATTGTAATGAAAGTTGTAGATAAGTTATGTAACTAGATGTGTTTGTCTATGCATGTTTTTCCTCTTCATTTTTTGGGATTATATTGGGCCTAAGGATTTGCCAGTAAGTGTTGCTGAGTTTGATTGCATCAATACAAATATAGATACAAGCCTCATCAACCTCACATGGTTACAGTAGGAGTAAACTGTTCTCCCACAGCAGATGAAATTCACTCCTGTGCCAAGAGCCAGTACAAGACTTCTGCAGCCCTCACTTCTCATGTAAGCCCTATTTTGAAGAGTTACAGGCAGCACAGGCTTTGTTGCTGGTCCTCTACACGAGGATGAATTTTACTTTGCATGTCTGTAGTTTCACAAGTGTCCAGTTGTTTTAGCTTTATTATAAATATTGACTACTCCAGTAGTATCATAATTGTGCATGGCGGTTTACAGAAGTACTTTCAGTCTAGGACCCCATCCAACTCCCACTGTAGTCAATTTCAAAATTCCCACTGACTTCACTGGGAGTATAAACAGTGCCTTAGATGAGACAAACACGAACACCAGTGAACAAAGGTAGCAATAAATGAAGACACTATAACTCATATAATGGTGCAAATCAAGCTTCTGAATTGTGGACCAGATCCCCAGGCAGACTTTTGGCTCTGACGCAGCATGCAGAAACCTGATTTGCAATATAATCCAGGTGAGCTGTGCTCTGTGTCACCTTACTGCTCCTCTGATCCTGGGACCAACCCTGGAGCAAGTTAGAGCCTAATGGCTGCTCTAAATTATACCAGCAGGATTGATCCATTCTGGCTATACTCACTCCTGCCATTAGCCATGCCCCAAGCTGCTCCTTTATTCTGGGGTGTAGAGGGAAATTCTCCACTGGACAGGCTTTTTAAAAAGTCTAGCTATTTGCTTACTGTCTGTCTCTAACTCCAAAGTATTTCCTCATGCTTCATGCCCAGATGTGACAGAAGGATCCAGAAGTTTAAAAATAAAACTTTGAAGGAACTTGGGGAGTTCAGTTAGATACACTTTCATTTAGCGGGTGTATTCATAATGACAGCATCTGGGTCAGGCTGGTTCTGAGTGTATATCCACCAAGCCAATCTGGTAACATCCAGTGTTTTCCCCTCTGCATTTAGTGTTTGCTCCTACTCCTATCAAAGTCAGGTGAATTTTTGCCATTGGTTTCAGTGGGAGCAGGCTGGAGACCTGGACTGTAAAAAGAACAACAACAAAACCTTTTAGTATTACTAATAATGTGCAGTGCTAGAGTACTTACAAGCATTAACAAACTAAGTGAGGAGGGAAAGGAATAAGTAAGGATCATCTTCATCCTGGCTGTGTTTTGGCTGACTCTGGGATATTTTTAGGACAAAAATGAAGCTAAGTATTATTTAAGTCATCCCTTACATTAAAATTAAATTAACAACATCACCTGGACATTATGTACTGAATGCAACCAATAATAACAACACTGTGTCTTTTCCTAGCTAAAATTGCAGGGGAACTTTAGGTAGGTAGAATATAATTATCTGAGCTGAAATTTGATTAGGAAAATGGGGTTAATGCTCATACTCTTATGAGAAACATCATAAGATCTTTAATGCCATAAATATCTGGACCTAGGAGTTACATACTAGCTGAAAACTGTCCCTTCCTAAGACATTGGTTCAGCACTGGTCCAGAGGATAGAGCACCACTGTCTTCACCAACCAATAACATTTCAAGCAGTTTGCAATCCAGCTATGGACCCCACCCATCCTGCTTAATTTAAGAGCTCTGAAATGATAACAGCACAGGTAAAAATGACTGCAAGACATATCTGCACAAAAATCCAAAAAAGATTTGAATCTTATCCTTAAAAAAATAACATGGTAGAATCAATTAATGCAACTAACATCATGCAAGAAACACAATAGCCAAAAAAGAGACCTATACATTTTTAAAAAGTGTTCAAAATAAAAAAAATGGGGAAAACGGGGAGAGTTAATCTGAATGCTATGGTATAGAACAGCAGAATGAAAGTCTAGAAAAGACAGCTTGACAAGTGAGAGCATATTCCTTATTATTAACCCCAGGGCACAGATCCACCGGAGCCGCCTGCCACCCTCCCGGCAACAGGCAGAGGGCCCCCCGCGGCATGCCGCCCCAAGCACGCGCTTGGTGCGCTGGGGTCAGGAGCAGGGCCTGGTTAACCCTAATCAAGCAAATATTTCTTCCACTTAAGTAAATGTCTGCAGGTGAATATCCCCATCGAGTTCAAAGAACAGTTTATTCATGCCATCTGCTGTGCTTGGAGTAAATTAACTACATCACCTGCACTGCAGTAAAACAACATTTATTCTTTTCCTTAGCACCATTTACAACTAACAATAGTCAAACTTGTTCTGCCACTAGCTAACTAAAGATTGAATTTTGCTAAACAGATTGGAAGTATCAAAGCAGTAAGGTTGTTTATTCTTCCAGTTTATAAAATGCACCATGAGGCACATGTCCATGAATTACAAAATTCAATATGATCAGACATTGCTAAGAAGAAGAATAGTGGTAAACTCTGCTTTATTTCCTGAATGTTTAAAATATAGGCATTGCGAGTGAAATTCAATATATATGGCCAACAGTATATGAGAGATTTAATCCAAGAGGTGAGGCTGCAAGGGGAGGGAGTGCAGATGGAGAGGGTGCATGCGGGGGATCTTACGCCCCTTATTTGCCATCATGTAGCCTGAGTCTGTAATAGCTTTGAATAGACTGGCATAGATGAGGCTTTGGGCTAGGTCAAGACCAGAAGCATGAGTTCTAGAAAGCAGAGCACAGCCTCCAGGTTCAGAGAGGCTTGCAATGAGCACAGGCTGACATAGTGCCATGGTGCCATTGCAGCTCCAGGACTTGCTCATAGGTTAGGAGTTGATTTCTATTCCCAACCACTCCTGTGATGTTCCATGTATAAAACCTCATGCAGTGGAGGGCGTGAATTTCACTCCTAAGGCACACTAATGACTGAGTGTGCAAACCTTGATAGTGTCATATCATGAGGCTATAAATCTTTAAGTCACTATTTGTTTCCACCTAAGTTTCACTCTGAGTTCTGAGTTGAAAGTCTCTAGGCAAAATTCAGTCCAAATGGCCAAGTTTCATTTGGCTTTGCATCAAACCCATTGGAAACCATCCACACTTATCATGTCATTTTCATTCAGACTACAATGCCTGATCTGAACCATAAACCATAGGGAACATTGGAAACAGATATAGGTACTAGCTTTACAACTCGGTGCCGCCAGCCCTCAGCAGGTGACAGCTGAGGATTCAAGACAGACTGCTGACAAATAGGGAAGCCTCACCTCAAACTGATGATTATTCTATCATTAGATTATATCAACCCACTAACAAAAGTGAACTGTCTCACCACACTGGTTAAGAAGTCAAAAAGGCATTCCAGCCCTTGGTTCTCCACTCAGACACTGGACTTTATGACGAGCGGTTACTGAAAAACAGTTTAATCAGTTATAGGGTCCACCTAATCCCAAGGGACCTGCCACTTAACCAGAGCAATATATAAGTCAGATCTTACCCAATAATCATGCTGATACCAGTCCTTTAGTAACTAAAAACTAAAGGTTTAATAATAAAAGAAAAGAATAAGAGATTTATTAATAGTTAATAGATCATGGACATACAAATATTAGGTTTGAAGCGGTGATGGAATAAATTGCTAGACTGCAAAAGTCTCTCTGAAATTACCCAAAGAGATTGGGGTCCATCAGTCCTTGTTCAAAGTTTCCTTGTTAGCAATCTAGTTCAGAGAAATGAAGCAGGAAATGAAGAAAAAACAGATGTCTCAGGTGCCTTTTTATAGCCTCTGTCATTTGCATGGAATGTTACTGTCTCAGACAAAGCCCACAGGCCAGGTGTATGGAAAATTAGTGGCTCAAGATGGAGTCCGGGGTCCCATGAGCATATCACATATCCTTACATGGTTTGGTGACTCACAGAGGCAGTCTATGCCTATATTCTTTCAGAGGTGTCCACAGGAAAGGCTTACTGGCCAGGATGAATTTCTTCAATGGCCCATTGTTATCTGAATGTCCATAATAGGCCATCAATATACAGCTCTCTGGCTCTAATGTAAATTCTATTGAGGGGGAGGGTGTTATTCAGGACTACAACATGTATGTAAGAAACCAGTACACAGCTAATATTCATAACTTCAGCTACAAAGATGATTGATACATGCATATAAACAGAATAATCATACTTAGCAATTCATAACTTTTCTATTGAGACCGTACATGATATACTTCATATAAGAATTGTTGCAATTGTGTAACAGTGGTAAATGCTCATATTCAGTCATACAGCATCACACTCAGGCCTATCTATAAATTAGTCCAGGTTCATCTGAAAGGTTTATGAACTTTTTACTAAACCTAGGCTGGGTTTTGAGTCTGTAAGGAGGCCCAGACTCAGGTGATTTTTACAAACATTTCATAAAGCTGTACTCACGTCCCTACATACCTTGGCAAAAGAATTGCTGTCTCCAGCTAATGCAATCTGTTCTGCATTTCATGTTCCCCCAGGCAAGTAATCTAAGCAGCCGTTTCACAGAAACCCTATTGATTAGCCTGTTTAGCCTCCTGCCTACTAATATAATTATTATAGGAATTGTGAGGTCTGTTTTCTTACATTTGCTGTTGGATTGCTACTGCATGACAGCTTCCTCATTCCCAACAAATCCTTCAAGAGGCTGAATCATTGGACTAGCCACCTCAGCTTTTCAAGAACAATGATATAGGCACAGGCCATAACAATGCATAATAAAGTGATCTTCAGTCACTTTTTAGGGACTAATCTGTCCCTGTCACTCTCTCTCTCTCTCTCTTTGCTGTTTGCTGTCTCTCATTCCTAGGCAACATAGTATCATTATTATTTGCCTAGTGTCAACATTGTGTTAGGTGCATTATATACAGAAAAGAATACAAGGTGCCTGCCCCAAAGAGAATACAGTACATGTAAGGGGATGGAAGGCAACAGTAATCAGTGTGCCTGAATGGTAGAGTTAAGCACGTCAGGTTAATTTCCTATTTTTGTTTAGATCTGCCTCCTTTTACCCACTCCCAACTATCATTTTTTAATTTGCCAAGTAAATTTAATTTTCCATTTTACACTGTTGGTTTCCCTTTTTGTGCTTCATTCAAAAAGGACAATGAAAATAGGCTCATCAGTGTCACTTTCTCAGTCGCTTGCCGAGGAGAATGTTTCAGTTTCAGTATTTGCTTTCTACATGGAAGTGCTGTTTAAAAAATAAATTGAGTCTACTGACATTTTTAAAAGGAAGCTTGTCTACTGATGTTTGCTTTGGTTAACAATTTATATTTACGTAGCCAAAGTTTTAAACCTAAATTGGTGACGCCCCTTTAAAGTAACTGCACACAAGTCTCAGAACACAAACAGTTTAGTTCCACAACTGCTATCTGGCCCACAAATGTTTTCCTCACTATCTGGAGTCTAAGAAAACTATAGGACCAGATCTTTAGGTCTGGCCAAATACTTCTCAGTGCAGACCTTGATGGATGGAGACAAAGGTGATTTATGCTACTTTTGTGATTTTTTTAACGTTGGAGGCAGCTGATTTCTTGTTCAAGGCCTGACATAAATTAGAACAGTCTTGGGGTTGCTCTAACCTATGCCATCTGCAATGGCTCCCTAGAGGTCATTCTGTCAGCCCAGGATTTCTGGAGCACAAGTTGCTCCAGCAACTTCCATTTGTGCATTAATATATCTCCAGAATGTCCTCTACGTTGGGAGGCTGCTGGTAGGATAACAGGAGACAAGGTTTAGAGCTATCTATGTCAGCTTTCTGCCTTTTCCCTATGCCAGTTTTTCCTATACTTTTGAAAGATAAGTCCCCTTTAAGGAAAATTAAACCAATCAGGTGCTGCCTCCTTTAGTCTCATCATGAGATATTAAAGGCCTGCTGCCCCACTTCACTCCTCTCTACCCCAGTCCTTCACATCCTCTTCCACTGCAGAAAAATGCTGCAGATCTTCATAATATACTTTCTACTTGCTCATAGGCTTTGATGAACAGTGAAACAACTAGCCATCAACATTATTAAAATAGCACCATTGGCACCTAAGTCAATATCATACGTGTAAATGAATGGGATAGTTTGCTATTATTTCAGGCTCTCTGCAAACTCAGGCAGACATCACATAGTATTTGTTATACTTGTTCTATGTTTTCAATGTTTTCTTCACAACAATAACAGAGACTTACTTTAAAAAAATGAAAGCTTGAACTCTAACAAACAAGTGAGAAATTTATCTGTGATCCTCACACCCGGGGGGCATGCCCCACTCTTTGGAAAACACTATCCTATGCAATATGAACAAAGTGGGGTTGAGGATTTGGCACTTCATAGATTAGATAGCACTAGAGCTGGGTTGTCTGATTTGATCTAATTGAATCTAATCTAAATCTAAGTCTGAATCTAAAGATAACCTGATCTAATTGCATACTTCTAATATACCTGTCACTGTAGTATCTAGATGCCAGATTTTGGCATTCCCCCAATATCGTCCAGAGCATTTTTGATCCAGATTTTTTGTTCAGACATAGCTATTATTTTCATCTATTATGTGGAACTCTACAACATTTGTCACATGTGGAGCTTGAAGAGTTGCTATTTAGTAAGTATTAATAGCCATCAATCCTCTTAAAGATTCTGAAAGGATTACTACTATCTCAGGATTTATATATGTAACTGATCTGAGAGCACAGATCATTGCAAAAAGTCCTGCAAAATTTACCAGTAGCTGTACATTGTGCACCAAATTGTTTGCAACGCCAGATAATTCATGCAGCTAAATCATGTGCAGCTGCCACCCATTCTGGATCAGAGCATTCAGAAAATTACTTTGTTCTTCACATTCTTTTTTCTATAATGGACTGTTCAGGATACAAACTGCTTCCCACAGCCAATCTTGAGAACTGCACTGCTTCTGTGAATGGAATGCATATTGAATTCAGAATGTCAGATAGCTGCGGTCCTCTGTGCAGACTGAGTCACTATAATATTAATACATTACTTTAAAACAGGTGGGTTCACTACAATCTTTTCTTCTCAGCTTCCTTCTATACCTCTCCGTGTTACCTTCTTCCCCCTTGCCCTGTCTCCCTTCTCTTTCCATTTAGCTTACCCCCTCCTAACTAGACCAACCAACCCAACAATAAATAAATACAATACATAAACTATCACAGCACTAACATTATGTTTGCCACCAGCACTTTGTTCATGCTGCTTATATGTTCTTCCCTTTCCCCCCACTGAGTCTGTTTTGTCTGTTCAGATTGTAAACTCTTCAGGATAGGGACTGTTTGCTATTCTATGTTTGTACCACAACTAGCACACATTGTTAGCTGACCCTTAGGCACTACCAAAATAAACATAATAATTATTAACAATCATTATTATTAATAATAATCATTAATAATAACAATAACAGCAAAAAGGAAATGTAATTGATGATATTCTTGGGAGTAATTTGTATGTCATCCAGGACTCACTGTGCAATTCCAAGACTTACTTCAGAACTACTTCTTTCTAGGTTACTATTGAAATCTCAAGCTACTCCAACTAGAGATTATGTTCACTTTGGTTCAACAATGAACACATTACCAGCGTTTAACAAATACAAATAAATAATAATGAATCTGCAACATGTTGAGATTCATTGAGATTGCCACATTTCAAGACCTGAATAGTGCTGTATACATTTCAAATCTAGATCTAAAACTAACTGTAAAGTTGTAGATCTAAATTTAAAATGAGATTCAAGACTAAAAATTTGAATTTTCTGTTAGATCACCAGGTAACTTAAACCATTTCTCTGCGCCTTTTACTAACAAACTCTGAAAAATGGTTTTCTCTGCTTACCTCAGCAAAAGCTTCTCTTAAAGCACCATCTGTCTCCTCTAAGGACAACACCAGGTAGCATCATTTTTAATCCCCTTTCTATCCCAGGACTATGGCCATGTCTTGACAGGAGCTAAAGCAGTGAGATCAGTTAGCTCAGTAATGAGATATTTTCCCCTATCCCCTCTAGGGCACTGGTTAAAAATCCAGCTCAGATTAGTAGTGAATGAACTATATTATCATTTGATGAGTTGATCTTAGTCCAGTTCTTGGTGATCACATGTCCACCTAAGCACAACTGGCATCTTAGTTAGCAGGAGAGCCAATCACTGAACTGTGCATGCAGCCTAAATTACCACCTCAGCACTGTGCTTGGTCAAGACTGAGACAGCACACTGCAGGGACACTTGCCTCATCACTGCCTATGGGCTAGACCTGTTCTAAATACGGCATGCTACTACTTCTGTGATAGCATTATGACATCCCAGGGTGCAGTCCAGACCAGTGAGTGGCTGTGTTACCACTTGCCGAGCAACCTGGGGAGTCTCACAATGCTTTGCTGCTATAGCTTCTAACCTGGGCTCCCCACAAGCAGCCAGACAGCATGCAGGTCACACGCAGAGTATCTGTGAATAGTTACAGCCCTGGTCCCGCAGCTCTGACCCCAGCCGCCTGTCACCAAACACTTGCCCCATTCTGGCCTCCATCAGCCTTGGTTACTACTTGCAGGGTGAGCCCAACACACTCCCAGTCCTGGATTCCCTTCATCCCCCACCCCCCAAATGTGTGTTCTGCATTGTCCAACCATCTCCTGGGCAGCCTAGATATATCAGGTCTGTTGTCCTCTAAGGGGATCAATATACAGCAGGCTGCTACTTTAAATGGAGTTACCCAAACAATTCACAACATGGGGTTAGTTTTAATTCAAGAATAAAACAAGTTTATTTAACTACAAGGAGATACGTTTTAAGTGACTACAAGTATAAGGCACTAAAGTCAGAAATGGTTACAAGAGAAATAAAGATAAAAAGCTTTTTAAATTTAACAAACTGGACTTGGTTCATGGTGAAGTCATTTACCACAGGTTTCCATCTCATTGCTGACCAGTTTTAGGTCAGGATCTGTTCTCAAAGTCCATAGATTTTCTTTGGTCTTCTTAGGTGGAAAAGAGAGAGATGTATAGGGGAAGATAACTTTGGATGTTTTTGCCCCTCACTTTTATTGTTCAGTTACCCTTTGAAATGCATTTTACCAAGGGTCACTATTAGCTAAGTTCATTCAAGAAGTAAACAAGGTGTCTAGCGGTGAAAGAGGATGCATGGTTTCTTCTCACTTCTGTTTGCTGAAATGTAGATCTTTCTTGTCACCTGTACTCCCTTTGCAATCTGAGGACCCTGTTTCCAATTTATATGTAAATCGAGGTAAACACACATTGCTTAGTTTAGGACCTGTTTGACCAATCCTGCCTAATCGGAGCTACATGGATTTGAAAATGTGCTATCAACATCATTCAAAGGGAACTCATAACTTTATATAATGCTGCTACACACATTTCATCAAGTATCAGAGGGGTAGACGTGTTAGTCTGGATCTGTAAAAAGCAACAGAGAGTCCTGTGGCACCTTTAAGACTAACAGTTAGTCTTAAAGGTGCCACAGGACTCTCTGTTGCTTTTTACGTTTCATCATGATATTACTTATCAGTGAGTTATTAGTTTTCAAATGATACCTCACAAGGCATATTTTGCTTATTACAACGGTGTGTAGAGTGTGAATACAGGGTGCATTACCTCACAAGTGTCAATCCTACAGAAACACTAAATTGTCTTTTATTTAAGCTCCACCATTACATGAAGAAGAGTTTATATTGCACAAGCAGAACATGATTTCACTAACCTAATTAAGGAGGGATCAACAGTCCTTAATGAAAGACAAACACAAGAAGACAAAGTATCCTTTACTGTTAATCCTTTTATAAATAAACTTTATTGTGTGTGCAGGATTTGGCTCTGTAACAAACAAAACATTGGTTATAATACTTCTAATAGCAGAGACAGGTTTAACATCTGAGGTTCAAATACTCCCATGTTGACAGAGTATCTGTCAACACTTCTTTTATATTACTATTTGTAGGGGGTGTGTGGCATTTCTATTCCTTTGGACTCAGCTAGGTCAATTAGATATAATCATTAACAAAATAGGTACAGATGATTAAGGTAGCAACATTCACACATTAGATTTTACATCTTATTTCTAGCTCCAAACTATAATCCTCTTTATTTCTGAGTGACTAGCACTTTTGAGGATTTATCCTACTAACCATAAACTAGCTTCAGGTTCTCTCACAGTTTCCAGTCACATGCTCTCCTAAATCATGTCGCTCTCTCTAGGTCTCCTGCTCCTGTGCTTTAGTTATCCTAAATCAAGTCTTTTTGAAGCCAAGTTCCTCAGAGTAACAAAGACTTTCCTGCAGCCTGTTGGTTTCTGTCTAGGTCCCATTGTCATTTCCAGGTCCATCAGTTTATCAGCCCAGGCTTTCTGGATTTCCTGCCTTGTGTTCTCTCTTCATGCTACAATCTAGCAGATATAGCTCTTCCTGCAGGAATCAAGTCACTTCTCTGAATTCTCCCTGAAGCCAGTTATTGTCTTCCTCCCTTACGAAATCCCTCCACCCCAAGGAGTGAATAATCCCTACAGCCCTTTTGTCTCAATATTCTCCTTCTAATCACAAACTTTTTGTATTTAAGATTTCTCAGCTGCTCTATCCTAGGATTTGATAAACATCTGATTAACATCAGCTTGTGCTTTTTTTCTTTTAACTTCTCATCATAACTTCCCAGCTGTTTTACAGCCTTGTTACTAGAAGTGTTTTTGAAGCTAGGAAGGGATTTTTAAAATGTAAAGGGAGAAATGAGGCACAAACACCTGCTGGCTTCTGAACTCCCTCCTTTAAAGTGAGATGTTCTTTCATAAGCCAAGAGAAGCAAATAAATTCACTCTTCCCAAGAGCCAATCATGCTTTCAATGCCCAAGTTTAGACATCCTCACTCAGGCAAACAAACCCTTTAAAATTATAGTTTTTAAATACTGCACCTTATTCTTTTCTCCTTTATGTCAGTGTAAATCAGGAGTAACTGACAAAATTAGTGGAATTATACTGGTGTAAAACTAGTGTAAGGAAGATGGACTCAAACCCAATGGAAATACTCTGGTGTAAAACCAGTGTAAGTGCAAGCTGTGGTGGCTGGGCCTTGGATCCAATCCAGTCAATTGTCTCCTCAACTAACCAAAGAACCCCTTCTCCCTTCTTAAAATGCTCCTGGCACTCCTGACTCATTGCTCTGACAATGCTACCATCTGCTCCCCTCTCTGAAGTACATTGACCCCAGTGTTTATCCTTGGACCTAATCATCATGATCCATGTGCCTCTTCCCAGGTCAGGGTCTGAATCCATGGATTAATCCACTACTAGTGAGAGCACAATCAAATCAATTGTGTGCTCTGAATTAAACTGGGTCACCCTGGATTTACAATGATCTAATCAGAATCTGGCCCAAAGAAGTGACTGGTGTAAATCAGTGGAGAGTTTGGCTTCTGCTTAGACAAGGACAAGAAAAATCAATGATAGACGAAGGTCAACCTAGCATAATGAAGCAGAAAGAATGTATGTATGCGGGGAGGGTAAAAGAGAGTGGGGCTGCAAAACTGATCAAATAAATCATCATATTATACAGAGATATACATTAAATACAATGAAGGAGAATATGTACATAGCCCCTATCCTGAAGTTTTATAGCCATGAGGCAATTTTTTTCTCATGAGATGAAAACAACAGCCACTCAAACAACCTTAGGCTGCAATATAACCTTCACTCATATTCTTTCTGCCTGAGAGACTCCACTGAATGAAACTAGCAGTGGAACATTTTCCCACTGGCTGCACTGAGGTAACATGAGGACAAGCTCTCTGATCACTGTGAATATTAGTGAAGAGGTCTCAATGAGCAATGTGGGGTGAATGGACTTCTCATCTCATTAGCAGGGACTTCCTTTAGTTTAGACCAAATTTAGGTTAATCCATTACATGCAAATTGGGTGTTGATTCACTTTTATTACTGAGGGCTGATAAACTGAGTCAGGACACAGAGATTATAGTAAATATTACGTGTCTTAAAGAAGTGATTCCTACACCATTTCAGGCTTCATCTTGATTCCTTATGCCGCATTTGGGCCTACAGGTTCAGAGGAATGCAGATGAATTTGACACAGGTGGACCTGATTCTTTTGCATTTTTTAAAGCAATGAAACACAGCAAAATGTACTGTGCACCATATATCCACCAAGCCTTGGAAGCTCAGAATAGCTAGCTGTGCACAGCCCTTCTACAGACCACTGGATGGTTATTTTTATTTGGCTTTTCAGCCTTTGCAACAGAAAATATACTGGCCTTGTACAGTTATGGGTTAACTCTTTCTGTTGACCAGGATTGAGATGTCAAATTTAAATCTCCTGCTGCCCCATATCCCTCATCTCACAACATTTCATCGCTCAGTTCTACCAATGCAATTTAGATTTTAATTTCTCTAAACTATGGAGCTCATTCCAATTTCCCTCACATAAATTTTATGGCTTCTGGGTGACATGCTGGCCCCACGTAATGAGGTCAGTGACAAAACTCACATTAACTTTAGTGGGGCCAGGATTTCACCTTCTGATGTCAGTGGAATCACTCCTGATTTACACTGGGGTAACTGATATCAGACTCAGGAGCTATGAGTCTTGTTAGGCATCATGCACATCTTACAGGATGGTGCTGTTTGGGGAATATAATAAATAATAATAAAAACATCAAACAAACTGTAGAATATACAATATATTTCTACATGAAACTTCCACATTTCCTATTTGAAAGCAACAGTGTGTCTTAAATTAAAATGCATTATAGTAACCGACATATGCTACTATGCGGAGTATGGAAGGAAAATATTATTGTCAATGTCAAGTTAACTATTTGATCTTCTAAAGTCAGGTCCTCACCTTCCTTTTGTGGATTTCAATGCAATGTCTATCCCATCTTTCTGAAATGGAAACCCAATGCCAGCCTGAAAAAAAAAAACAGTGCTACTGTTAAACAAGGGGCACAGAGAGAATTATACTATAATTTTAATCTCATATACACGGTTCTCTCTGCTGCCAGGATAATTTAGTGATTGATCCTGCAACACTTACATCAATAAGAGTTTGTCTATGTCAGTGAAGGCAGGTTCAGCGCATTGGTTTCTGTTCTTGTACTTTTGCTGCCATCTACAGGCCAATATGGGAAAACAACACGGTTGGGGACACAATTTTATAATATCTCTCTCTCTCCCCCTCTGCAACCACTTTGGCACAAGCCATCAGACTTTGGGCTCTATCCTATTTTATTCTATTGCATACATGTTTTGCATATCATATTAAACCGCACAGCTGAACACCACCGAAACAGGTGCTCTTTTAAAACTTGTACTAAGTAAAACAATACTCACATGTACATGTATTGAATCCAGTCTTGTTGTAGTTGTGTTGGTCCCAGGATATTAGAGAGACAAGGTGTGTGAGGTAATATCTTTTATTGGACCAACTTTTGCTGGTGAGAGAGACAAGTTTTCGACTTACACAGAGCTCGTCTTCAGGTCTGGGAAACATACTGCGTGTCACAGCTAAATACAAGGTGGAACAGATTGTTTAACATCAGTAGTTAATACATATTTCAAGGGAAAGCCAAACAAGATTTGATGGAAGGGCATTTGTAGGTTTGAAGACTCACTTTTTGATGCATGGGATAGGCGCCACCTTTTAAGGGGGCTGGGGAATGGGCTAAACTGACGGGGTGGGGACAGGCTGAACTGGAGGGGTAGGTGACAGGCTGAAATGAGGGGACCTTAAAGGATAGGTTAATGTGTTCTCCTACGGTTTGTATATGCATTTTCCTAAAATTCGTTTGATGTGTCATATTCCTTTCCATAGCGAGTCAGTTTGGTCTCGAGTTACATAGCAGAGGGGCATTGCTGGGACAGTGATGGCGTATATTATACAGTCGAGTGGAACATGCAGATGTAAGAACCTAGGTGACTGGGGGCGATCTGGTAGTCTGTGATGGTGTCAGCTGGGTGATAAGATATGGGCAGAGTTGGCATCTGGGGGTTGGTTGCAGTGATTGTTTCCTGAAGCTAAGAGTTATCAATGGTGGAGTTGTGCATTATTGGTGAGAATTGTTTCAGCGTTTGGCAGGTGGTCTGCTGGGCAAAGGACTGGCCTGCACCTCAGGCCTTGAAGCCGTGTATCATTGTCCAAGATGGGTTGTATGATCCCTGTATGGATCGCGTTGGAGGGTTTAGTCTGGGGAGTATGTGATTGGCAGCAGTGGACCTGTTGGTTTCTTTCTTGGGTTTGTTCTTGCAGTAGGAGGCTTCTGGGTACACATGGCTCTGTTGTCTGTTTCTCTTATTTCCTCTATGCAGGTATTAGGTTAAGTTTT